>NW_008354274.1:3978447-4002318 GCF_000622305.1 Nannospalax galili | reverse complement strand
CTCAGGACACAGAAGCAGGTGGATATCTGTGAGTTCAAGTCCAGCCTGGTCTACATAGTGAGTTCCAGGCCAGCTGGAGCTACAGGGATAGCTCAAAAAGACCCAAATTAATAAATAATAAATAAATAAATAAATAAATAAATAAATAAGCCAAACAGTTCCCTTTTCCAAAAGCCATTCAAGAACTTTCCAGAGCTGGAGCTGTAACCACTGTCCTGTTGCTGATGTGTGGTCACAGTCTCCTCAGCTCACTGTTTCTTTCATTCTCTCTGGTTTTTGTTGTTGTTCTTGTGAGCCAGGTCTCCCGTGCACCCCCATCTAGCCTCAAACTCTCGGTCTTTCTGCCTCAGCGTCCCCAGTGCTGAGATGATAGGTACGCCCTACCATGCCCACTCACACTAAAATTTACATCATAAAAACTGTTAGGAAAATGGGACCAGATGGAAACTTCCTCCTTCTCAACAAAAAGTCTCTTCACACTGTCCTAGAGAACCACTAGGCACTGTCTTTCAAGACCATGATGGGCTGGTGAGATGGCCCAGTGCATAAATCACTTGCTGCATAAGCATGAGGACATGAGTTCAATCCCCAGAACCCACATGAAAGCCAGGTACAGTGGCTCACATTTGTAACCCAGGTGCTGGGGAGGGAGAGACGGGCGGGTCCCTGGGGCCTAATTAGTGAGCTACAGGATCAGTGAGAGACTCTGTATCAGAAAATAAGGCAGAGGGGCTGGAGAGATGGCTCAGCAGTTAAGAGCACTGGCTACTCTTGCAGAAGACCAGGATTCAGTTCCCAGCACCCACATGGTGGATTACAACCATCTGTAATTCCAGCTCCAGGGAATCTTCTTGCCTCTGTGGGCACTGCATGACATGGTTGAACTTATATACATACAGGCAAAACATGAGACAGAGAGAGAGAGAGAGACAGTGAGTTCCAGGCTAGCCTGAGTTGGTGAGACCTGTCTCAAAATTTAGGGAAAAATGGAAGGAAGGAAGGAAGGAAGGAAGGAAGGAAGGAAGGAAGGAAGGAAGGAAGGTGGAGGGGCTGGCAACGTGGCTCAGAGGGTAAAGGCACCTGCCACCTAAGCTGATGACCTGGGTTTGATCTGGGAGCCCCTGTGGTAGAAGCTGTCCTCCCCCTGACCCACACACACACGCACACACACACACACACACACACACACACACACACACACACAAAATAAATTTAAAATATACAATAGAGACAATTAGAGGAAGATATCTGATATCAACCTCTGGCCTCTACACACACACCAGCAGGTACATGCAACACACACACACACACACACACACACACACACACACACACATACAAAATAAGTTAAAAATATAGAATAGAGACCATTAGAGGAAGGCATCTGATATCAACCTCTGGCCTCTACACACACACCAGCAGGTACATGCACCACACACACACACACACACACACACACACACACACATAAACATAAAACAAAGTCCACTAACATCATGAGGCCCCAGCATGGCCCTGTCCTTTTGCCGACCACCGCCCAAGGCCACCTACTCTTTGTGTGTGGAGTTCTGTAATTAAGACAGCCGGGTATTAAGACTACACAGATACAGTGACCCAGAAGAAAGACCAGCACCCAAGAGGCAGCCCTACTCCTGTGTGGATGCCTGATTTATGGCGGCCCAGGCCCACTCAGGAACAAGAAGACTGTTTAATAAATGCCTACTGAGACAATTTGCTATTCATGTGGAAAAACGAAATTGAATTTCAGCCTCGCGTCACAAATAAAAGTCACTTGTGGAAGACAGGGTGGGAGATTCACTCCCTGTCCTCGCTGTGGTGGGGAGACCTGCTTAAATGAGACCCGGAGGGTATGGACCAGAAGGCACAAGATTGATACATTTCACTATGGGAACAGGCAAACTTTCCTCACCAAAAACCAACACAAGGAGAGTGAAAAAGCCCCTGTTTACTGCTCTGTCAGTAAAGATCTGGCTGTACAAGCATGAGGACCTGAGTTCAATTCTTAGCAGCCACATAAAAAGCTGCACATAGTGGCACCTGCTTATAATCCCAGTGCTGGGGAGGAGGATCCCAGAACTTGCTGGGCAGCCATCTAGCCAAATTGATGAGCTCCATGTACAGGGAGAGACCTTGCCAAAAAATAAGATGGACTGAGGTCAGCAAGATGGTCCAGCAAGTAAAGGAGCTTGCTGACAAATCTAAGGACCTGAGTCCATCCCCAGGACCCCTAGGATGGAAGGAGAGAACTGACTCCTGCTAGTTGTCCTCTGACTTCCACATTTGCACTGCAGTACTCTTGTGCACACACACACACATACACACACACAAAAACTAAAAAATGTAATAAAAATTTTAAAAATAAGGTGAATAGAGATTGAGAAAGACACCTGATGTTGACTTCTAGCCTCTCCACACATAAGCCTATGTCTGCATGCACACATATGTGTACAGACACATACCAAAGCACATCACAAAGCAGGAAGGTTTATTTTTCACACACAGACCATCAGAGGTGATAAAAGATCTTGGTCTATAAAGAGCCCCCCCCCGCCCGCCAATCAGTTGAAAACATGGCTGACAGACAGGAGCAAGTGTGTAGAGATGAGACGCCTGTAATGACTTCTTCACCATGAGCTTGACTGGACTGGGAGACACTCAGGAGCTTGGCAGGGCACAGCGCTTGTTGTGTCTGTTTCCACAAAGGACTGGCTGGAGGTGCAAGGGTTAATGTTGTCAACCTGACCAGACCTACCATCCTCCAGGCACACCTGTGAGGGGTTAGATCAACCTCTGGGCCTGCCTGTGGGGATTATCTTGATTGTCTTAATAGAAACAGGAAGACCCACCCACTGTGGGTGGACCCATCCCCGGGACTGAATGAAAAGAAGGAAAAGCTGTGGATGCCATGTGACCAGCTGCCTCACGCTCCTGCCACCATGCCTTCCCACCAGGATGGGCTGTGTCCTCTACTGTGAGCAAAATGAACCCTTCCTCCTTAAGTTGCTTTTGTCAGGTGTTTTATCTAGGAAAACAGAAAAGCAACTAAGAGACAGAAAGGAGAACCTCGCTGAGCATGGGTGGTACTGTTCCACAGACTTGGAAGGAAGAGGCAGAGGAAGCCCATCTAGCACAGGTCAGCTCTTATTTCCTGTCCCCTGTCCACCTTAATGTGAACAGTTCTCCTCAACCACCTGCTCCCACCACCATGATGCTTTGCAAAGTGGAGGACCAAGAGCCCATGGGCCAAACCCTCTGAAGCTGTGAGTCAAAGAAAATCCTCCCTTAAGTTGTCTCTATAAGATATTTTGGTCACGAGGACAAAACACTAACACACAGCCACGTTTCTATGATGGCAAATAAGGCTATGAGAAGCCAGGTCAGTTCCTTGTATTCCAGGTAATACATCTCCCATCCACCCTTCAGCCACCATATGGGTCCCCACTGGGTTGCCAAAACTTGAAGAGACTAATAGTTAAGCGTCAGTGATGAGGCATGTCAGTAAGCACTCGGACCCTGCCAGGGATCCAACTGGTCTTGATAGGGGTTTTGTTTTTGAGACAGTCTCTTGTAGCTCAAGCTGACCTCAAGTTCGCTATGAAGCTGAGGATGGCCTCAAACACCTGATCCTTCTGCCTCTGCTTCCTGAGGGCTGGGATTACAGGTGTACACTAGCATGCGTGGTTTATGCAGTGCGGGAGATGGAACCCAGGACTTCATGTGTGCCATGCAAGCATTCTATCGATCGATATGTGTCCCAAGGCCTGATCCCACACTTTAGAAAATAATTTGGCTTTATCTTGGAAAGCTGAACATTTCAAAGTTCTATGACCCAGCGGCTCAATTCTGATTTAACCTGAGAGAAGGGTTCAAACATCAGCCCAAGCATGATGTACCAGAATATTCCCAGCACACTGTTTTCAAAGCAGAACCCTGGAAAGAGATGACCTGATGGAGGGATCATATTTGTAATATTATACAGTGGAAAATAAACAATTATCTACAACATGCCTATGTCTTTGAAATATACTAATGAGAGAGAATGATTAAGTTATGTAGGATTACATGGGTAAACTCATAGGTGAGCCGAAGGGCTGGGGAGATGCTCAGGCTTAGTAAAGTGTTTTCTGTGTATGCATGAGGACCTGAGTTTAATACCCCAGAACTCACATTAAAAAAAGCTAGGCTTAGTGGCTGGAGCCTGAAATCCCAGCACCAGGGAGACAGAGACAGGAGCACTGGGGCTCACTTGTCAGTCAGCCCAGCTGAAATGGTGGACTCCAGGTTCAGTGAGAGACCCTATCTCAAAAACTAAGATGGACGGTCTGGAGAGATGGTTCAGTGGTTAAGACCACTGACTGTTCTTGCCAGAGGACCTGGGTTCAGTTACCAGCATCCACATGGCAGCTCATAACCATCTGTAACTCCAGATCCAATGCCCTCTTATGGCCTCTGAAGGCATTGCACACACATGGTAGAGCTACTCACATGATGGCAAAATACTCAAACACATAAAAATCAATCTATCAGATGGAGATCAACTGAGGAGGACATCAGCATTGAACTCTGGCCTGCACATGTGCATGCACATAAGTACATGCAACTAGTGCATGCATTCACATACACACACACACACACACAAGCTAGCAGGGCTAAGTCATTTAACATAACATGAGTGAGAATTGTGAAAAGGGTTACAGAATAATCAACACAGAATTCAGGAGAATGGTCAGCTCTGGGATGACCAGCAGTGGAGCAAAGTGGAGCTAGGAAGGAGACCCAGCTCAGAGCGGTGAAGGTGGGAAGGGAGGTGGCAGCTCAGTCACAACACCATGGCACACACATTGGGCTATCTTCTCCAGGGTATAGTGAGCTTTTCAGCATGTTCCATGAGCCACAGGCATGCAGCGCTGCTCAGGGTCAAGGATCTTCAACAGCTCCATGCACATTTCCTCTGTGGAGAACCACCAACACTCTAGAAGTGTCACACAGAGGTGCATCATTCACACCCAGTGCTGGGGACCTGACTCCTGCCAAGCTCAGTCTGTGTGTGTGTGTGTGTGTGTGTGTGTGTGTATGCCACAGCATGCATGCGGTGGTCAGAGGACAACTTACAGGCATCAGTTCTCTCCTTCTACCATGTGGGTCTCAGAGATTGAACTCAGGTCGTGAGGTTTGTTGGCAAGCACTCTTACCTGCTGAGCCATTCCCCTGGCCCTCCACTTTATTTTTTGAGAAGTGTATTAACTAATTCCACTCCCTGGGCCCCAGAGGATCATGGTCATATCATAATGTAAAATGCATTTAGTTCAACTCCTAAAGTCCCCATAGTCTTTAACAGTCTGAGCACTGTTCGAAAGTCCAGAGTCCAAAGTCTTCTGAGACTCAAGGTAATCTTTTAACTGTATGCCCTGTAAAAGCAAATCACATACTTCCAACACACAATGGCACAGAACACACATTACTATTTTAAAAGAGAGACATGAAGGCATAGTGTGGAAATGCCAGACTGAAAGAGGACTGAAGCCCAGTAGGGCAAACACCAAATCCAATAGCTCCGTATCTGATGTCTGGGACTTACTTTCAACAGGCTCAGATGGCCCAGGCCCTCAAGCTTTGCTGTGTGCAACACACATCTTTGTCTTGGGCTCGTACTACTCCCTGCATACAGCTCTCCTTGGCAGATGACTCACAGCTCTGGCATCTCCAACATCTTGGGGTCTCCACTATAAACCAGGCTTCACCTTTACAGCTTCATGTAATGAATAGCTTATCAGGACCCTCTTTATGCAGGGACGCCCCTGATGTACGCCGCCTGGTCTCAGCAGCTCTCTGAAACTGCAGAGGAAGAAGCAATGACCCCTTCACTCTTGCATCTTTCATGCCTCTAAAGCAGGAACCATGGGAACAACATTGCCACCCTGGGATGGAGCTTGGCCTGCTTCATCCACATCACCAGCAGCTTTTATGTACTGTGGTTTTCTAAGAGAAGACAACTCCCGAAGCCTTTTCTTTTACAGTTGGAAGTTTGGCCGGGTGTGGTCTTGTACTGAGGGTGCTCCTCCCATCGTCCCAGTGCGAATCTGGAGGTCCCCTTTTTTCTTTTTGATTTCTTCTTTTCCGCCTGCGCTTCATCCAGTACGTTTGCTTTCAGACCTTTTCTTCACCAGATTCTGACATGTTCCCTTTGTTCCTTTTTTAATGTATACTTTTGTTGAACTTTTGTGCATTTCATGTAATACATCTTAATCATTCTTAATCATATTTAGAGCCCCCTCCCGTCTGCACCTGCCCCAATAGCCTGCCCACAGGTTTTATGCATTCTGTCATATATGTTAAGGCCTGTTGAGTTAAGTTTGTGTACCCAGATGTCCCTTGGTATGAGTTCATCCACTGGAGCCTGGTCAGTCTATCTAGCATCACTCCCTTAGAGAAGATCAACTCTCCCTCACCCAGCAGTCAATAGTTCCTTGGCTAAGGCTGGGGCCTCCTGCCCATTTCCTCAGTTCTACGCTTGTGTTTTATCTGATGGAGTTTTTCATGGATCTTATGTATGCCGTCACCATTGCTTTAAGTTCATATGAGCAAGTTTCCAGAGGTCTGAAAGAGTCTGTTCCCTTGTGATCATGCACCATCCCCTGGCTCTTACAATCTTCTGAACCCTCTTCCACAATGGTTCCTGCGCTCTGGGTGGGGGAGGTTTAATAGGAGTCCTATCCAGGGACACACTCTGCAGTCTCTCACTCTCTGTGCTTTGGCCAGTTGTGGCCTTCTGTGTTCATTGCTCTCTGTTGCATGAGGAAGTGTCACTGATAGGAGTTGAGAGTTGACTTAATATCCTCTCTATCCCTGTTCCACTATGTTCTGTGCCTTGGATGTAGAGGTTCCATTGATGATGTGTCACTCAGGGCTGGGCATCTCTCAGACAAGTCTCTGTGAGTGACCAGTTGTGGAACTCGGTAATATTATCCATATGTTGCAAAAAGAAGCTTCTTTGATGAGTGGTGACTGGTATACTTGCCTGTAAATATAATAATCCATACTTATCATACATAATAAGTTATGTTTGTCTAGGGATGTGACAGATGCAGGGTTTTCTTTAGATCTATGACCTTTCCAGCCATTTGTATCTGGCTGTTTACAGTACCACTCATGAGTTCTTTTCTATTGAGAGGGCTTTAAGTCCAATTAGGTAGCTGTTGATTACCCCCAAGATAAAAGTGCCACTACTGAACTGATAAAGTTTGCTTTGCTCGTCATTGTGGTTATTAGACTTTAAAGCTGGGGTTGGACCATTGATTGATTTTCCTCCCTTAGCAGCTTTCATATTGTCCTCCAAAACTGTGAGAGCTAGTCTTCAGGGAGGAGGCTTCCAGGCCAGTTCCAGCCACATTGCTCCAAGTCCTGCGTTCGAAGTATGTCCTGTCTTCATCAATAGGGTCTTACCTTCAAATTCTGGGAAGTAATCAAGGGCTGCAGCAATAACATGTTTGTTGGGAGTCTCTTGAACTACCCTGACCAACAACTGGAAAGGAGGTTTCTCCTTCTGGTAGCGTGTTTCCTGTTATATAGCCATGAGCTATACACATGTGCTCATTCAGATATTCTATGTGTATTTTTAGTAGGCTTTTGAACCAGTACATTTCCCTCTGGTTTTTCATACCACATAAGCATTATTTATCTCTCTTCTCTCTCTCCAAGTCTAAACTCCCACCCCTCTCCCCAGGTAAAGTACCTCCATTTTCCCCATTTCCCCCTTGATAATACCTATCTCCTATTATTAATGGCTCTAATCTCTTCGTCAAGGAGAGCCTCTCCATTAGCATAAGACTTGGCTCCAACATTAAGCTACCTAGTGCTCTTTTTCTCTCCAAATTATACATTCTGCTTTTCTTTCTGCCACACTTGTTTTTCCACTGTGGATCTGCATAATTTTCACCATTAATAACCACACCACCAGTTCAGCCTGAGGCTGTCTTGAAATTTCCTCCACCAGAGCAATTAGTCAATTACTTAAAAAAAATAATAAGTACTTTCAATATTTTTAAAAAATTTTATTATTTTTATTTTATGTGTATGAGTGTATTGCCTGCATGTATGTGAGTGCACCCATGTTGTGTGATGCTGTGGAGGTCAGAAGAGGGCTTCAGATTCCCCTGGAATTGGAGTTAAGGGCTCTGTTTGTAGCCACTATGTGGGTGCTGGGAATCGAACCAGGTCAGTGCTCTTAACCACTGAGCCATCTCTCCAGCCCTGTACTTTCAATATTTTATTTATTTTTATTTTTATTTTATGTGTATGCATGTATTGCCTTCATGTAGGTAAGTGCACCCTTGTCATGCAATGCCCGCAGAGGACAGAAGAGGCCATTGGATCCTCTAGAACTGGAGTTTCGGACAGTTGTTAGCTGCCATGTGGGTGCTGGGATTTAAACCTGGGTCTTCTGCAAGAACAGTCAGCGTTCTTAACTCCTGAGCCATCTCTCCAGGCCCATCAATTATTTTTTAACTTAGTCTCAGCAACTTCTTAGGCATCCGGAAGACAGCAGCTAGACTCCTTGCTGAAATATCCCAGTTGCTGTTTAAGTCCTTATTTCCCTCTCCCTCTGGAACATCTTGAGCCAGGCCTTTCCTAGAATGGCCATTAAGCTTTGCCGACAATATTCAACTACTTTTCTAGTCCAAACCTCCCAAATCTTCCACATTCCTCCAAAAAAACATGGTCAAGTTATTCACTTCAACACCCCACTCCTGGTACCAACTTATGTATTAGTTCTTTTCTGTTGCTGTGATAAAACAGCATGATCAAGGCAACTTATATAAGGAAAAGTTTATCGGGCTTACAGTTTCACAAGGAGAGTTCATCATAGCATGGTTGCAGAGGTGGCCAGAGCAGAAAGCTGAGTGCTAACAGCTTCAAATGGGCATAGGAAGCAAAGAGAGCACACTGGGAGTGGGCAAGGCTGTGAACTCTCAAAGCCCACCCCCAGTGCATGCTTCCTCCAGCAAGGCCAGACTTCCTAAAACTTCCCAAAATGGTGCCACCAACTGGGGTCAAAACGCTCAAATGATCGGAGCCTATGGGGGACACTCTCATTCAAACCACCACAGACTGGGTTTCTTTCTGAAACCAGTTTTTTAATTTGTCTGACTAGGTTGGCTGACCGATGAACCCTAGGGGTTTGTCTGTCACCAAGCCTCCTCCAGTTTTGGGGCTACAGATATGAGCCACCAACATGTCTTTTTTTTTTATTTTTTTTTTGAGTGCTGAGAATTTAAACCCAGGTCCTCATGCTTGCATGGCTGGCACTTTACCTACTGAGCCATCTCCCCAGGCCCGTGTTGGTATCTTATCTCTCAGTTTCACTGTGGTTTGTAGCTTTTCAGTCTGCAATTGTCATGACAAATAATCACTTTTCTGTGACTGATTTCTGTGGTGACTAACACAGTCACCATGTGGGCAGTGGCCCCTGGTGGCCTCTGTGTCTGGCCAGCACATTCCCAGTTTGTAGAGAGCTCCGTGTTTGCTGGAGGTGTCATGTGATCTTTGCCTGGTATCACATGGGACTGGGAATTTTCCACTGAGGCCTGAGTGGGGCAGGTACAGGGTGTCATGGGATCCTTGCCTGGTATCACATGGAACTGGGAATTTCCCACTGAGGCCTGAGTAGGGCAGGTGCAGGGAGTGGGCCCATGGGCCATATTAAGAGCACACAGAGAGTCCTCAACTTGAAACCTGCAGCATTTGGAACTGATATAAAACACATGAAAAAGGCGGGGGCTGGAGCTCAGCGGCAGAGCCCATCTCACATGAATAGGTCCTGAGTTCCATCCTTGGCATCTTAAACACAAATGACCAAACATAAAAACCCCACTCTACGGCTGGAGAAATGGATCAGAATTTAAGAGCACTGACGGCTCTTGCAGAGGACTTGGGTTCGAGTTCCAGCATCAACATAGTGGCTAACAACCATCTACAACTCTAGTTTCAAGGGCTCTGACACCTTCTCACCTTTGAGGGCATTGCACAACACTGTTGCATTTACACATATGCAGGCAATTCATTCAAACATGTAAAATAAAAAATAATAAATAAATAAATAAAATCAACCCAACTCTGGCTGGGCATGGTGTACACACCTTTAATCCCAGCACTCAGGAGGCAGAAGTAGGAGGGTCTCTGTGAGATTCAGGCCAGCCTGGTCTACATAGTGAGTTCCAGGACAGTTAGGGTTACATAGTGAGACTCTGTCTAAAAAAATAAGCAAGCAAACAAACAAACAGTAAAAAAACAACTCCAAGCTGGGCATGGTGGAATATGCCTTTAATCCTAGTGCTTAGGAGGAGGATTGCCCGAGTGTGAGGCCAGCCTGAGCAGCATAGTAAATAGTAGGTCTGCCAGGGCTATACAGAAAAACTCTTGTCTCAAAACCCAAACCCAAACCAACCCCTAAAAAATGGTTGGGTAAAGCATTTGCTGCACAAACATGAGGACCTGAGTTCGAGTCCCAGCACCACCAGAAAAGCTGAGCATGGTGCCATGTGCCTGTTATCTCAGCGGTAGGAAGTGGAGGCAGGAGGAGCCCTGGAGTTTGCTGGCCAGTCAGTGTAGCCACAGTGGTGAGCTCCAGGTTCAGTGAGAGACCTTGCCTCAAAGACAAGGTTGAGAGAGATCAAGGAAGATATCCAATACTGACCTCCGTCTTCTACATGCACACACATGTACACCTACACAGAGGATGAAAAATTAAAAACCAAAAACAGCTAAAACCCAAACCACTCCAATCCTTATGTGGACTATTTACCAACTACTGTGTGTGTTTGCATGTACACTCACACATTCACATGTGTGCTTACTGATGGAGGTCTAAACAGAACCTTGGGCGCTGTTCCTCGGACTCTGTTCACCTTGACTTTGAGACAGGGTCCCTCACTGGCCTGCGACGCTGTGAGTGGGCTAGCTAGGTGGTCACTGAGTCACAGGGACTGTCATGTCTCTGCCTCCCAGAGTTGAAATCAGAAGTCCAACCACCATGCCCAGCTTTTTCACATGGGTGCTGGGGACTGAACTCAGGTCCTTGTGCTTGCATGGTAAGCTCTTTACCTACACTGTAGTGCCTCCCTGTACCCTAACTATTCTAGAAACTGCAAGTTCTGTCCCTGTTGTTCAGGTTCCCTCACTGAGCAGCCTTCTCACAGCCTTCTGGACTTGACTGAGCCTCAGTTTCTCACCTGTGCAAGGAGAAATCCCAGCCCCACTGTTCTTGCCCAAATCAGCAGCAGGTAGGAGCTTAGAACATCTTCCATCTCCACTGGAGACTTCCAAAATGAACAGGGTTCACCTGCCGGAGGCTCTGGCGGCTTCCAGCAGCCCTGCTCATAATCACTGAAAATAATCTTCATAAAAGGCAAACAAATGGTCTAATTTCCGGGCAAAGGGAGATCAGATTTACAAGGTGCACAGCGGAGTGCCCTGCAGCCCCAGAACCAGTACTTCTGAGCTGTAACGACACAGAGACACTTGAATCACAATTTAGTGAAAACAAGTAATTCAAAACAGCACAGGCAGCCTCAGCCTGGTGCCGGGAAAGACTACTGTGTCCTCTTAAATAGATGCATGTGTGTTGTCTGTGGCAGCATGAACCAATACCCATCTTGTAATGTGTGTGCTTGAACATTTCTCTATGCACATACTAGATAGAGTTCTGTGCTGTATACAGTTATCCATGAACACCATATGTTTATTGTGAATAGCTCTGCCTGTCTTTCCAACCATTCAGCCTCAAACTCATCTACCCCTCCATCCACTCATCCACCCATCTGTCCACATACCCATCCATCCATCCATCCATCCATCCATCCATCCATCCATCCATCTGTCCGTCCGTCCACCCGCATATCCATCTACACAATCATCCATCCATCCATCCATCCATCCATCCATCCATCCATCCATCCATCCGCATATCCATCTACACAATCATCCATCCATCCATCCATCCATCCATCCATCCATCCATCTGCATATCCATCTACACAATCATCCATCCATCCATCCATCCACTCACCCACCTACTCATCCATCCATCCATCCATCCGTCCGTCCGTCCACCCACATATCCATCTACACAATCATCCATCCATCCATCCATCCATCCATCCATGCACTCACCCACCTACTCATCCATCCATCCATGCACTCACCCATCTACTCATCCATCCATCTGTCCAATGGTCTATTCCCTGACAAACTGAGTTCAAGAATCCAGCTGGATTTCAGCTCTCAAACGACCACCTCTTAGTGGAGTGGGAAAGGTGCCTGCCAAATGGGTGAGGGTGGCTATTCTGTAGAAAAGGCCAAGGAAGACAGTAAAGTGGCTTACTGTCTACAAATCACTTCCCTTTGGGACTGAGGCAGGAGGCTGCCTCACTGTGCACCTTAGGACTGGCCGCTGTGAATCTCAAATTTGTGGTGCTGGAGAATGGGACCCAGGGCCTGGCTCATGTCAACTGGCTTGACTTCTGAGTGATGGCTCAGCCCTGGCTTATTTTGACATTTACCTTATGTGTCCCCTCATATAAGTCACCCCACTCTGGTTTAGTTGGGTCTCTTGGGGGCTAGTGTGTGAGTTCAGCCCCCAAACACAGCTTCTTACAAGTGTCTCTGAACAGTATATATGTTCTACCTATAACCATGCATATGTGTATATTGTATCTACATATGTGTGCATATTTTCATCTGTGTGTACATAGTGCACTATATTCACAACTATGTATGTACATAGTTAGGTGCATGTTTTTATAATTCTAAATATCTGTGTTATATTACATCATAGTTAGCTTCAGCTGTCAACACAAATCTAAAGACACCTGGGAAGAGAGAATCTTAAGTAAAGAATTCCCCAGATCAGACTGGCCTGTGGCCATATCTGTGAGGTATTTTCTTAATCAAAAATTGATGTAACAAGGCCCAGCCCACTGTGCGCAGTGCCATCCATGAGTGGGTGGGTCTGGGCTGTGTGGGAAAGGGAGCTGAGCAAGCCAGGGAGCAGCGTTCCTCCACGGTTTCTGCTTCCGGTCCTGCTCCAGGCTCCTGCCTTGGCATCCCTCGATGATGAACTGTAACCTATAAGTGGAAATAAACACTTTCCTCCTCCAAACTGCTTTGGGTCAGAGAGTGTATGCCAGCAACAGAAACCAAACTAGAGCACGCACGTATGTGTGTGCTCATGTGTGTGTGTGCATGTGTGTAATGTGTATAAACACGTTCTAACTCTGTGTGTATATATACACATATACATATTATATGTTGTGTCAATAGCTCAGTGCGAACAGACATTCTGTGTACAACCTGAGTGCATAATATATCAAACACATATAGTGTATTTATGTTGTGTCAATTATTCTGTGTGACTGTTACAACTCTGGGTACATGCACACACACATATATTGGACCAATAACCCTATGTGAACACATGGTGTATGTACAAGTGTGGATGCATATGTCCCATGTCTATAACTTCATGTGTGTGTCACAGAGACCGGGTTGCAGAGGTGTGTCCTCTCACAGAGAGTGCCTGGATTTGCCTTAGAGTGCATGTCTGGAGATGCATACTTGAGTGCTGCGGGCCCAGGGGTGGCAACATGCATGTGCACCTGTGAACACACAGGTAACAATGAACACCTGCACTGCTACACATGTATACATGCATACATGTGTGTGCCTTGATGAATGGGCATACACATAAACACACAATAACATACATATACAAGACACACAAACACCCATAGACACATAGACACAGACACACAGATACACACCTAGACACACACAAATATATACATACATACAGAAATATGCACACACACTGACACAGATATTACACATACACAAACACACAGACACACACAGATACACATGCATATATACACATAAACATACACAAACACACATGGACACACAAACACACACACACATGTACACGTGAGCATACACATGCTCAGACCCAGGAAACTGTAGAGCTCCAAGGCATCTGCAAATGATCTCAGAGCAATGGGTAAAAATAATTTTGGGTCTAGGGAGATGGCTCAGTGGGTAAAGTGCTTGCCACACAAGCATGAGGACCTGAGTTCAATCCCCCAAATCCCTGGAAAAAAGCCAAGTGTGTCAGCCTAAGACTGTAATCCCAGGATGGGGGAGACAGAGACAGGAGGATCCCTGGAGCTCACTGACCAGCCAGCCTAGCCAAATGGGTGAGCTCCAGGGTTAGTGAGAGACCCTGCCTCAAAAATTAAGGTGGAAAGGGATTGAGGAAGGCACCCCAGGTCAACCTCTGTCCACATGAACACACATGCACACGCATAAAATGACTTTCGTTTTCTTGAGTTCCCATACATTTCTCTCATGATTGGGTGTGGATATTACAAGCAGATACCCTGTGATAAAGTGCTTTTCAAGTGGAGTCACCTGGCTGTGTCCCACTGGAGATCTGCTCACAGTGGAGTACTTCTGAAGGCCGAGAAGGTAGGTACACTGCTCTTGCTCTCCAAGCCTGCAGTGCATTGGCTGCCACAGGGCTGGGCATCCTGGAGCACCTGGGAATCCCAGATCACCAAGGTGCTGGGCATTCCAGGATCACCACCGTGATGGGTGACTGTCCCGAGATCCCCAAGGAGGCTCTGGTTTCCAGGATTGCATAGCTATGTGGTTGTGTGGCTGTGTGACCACCAGGGAGGGGTGGCTGTGATGGATGTCTCCTGTGGTATGCCCTGAGCCACATGGAGCCCCTGGATCTCTGCTCCAGTTCACAAGGGGTTAAGAGGCCCCACCAATGCAAATTAGGCTTAATTAATCCTTTTCATCAGCTGCAAATATACCTTCTGAACCCTATTAAGAACATGAATATGCAAATACAGACCTTTTAAATTCTCATTTTCAAGGACTTGGTGTTGGGGTTTGATTAGTGAATTCCGTTAACAGCTTGTAAACCTCGTGTAAAATTTAATTTTCAATTTTAAGTTCTTTTAAAAAAGAGGATACAGGTTGGATACAGGTCTGGTGATAGCTGGTGGTTGGCCTAATTGTGGGGTGACACTGGAAGCTCCAAGCTAATTCTGAGGTGCTACTGATGCCCCTCCCTCCAGCTGTCAGCCCATTTTCTGAATGTGAAGACTGAGGACACCAAGGAGGGGACTTCCTGCAGCCACTTGGCGGGTTGGGCAGAGTGGGTAGGGCTAGGGCATACCCAGCTGGGGAACCCTACCATTTGGCACTGAAAGGCCTTGGATACAGGCTATGCCCACCAAGTCTCAGGTGCTGTACATAGAAGCTAGGCTGCTTCTGCCCCCTCAACCCCTGAGGGTGCGGGGCCTGCCGCTGCCACTGTGCACAGGTAGCCTGCTTCCCCCTAGATTCTGAGCTCTTGTTAATCCATCAGGAAGAATGGACGGCCTCTGTCAGCATGAAGCAATAGACCATCCAGGGACCATTCACGAAGCCCGAGGAGCCAGGACTGCTGGTGTGGGGCCCGCAGAGGACAGAGGAGGTCCTTCCATGGCCACTGATGCCCTGACTGCAGCTCATTCGACCTGAGGTGGGCAGAGTGGAAAAGGCACCCCAGTTTCCAAGACTCAGTATCAAAAAAGACTGACATGCCACATTGTCTTAGACCGATCACATAATGAAAGGCAGACATTTGGATATATTGCTATATAAAGTATGTTTACTAATTTCCCTAGCTCCTTCATTGTTTTGTCTCTAGTGGTTTAAAACAATTATTATTTTAATGTGTGTATGTGTGCTTATGTATGCATGCACGTGAGTATATCTGTATGCATGTGTATTTTTGGTTGAGCTCACCCGTGCATACATGTGGAGGTCAGAGGCCAACATCAGCTGTCATTCTCAATCTTATTTTTTGAGACAGAATCTCTCACTGAACCTGGAACTCGCTGATTCACCTAGGCTGGCTGACTGCTGAGCCCTGGGATAAGTATATCTCTGCGCCTACCCTCTAGCACTGGGGTTACAAACATACAAGTCACCCCTGGCTTTTACATGGCTGACTGGGATCAAAACTCAGGTCCTCACGCTTGCAAGGCAAGAACTTTACTCACTGAGCCATCTCCTCAGTCCTATTTCTGGTGTGTTTTGAGACAATGTCTTGCTATGTAAGCCAGGCTGTCCTGAAACTTTCTATGTAGCACAGACTGGCCTTGAATTCACCGGTTCTCCTGCCTCAGTCTCCCAAGTGCTGGGATTACAGATGTGTGTCACCACACCTGGCTCTAATTGGGCTCTAATGTTATCCTTGGGTGGGGAACATGTTAATCTCTGTACGCTTCCAATTTTAGAATTTGTGTTGGCTAAGTGAGCACTCATACCTGGCTCTGAAAATGTAGTCCAAGCTGCCCCTGATCTCATGATCCTCCTGCCTCACACTCCTCAACTGGAGGAGCCCTGGTACATGCCACAATACCAACTCCATGTTTTTGTGTTTTGATCTTTGAACATGTACAGTGTGTGTGTGTGGGGGGGGGGAGTCCATATCTGTGCCACATCATGCATGTGGAGTTCCGAGGGAAACCTTGGGTGTCTGTCCTTACCTTCTGCCTTGCTTGAGGCAGTCTCTCGTCCACTGCTACATACACCAGGGTAGCTGGTCCTCGAGATTCCAGGGACTCTTCCCATCATTCCATGGGTGTGGGGATTATAGAATGTGCACGACTATATCTGGATTTATGTGGGTTCTGAGGATTAGAATTCCTGTCCTCCCATTTGCACAGCAAGCACCTTACCCATTGAGCCATCTTCCTAGTTCAACTTTTTAAATGTGGATATTGATTTTATTTATTTTTGAGACAGGGTCTCCCTGTAGCCCAAGCTGGCCTGGAACACACAATATAGACCAGGCTGGCCTTGATCTCACAGAGATTCATCTGCCTCTGCCTCCCTGGGGCTGGGATTAATGGGGTGCACCACCAGGCCCGGCTCTTATTTTTATTTATGTGTATGTGTGCCTGTGCATATGAGTGCAGGGCCCATGGAGGCCAGGAGAGAGCGTCATATCCCTTGGAGCTGGAGTTACAGGTGGTTGTTAGCTGCCATGTGGGTGCTGGCTTTGAACCTGAGTCCTCTGGGAGAGCAGCAAGTGCTCTTAACCACTGAGTCATCTCTCCAGCTCCCTAATGACATATGTCATCAGCATGACATTTTCATAAGACAGCTCTGTTCCATAGGTGAGGAGATTAAAATATCTCCCTACATACATATGCATAGTATACATAAGTTATACACTAAACAGAATGGGAGGTAGTGATAAATGTCACAAGGAAAACAAAGCAGGCAGAGTGGGTGGAGGACTCACATGTGATGTCAGCTGCTTGTGGTTTAAATAATAGATTCATCGTCACAGTCCAAGGTTAAGGCTTGTAGAAGACACATCTTCTCCCCTGGTCCTCACAAGGGTCATCCCTCTGTGTACGTGTCCAGATCACATTGTGCGTGCATGTGGCTGTGCACGTGTGCCCATGAGGTGTTGTTTCTCAGGCACTGTCTACTTTTTCTTTTTTGAGGCAGAGTCTCTCACTGAACAGAGCTCACCAATAGGCTAGACCAGGTGGCCAGCAAGCCCCAGAGATCCTCCTGTCTCCATCTCCCCAGCATTGAGATTATAGGAACCTGCTACCACAAATGTGGGTTTTAGGCACTGAACTCAGCTGCCTCATGCTTGCACAGCAAGCGCTTTACTAACTGAGCCATCTCCCAGGCCTGATCATCTCTACTTAAAAGGAAGTCAGTTGGATTGGAGTCACCCAAGGCCCTCCTCTCACCACCCCCGCTTGTGTCCTTGCAGGTCCTGCCTTCAGCTACAACCCCGTTCTGGGGCTGCTTCTCCTGAAAGGATATAGCCTGTGGCAGTCAGCACAAGAGCAGAGCCTCCACGCAAGATGCTCCCTGACCAGACACTGGACTGGAACTAGGTTATTTCTTTGCTTTTAAAAATAAAAGCACTGGGGGCTGAGGAGATGGCTCCACAGTTAAGAGCACTAGGTGATCCTGCAGGGGTCTGGGTTCAATTCCTAGCACCCACATGGCAGCTAACAACTACTATAACTCCAGTTCCAAAGGTTCTGATGCCCTCTTCTGGCCTCTGCAGGCACCGTACACATGGGTGCACTTATATACATACAAGAAGGCAAAATAGTCATACACATAAAATAAAAACAAAGAAAGGGCCAGTGAGAGGCTGTGGATAAAGGTGCTTGCTGCTAAGCCTTGATGAACTGAGTTCAATCCGTGGGACCCACATTACCACAGAGAACCAACTTCTGCAAGCTGTTCTCTGATCTCTACACATGCGCTGTGGCATACATGTCTCCCCCTCCCGCCAAAAAAAAGTTTTTTAAAAGTGACCCAAATGGCACATGAGTCCAGGGAGACACTGGTGGCTCACCCTCACACACGGAGCTGGTGTTTCAGCAAGACTTGGTTCTCAGGAGGCTTTGATCCAACTACCAAACCCAGCAGCAGCAGCAGAGCTGTGGATGGCAAATTTCCAAAACAGATTGTTGAGAAAAACCAAGCTGCAAACAAAACACGGTTATAAAAACACACAGAATGCAATGAAACAAACCCAGGGAACCTTCCACCATTCATATGTGAGGTGTGTGGGTCCACTCACCAGGCAGAGAGGCTGGGACTAGGCCAAGGCAGGAAGGCTTCTTTCTATGCTGTCTCTTATATTGTTGGAGGTTTATTTGTTTTGTTTTAAAATGTTAAGAATGTATCCAAATTGTTCCATTAAAAGATAAAGCAGGTATCAAATACCCTAGCTTGGGCTTCGGCTCCAATCATTGGCTCTCTCTGGTTCCATGACTTAGGGTGAAGCCCTCACCCTCTCTGAGCCAGAAACAGTCTTAGAGCTGCAAGCATGTATCTATACATGTACCTATGTGGATTCATGCATTCAGGACATACCACGTGTGCATACACTCATGCAATCTAGACACAAATTTTCATATCAAGAACATGTCACATATATACATGTGTGCACAACCAGTATACTGTGTGTGTGTGTGTGTGTGTGTGTGTGTGTGTGTGTGTGTCTCCATTTTGAGCCCCTGGGCCTCTAAGCTCCCCTCATAGGCAGTATGAGGACCAAGGCCCACCCTGTATTTGGCCGGGGGTGCTGGTGACATCAAAGCAGGAGGGGCCCTGCCATGTCTGACAGAGAAGCTGGAAACAGGTTGAATTTACAGCTGGGAACCTAGGTTTGAATCCAGACCCATAGTTGACTGTGGGGCACATCCCCTGCTTCCCGACCTGGGTCTGCAACCTGATGCCACTTAACTTGCAGGGCATGATGGGACGGGGACCAGCTCATCATGAGAAACAGCCCTGCCAGTTGGGTAGTTCAGCCCAGTATAGCCTGTCCTCGCTGCCGGGGCTCCTGATGCTGTCCTGGTACCTAGGCACCTCATTTTGAACAGTCTGTGGTTGGACCCTGGGGAGAGCTGGGAGCTGGAGACAAACCCACCATCTATTCTTCCCAGAGGGCCTTGCAATAACGAGGGCAAATTGGGAGACAGGTGGGGACAGCAGGGTCCCCTGGTGGGGGAGCCAGAGGCTGAGGCACAGCAAATCCTGTTACCTCTGGACCATGACGCTTGTCACAGGCACTAATCCCTTAAAAGGAGCTATCAGCAGCTTAAGACCCATTTAGCAATGGGTGGCCACTAAGGAGTTGCCAGGGACTGCTAGACTAGAACTTTCTAGAACTTTCTCTGGCCCAGGGCCACCAGGCCAAGCCTATGTGCTCCCTGTGAGCTACCTGAGCTGTCTGATCTCTATTCCACTTGCAGCCCTGCAGCAGTCCAGTAGGGACCATGGGGTCGCTGGTCGTGTGGCTAAGTAACTGGCAATGCGTGGAGTCAATGGTACTGGGGTTCCAGAGTCATGGGGTGTGTTCATCAGTGAGTTGGGGTGGGCCTGGTGAGGTATGACTTCCAAGTTCTGCACCCCAATTCTCAGCTTCTGCCCTGATCTGGCAACTGAGAGTTCTAGCTCAGGGGAACATGTTTGGTATGATCCGCAGAAGGCAAAATACATATACACACATACCATATACATACACCATATATAAATATCACACCTTCACCATACACAGACCATACCCACATATCCATATACACCATAAACATATACCACACACACAATACACACACATACCATATACATATACCACATAGACACTCAGGCCCATGCATACACACAATCATGCACACTGGTCTGGACCTGTCCCTGGCCCAGAGACAAGGGCTGGGTAGACAGCTCCATCCTTGCTCCCAGCCTAGGGCCTAGCAACACCCCTGAAGCCCATTCCCCTTCTCCCACAGTGCCTCTGGGGCTCCTAATTAGAGGGTGAGTCACCAGCACAGGGCTAGGGGGAGTAACTGGCGTGGACAGGTTATTTCTCTGTGCCCAAAGCACCCTGGACCGCTCTGAGCACTCAGCAAAGACCAAGAAGTGTGGATGAATGAGTGTCTGGCTGGCAGGCCAGCTGGGGGCTCCCTGCTTAAGTCCTCAAAGCCCAGAGCTGCCCATGTGGCTATGGGCAGAGCTGCAAATCGGTGAGGGATGCAGCAGACACAAAGCTCTGCCAGGGGTTCAGGTCACAGAGGCCTTGGGGTGTCCAGCAACCCCTCATCACATCCTGTCACAGCAGGCCCTGGCCTGGGACTGCTCAGCTCACTGATGCTTAGGACACTCAGGCTCCCAAGGATGGGACACATCTACCCCTAAATACTCCCTGACCCCCATCCTTCTCTCAGGCTGCCTACGAGCAAATCTGCTCAGGTGTCCACGGGAGTGTGGCAGAGGGTACAGTGGGGCCCTGGGCAGCCAGGCAGCTTGGGCCTCAGACACACAGGACCAAGCGGAGAATAATGGAGAAAAAGTTTTATTTCATCAGGCCAGGACTGTGGAGTCAGGCCACAGCCTGGCCACCAGTTCTCGCACCAGGACAGCTGGTGTGGGGACACTTCAGGACAGGAAGGGGCTCAGAACAGAAGGAAGGGGAAGAGAGGCCCAGTGTTCCAGGGAAGACAAGAATATGGGGGGATAGGATCGGCATGGTAGTTCCTAGCAGCTGTCCTACTGGCCAGGGACATGAGACAGGGTGGCCATCTGAGCAGAGGCTGTGGCTTAATGTGACACGATGCAGTTACAGTGGCAGAGGGGACCAGGGACAACGTGGAGTGACTCTGTGGGGATGAAGGGCTAGTCTGAGTCTGGGGCCGTAGATCTGAGATACAGTGCGTGCAGGCTATAGAGTGGGTCTGCCATGGATGGGCGAAAGAGCGACGTGGTGCTGCAGAGCAGGGATGGCACAGGCCAGCCTGAGCTCCAGCAGCTACAGAGAAGGGATGCTGGGTGCAGGCTATGCTGAGATCCTGTGGCTGCGGAGTAACGACACAGTAGGTGTGAACAGGTTAGGCCGAGGTCTGTCGGCTGAAGAGCTCGATGGTGAGTGCGCTGAGGAAGGCGGGGATGCTGTCCTGCCGCAGCAGGTGCAGTTCAATGAGCTCAGGCACGGAGCGCGAGAACTCTGTCTCCAGCAGCTGCATCTTAGAGCCCGAGGGTCCCGTGGCCTGTGGGTGGGAGAGACAGGAGTGTGGTCAGCACTGGCTGGTTGGCAGGTGTCTACCTTCTGTTCCGATGTGCTCTCTAGTGGAGGAGCAGGGATGGGGAGGGCGATGCTGCCTGAGACTAGGAGTAGAATCCGGGTCAGAGAGGCACTGGCCTGCTTCTGTCCACTGCTTACAAATCCCAAATTCAAGGTCATTAGCAGTGAGAGCTGAGATTCGCAGCAAGCAGCCAGCCCTGCCCCAGCACTGCTACTCCCTTCTTCCTCGGCACCCCACGTGCATTCCCAGGAGCCTCCGTCCCAGTCCCCAGCTCCTCAGCTGTCCTGCCCCATCTGGGAAGCCCAAGTGAGCTCCAAATTTCTTCCCGGATATGTAGGATCCTCCCAGTCTCAGTTTCCCAGTCTGTGCAGCCAGGGTGCTAGGTGGTCCGGGAAACCCCAAGGGAGGTCTGGCCCAGGTGGAGGGGACTCTGGAGGCCCGATGGTCCTGGTTCTGCTTCCTCTTGTCCATGTCACTTATAACTGAGGGAAGGGCAAGGTGGGTCTGTGACACTGTGTGTCCACACTGTGTGTGGAAGTGGCTTACAGACAGGCTCACAGCTGCAGTGGGACACAGGTCAGAACTCTGGGTACAAACGGGGAGACTGAGGCTTAGGGAACCTGGGCTTGCCCAGATTACTTCAGTCTTGGCAAGTCACCCTACTGTGGTGCAGGCTGGGCTGGGAGGAGCAGACAGAGGCCCTGGGCCTCCCTCTTACTCCGACTTTCCCAGCTGTTACTCATCCTAGGCCTCCCCTGCCAAGCAGCACTGGCCACTCAGTTGGTGGGGTGTAGGGAAGGTCCTGTGTTCAGGGCCAGGAAAGTGGCAGGCATAAACTACCTAGGCTCCCTCCCAAACCTTAGGTCTGATAAAGGACTGGTGTCCAGAAAACCTAGAACCCTCTTGACTCAGCCCCAGAAAGACAGAGGGCCCCATTAAGAGCAGGGCAAAGGTCTGACCAGGTAAGCAGTAGATGTGCAGATCCACTATGGGTGATTAGATGGATGTGAGTCAGGAGGATCCCATAAGGATGCTAAGAAAGATGAGAAGCACTGCATCTCTAGTGGAAGTATAAAAAGCACAGCTCCTTCCTCAGCAATGTGACTCTGTGACTGCACTCTAGGGTGTGCCCAGGACAACTGAACCTATGCATCCACAGAGAGTAACGGAGATGTATATATGAGTGCCCACAGTGACATGATTCACAACAGCCCCACGGTGATGCAGGAATAAACCAACTGTGGTTTAGCCACCAAGGAAGCATTACTCAGTCATGAAAAGGGGAGGGCACACATAATGTGTGCTAGTTCAGGGTTACACCTTGAACAAGCATATCTACATGATTTCATCGACAGGAGGCATCCACATGGGCAATGTGGCAGAGGCAGGGGCCAGGGTGGTGCATAGCAGAGTGAAGGGGGTGGGGAGTGCCTGCCCTGGGTACTGTGTTTTTCTGGGGGTTAGCCTGTGCCAATGGATGCACACTAAAACAAAACTCATAATGATAGATGAAGCTGTGGCAGGGGAAGTGTCTCAATGATACAGCTGGCCTGGCAGCTCCCAACAGCCACACTCACACCAGACCGAGGGTCTAGGGGGTGGCACCCCTGCCACTGGCTCCCCAGCATGAGCAAGAGGGATCTAGGGAGGCTGCAGGGGTTTGGGCTGTGTCACCAGGTACCACCCTCATCCCTTGCAGGGCATCAAAGCAGGTGCTGCTGTGTCTAACCAACCCCTGAGCTGCCTCCTGCCTCTTGCTTGTTACCTGGGCTTTCCTTCTGTTTTCTCACTTGGGCCGACCCCCAGCCTTGTTCCCATGGCCCTTAATTCATTTAGCCTTGTCATAGTTCAACACAAACCATCTTTAAACAAAAATAAGAGAAACCACTCTGACCTTTTCTCAAGAAAATCCTTTCATTTCTCCCTTCTGCTCTCAGCGCACAATGTTTTCCCCGAAATGTCAGAGGGGCTGACACCGCAGCAGCTGTCGGGGAAGCGGAGCCGGCAGGGCTGCTGGGTGGGGGTGGGAGCAGGGCAGGAGGAGAAACTGCAGAGTTCCTTCCCTTCCCAGGACTCCCATGGCCTGGCCGTCCTCTGGGTTTCATGCCTCATGCCTTCCCTGCCCTCGCTAGATGATGGGGGCCTGGGTTCTAGATGAGAGAGAGAG
>NW_008354274.1:3974623-3978419 GCF_000622305.1 Nannospalax galili | reverse complement strand
AAAAGAACACAAAAGAGAGAGAGAGACAGAGAGAGAGAGAGAGAGAGAGAGAGAGAGAGAGAGAGAGAGAGACAGACAGACAGAGACAGACAGAGAGAGAGAACTGGGGATGGAACCAGGCCTCCTACATGTTAAGCAAGTACTCCCACTGAGCCACACCCTGGCCCCTCACTGGGATTCTAGGCAGGTGCTCTACCAGAGCCACACCTCAGCACCTCACTGGGGGATTCTAGGTAGGAGCTCTACCACTGAATCACACTCCTAGACCCTCACTGGGGAATTCTAGGGAGGTGCTGTACAACTAAGCCATGCCCCCCAACGCTCTTGGTAGTACTTTGAGACAGGGTTTCACTAAGTTGCCTAGACTGGCCTTCAACTTTGATCCTCTTGCCTTTGCCTACTGAGTAGATGGGATGACAGGCCACCATGTCTATTGTTTATCTGAGATGTTTGTCTCGGCTGTCAGCTCCGCTCCACTGCTTCTGATGAACAGGCGAGAGCTAAGAGGTCAGAGGAACCTGCTCCAGTCCCATCAGTTATTGCTCAGGACTCCTTGCAGCCAGGACAGGTCATCGTGGGAGAGTGGAGTGACGGCTAGGGTGGCTACCCTCTCCCTCTTCAGAAAGAAAAGCAACTCTGAGGTCTGTAACAGCCTCTACCCCACAAGCCAGCCATGGCCCAGCAGCTCTGTTTGCTCACTCTCTGGACTTGGTTTCCCCATGTGCCCTGGTCCTTTTAACTGGCACGCTCCCAGTGCAGATCCTCTTGGGGAAGTGGCCCTGGCTTATCAGCATGCACAGGTTGAATGATGCCCCGCCAATCAGTCTCAGTGCAGCTCTGCCATGCTCAAATGCCATCCGGTCCCCAGGTGCCCCTGTAAATCACCATAATTAAGGGCTGTTCACTTAAAATTAGAGCGCAATTTTTTAAAAAGCAAATTGCCCAGTAAGACGTGCTGGCTGTGGCTAGAAATATTTATGGGCTTTGTGTGTGTACTGTTTCCAGCTCCCTCTCCCTCTGCTCTGGGGACAGGCCAGCAGCCCTGTTGCCTAGCCCAGTCGGATGAAGGCACCCTGCTGCCTGACCCTGACCTCTGCCTGCTCCTCTGGCAGGGGTCTATCCCTGAAGAAGGTGCCAGGAGGCCAAGGTGTGGTCTCTGAAGTGCCAAAGGGCTTAGAGTAATGAGTGTGGTGTGCTCTTGATCTAATGGACTTGCACATGATAAGTCAAGGAGAAACAGGTGGGGACATCAGGCCTGCTGGGCAAACGGTCACTGTGATGCTGGGACCTACCATGGGACAGCATGGGGAGAATTCCTCTGTGCTCAGGCCAGGACCTGTGGGGGAGGCCAGGCCTTTCCCTTCTGGCTGACCCACCTCCCTAGTCCTGTCTTGCTCAGAAGAGATAGGTAGGTGCTGCGGTCCTCCCCATCCTCCTCAGGTTTGCTCTCTGAGGACAGGACAGTGGCCGCCGTCCCCACCTTGCCCTGTTAGAACACAGTGTGCTGGACATCTGAGCCTGTGACACCGTGTGGGAGAAGCAAACCTCTCCAGGAAAATCAGCCTGGGGTTCCTTCTTCACCCCAGCCACAAGGACAGGCACCCATCGCACACCTGAACCCCAAGTCATGGCCTCCTTTCCTTATGAGGGCCTCCTCTGCCCAGCCCAGTGGCTCATCGGGCAGAACTGGACCTATTCCAGCACGTTCCGGGACAATGCGCAAGACCCCTTTTCTCTCACCTTTCATCTGTGCCCTCAGCTGCCAGGCCCTGGGAGGCCTTGGTGAACACTGAGCCAGGATGAGGAGGGCAGGGCTGAGAATGGACACCCCACAAACAGTTCTGGAAAAGCTGTGTGGAGCCTGCATGGTGACCGCTTGACCTGTGTCCCTTCTGAAGTGTGCCAAGCAAAACCGGGCTGGTGTAGTGTGGGCTACTGGCATGGAGTGAAGGGAATTTACCACCCTGGCTAGAGGTGACCTTTCCCTCTGCAGCCATGTGGGGGCTGAGGTCAGGCCCTGTAGCCCCTGATAAATCCTGAACCCACAATTATTATTATTAGCTGCCTTCTATTTATGAGCCCCGTGTCCCCCATGCTGCCACTCAGTTTCAAAGCTTTGCAGCTGCTCCTACAGCCACAGGAGGAGAGGGTGCGGGGCAGGGACAGAGCTGGAGGGTCACACTGTGGAGTTGCACCCATCTGGGTGGACATGGGGGCCCAGGAGCTTCCCAAATCTCTGTGGACATGGAGGTTTCAGGGGATTGGGATGGAATGGACAAATGGGAGCCCAGAAGGAGGAAGGGCCCTGAGGCTGGCTGTAGTGGTAGGTGCTGAGTCCAGGAAGGGTGTGGAACTAAGCTCTGTTCCCTGAGAGTGCAGGGGAAAGGCCACAAAAGACTCTCTTCCCCATCTGAGATGGAGAGGTTGGGGGAGGGGGGCAGGGCTAGGGGACATGAGCTCTCTCAGCATCCATGCTCAGCAATGGGTCTGTGCAGGTTAGTCTTTTTTTCCATGGACTCTGCTTACGCTCCTGCCCTGGCTTCCCCAATGAAGGAAAGCTTAAATAAACCCTTTCTTCCCCAAGCTGGTTTTGATTAGTGTTTTATCACAACAGAAGAATCATCAGAACAGGAACTGAGAGGAGACCAGGTGGGCTGCTCGCCTCCCTGGCTTGTCTCTGCACACAGGATACATGGTCTCTGGGAATGACTTACAGGAGTCACCATGCTTGGAGCAATGACCTCACCTGGCTGTCATTCTTATTTGCTGTGTGACCTGGGCACATAATTACTTTCCTTCTCTGGGCTACTGTCCTCAATTTGTAATGGGATCAGTACCTCTGGCCCTTCCCTGAGGGCCACGGTCAGTTACGATGATGCAACTCCTTTGTAAGGCCAAGGTGGAGTAATAGGGGCAGACACACTCACCATGTGCAAGGGTCCAAATGAAATGAGACAAGAGGGGCTAGGGAGGTGCTCAGTAGGTAAAGTCCCTGCCACATAAGCATAGAAAATCCAGGTGTGGGCTGAAGAGCTGTCTCAGTGATTAAGAGCACTGACTGCTGTGGCAGAGGACCCAGGTTCAGTTCCCATACTCACAGGGAGGCTAACAACCATCCATAACTCCAGTTCAAGGGGATCTGATGCCCTCTTCTGGTCTCTGTGGGCATGGCACACCCATGGGACACATTCATGCAGGCAAAACATCATACACATAAAAAAATAAAAATGGCTCTCTCCGACCTGCAGGCCTCTCTCTCCAAGGTAAGTCGATCAAGCCCTCCGCGCCTTGACTTCCCCAGCCTCATTCACCCTCCCATCTCCCCTGCAGCAGGTCTCCCCTCCTAGCCTGGGTCCTGTTCCATTCCTTGTCTTGGGGCCCCAGACACCTGGGGAACCACCACTGCCTCCTGATCCTTTGCATCCAGACCAACTCAGTTCCTTCTCTGGTCCCCAGGAGCACTCTGGGCCTGGCCCCACCCTCACCTCCCTTTACTTCCCTGGGCCTGCACAACCCACCAGCCTCTTTCCTGGACATGGGGGCTGACCTTTCCTCTTCCTGATCCTTTGCATACAGACCAACCCAGCTCCTCAGTGCAGTCCCCAGGAGCCCTTAGGGCTGCTTCCCGCCCCCATCTTCCTTTGCATCTCTGGGTGGCATGGCCACCAACTGCCCTAGACCAGCATCTTTCCTGGGCCCGGCTCCCAGGCCAGTCCAACCCCCAAGTTCCTGAGGCCAAAATCTTTCATGGAGGGATCCAGACCTTAGGAGAAAGCCTGAAAACATCTGACCCTCA
>NW_008354274.1:3973038-3974324 GCF_000622305.1 Nannospalax galili | reverse complement strand
AGAATTCAGTGAATTTAAAGAACACACAAACAAAGAAATCAAAGAACTGAAAGAAGATAGGGATAAACTGCTGAATGAATTCAGAAAAGAGTAATATTGAAGAATAATCAGGATGAAATGAAGAAGTAAGTGAAACACTCAGTAAGTCAATTAGAAATGACAGAAGAAAGCCTCACCAATAAGATGAATGAAATAGAAAACAGAGTATCAAGACTGGAAGATAAAGTGGATGAATTAGACCACTCAAGCAAAGATCAAGAGAAATTTAAGATAATACAAGAATGGAATATGCAGGAATTGTGTGACACCATAAAAAGACCAAACTTACAAAACATAGACATACAGGAAGGAGAAGAATCCCAAGATAGTGGCATGGACCAGATCTTCAAGAGAATCGTGGAAGAAAATTTCCCAAAATTAAAGAAAGACATGCCCATACAAATACAAGAGGCATATAGAACACCAAACAGACAGGACCAGAACAGAAACTCCATGGCATTCCATACTAAAAATACTAAATGTACAAAACGAAGAGACAATACTGAAAGCTTCAAAAGAGAAACAAGTCACATATAAAGGAAAACCCATTAGGATTACAGCTGACTTTTCAATGCAAACTATGAAAGCCAGAAGAGCCTGGACCAAAGTATTCCCAGTTTTAAATGACCACAGATGCCAACCCAGATTACTATACCCAGCCAAAATGCCTATTATAGTCGAAGGGGAAAGAAAAATCTTCCATGACATAAATAGGCTGAAAGAATTCATGTCCACAAAACCAGCCCTTCAGAGAGTTCTGGAAGCAATACAAAGAGCTGAAGAAAGGAATGACTATACCCAAGGGGTTATGGAAAGAAATCCAATGGAAATGGGGTTCCCAGCCTTACACAGTAAAGGTTGCAGGCACCAGATCACTAGATTGTAGCTCTGTCTTCCCACAGAAGTAGAAGAGACTCAACAATGTACTTTGTCACTGAATAGATGTGAGTTATAAAGTATTGGAAGAAACAAAAGTGGTCCTCACACAGAGCAAACTAAAACAATAAGAAGATGGAATAGTCTTGCTCCTAACTATGACTGCAGCAAAGGAGAGTAGAGTAAAATAATAGTGAATAGGAGTAAAAGTGCAGATAATGTTGAAACTGGTAAACAATTTTGAAGAATTAAGACCTAAAACTAATCAGAAGAGATAAAGAGGGCCATTTCATTTTGATCAAAGGAGCAATAAATCAAGAAGATATTACAATCATGAACATATATTCACCAAACTCTGGTGCACCCAACTT
>NW_008354274.1:3972423-3972708 GCF_000622305.1 Nannospalax galili | reverse complement strand
AAGAAGCCCTAATCTCCATATGAACACATGGAGATTCAACAACACACTCCTGAATGATGAATGGGTCAAAAGAGAAATTGAGAAAGAAATAAAAGTATTCCTGGAATTAAATGAAAAGGACAAACAACATAACAAAACCTCTGGGGCACGCTGAAAGCGGTCCTTAGAGGGAAGTTTATAGCTCTAAGTGACTACATGAAAAAATCGGAAAGAACACAAATAAATGACTTAATGATGCAACTAAAGACACTTGAAAAGCAACAGCAAACGAAATCCAAACCCTGA
>NW_008354274.1:3970336-3972316 GCF_000622305.1 Nannospalax galili | reverse complement strand
AATTGACAGACCCCTAACCCAGTTAACAAAAAGAAAGAAAGAGCACCTCCAAATCAACTAAATCAGAGATGAAAGGGAAACATCACAACAGACACCAGAAAGATACAGAATATTATAAGGGAATACTTTAAAAACCTATATGTTACTAAATTTGAAAACCTAAAAGAAATGGATGCATATCTAAAGGGATGGGAACCACCCAAACTAAATCAATGAGATTAACAGCTTAAACAGACCCATAACACAAAAAGAAATTGAAACAGTAATACAAAACCTCCTGACTATAAAAAGCCCAGGACCAGATGGATTTACAGCAGAATTCTATCAGACATTAATGTATTCAAAAAGATAGAAATGGAAGGAGAACTTCCGAATTTCTTCTATGAAGCCAGCATCACTCTAATACCAAAGCCAGGGAAAGATATAACCAAAAAAGAAAACTATAGACTCATATCCTTAAAGAACATAGATGCAAAAATTCTCAACAAGATACTTGCAAACCGCATATAGACACACATCAAAAAGATCATCAGTCCTAGAGAGAATAGGAGTGGAGGGAACATACCTCAACATAATTAAAGCCATATATAACTAACCCACAGCCAACATCATTCTAAATGGAGAAAAACTGGAAGCATTCCCATTGAAATCAGGAACCAGACAAGGCTGTCCACTATCTCCACTTCTCTTTAACATAGTGCTTGAAACTCTTGCAAGAGAAATAAGACAAGAGCGGGAAATTAAGGAGTAATTACTGGAAAAGAAGAGATCAAATTATCCCTTTTTGCAGATGATATGATAATATATCTAAGAGACACGAAAAATTCCACCAGAAAACTCCTAGAAAGTATTAACACAGTCAGTAAAGTGGCAGGTTACAAAATTAACCTACAAAAGTCTATAGCCTTTCTATATACCAATAACAAGCAATCAGAGAAAGAGCACATGGAAACACTCCCCTTCACAATAGCTGCAAAAAAAATCTCAGAATAAACCTGACCAAAGACATTAAAGACCTCTACAATGAAAATTTTAAATCTTTAAAGAAAGAAACTGAGGAAAACATAGAAGATAGAAAGCCCTCCCATGCTCATGGATTGGAAGAATTAATATTGTGAAAATGACCGTTCTGCCAAAAGTCTTTTTATAGATTCAATGCAATGCCAATCAAAATCCCCCTGACATTTTTCACAGAATTGGGAAAACCCATCCTAAGATTCATATGGAAGCACAAAAGACCTTGGAGAGCCAAAACAACCCTGAGCACTAAGAGGAATGCTGGGAGGGATTACTATACCAGATTTTAAGGTGTATTACAGAGCTATAGTCACACAAACAACATGGTATTGGCACAAAAATAGACCTATTGCTCAGTGGAACAAAATTGAAAACCCAAATATGAGTAAATGCAATTTCAGCTATCTGATATTTGACAAAGGGGCCAAGAATATTCACTGGAGGAACGACAGCATGTTCAGCAAATTGTGCTGGCAAAACTGGATCTCCACTTATAGAAGAATGAAACGAAACCCCTATCTTTCACCCTGCATAAAAGTCAATTCCAAATGGATTAAGAACCTCAATGTAAAGCCTGAAACTCTAAAACTTTTAGAAGAAAACATTGGCAAAAAAACTACAAGGTATGGGTGTAGGAAAGGATTTTCTAAACCAGACAACAACTGCTCAGGAAACAAGGTCAAGAATCAACAAATGAGACCTCGTTAAACTAAAAAGCTTCTGTACATCAAAGGAGGAAACCAGAGAAGTGAAGAGAAAACAAAACCCACAGAATGGGAGAAAATCTTTACCTGTGACATATCTAACAGAGGTTTAATATTCAGAATATATAATGAACTAAAAAAACAGAGAATCCAGACAAGAAGTAACCCAATCAAAACATGGGCTAAGGAGCTGAACAGAGAGTTCTCAAAAGAAGTAAAGATGGCTATGAAGCATCTTAAAAGATGTTCAACATCACTA
>NW_008354274.1:3959146-3969569 GCF_000622305.1 Nannospalax galili | reverse complement strand
AAGGGTATTAGTAAGGGAGAAAGGGGGGAAATGGGGGCACCTTAAGTGGGAAAACTATGGTGGAGGGGTGAGACAATGCGAGAGATAAATAATGCCTAGCTGGTTTTGAAAATCAGAGGGAGCCATATTACAAGGGGAACCAGTATTGAGGTGCTACCCCTCTGTCACAGTGTAGAAGAAAGAAGCAACACCCTTAGCTGTTCTTATGACTCCTAGATAAGAAGATGAACATCAGATTTAGCATAAGTTTTTCTAGGGGTACACATACAGTTGAGAAGAACTATGCTCAGTGACTGTGATGGAAAGAAGAAAGGAGAACAATAATCCAACTAACCAGAAAGACAACCAAAAAATTACAGGAATTAGTAAATCTGAGCTAAGACTGTTATTTCCAAGAAATGCATCTTACTGGCAAAGACACTGCAGCCTAGAGTCAAACATCTCTTCCATGCTTCCAAGTGAAGGCAGACATGGTCAAGCAGGACCTTTGACTTATCTTCACATAGATGGAACTGATAAAATAAAGGAGCCAGGGGCTCCTCCCAAGCCCATGTGACCCCTGAGGAACAGATCATCAAACGACCTTAAAAGGAAAAATAAATAGGTTTATCTGGGCCAACTGTATGGTCTTAAACACCCAAAAGGAAAGTATAACCAATGATTAAAGGGGCCAATATAATTTCTTAAGAGTCCATATGCATAGCTAAAGGCTACATAACAAGCAACAATTCCAGATAGGAGATGCCTTCTTTTCAGTTGTTGGCCAGGGTGGCCAGAGGGACTCCCAGATAGTAACCTAGCATAGAACTGGGAAAATGAACAGCAGACCCCAATCTTATCTAAAGGAATATTGACAACTGATTACTGCTAGATGAGGAACAGCTGACCCTCCTAAAACAAAGACCTCTAGATAGGCTGACTAGATTCACCAGAAGGGCAAGTAGTGGGGAATGGCTGGGGGTGCCGACAACACAGCAGACAGTAGCAGGGATATCAGAGTGTAAGGGCTCTAGTGGGGGGAGGGAGGCTATGGGAGGGTGCCATCTGGGAAGTGGGTGTATAGTTGAATAAGATGGTTTGGGACGTTCTGTGTGATATACACACACATTAAAAAAATCAACAAATTTTTAAAAATGTATTATATATGAAGAGGAAGCATAGAAATTTATGTTATGCTAGTAGAGGTGATAAACATTACCACTGAAATCTACCCGATGACTTTATAGACATACACAGGCACCAAGGATCCAAGCGCAACCGATTATGACTAGTAATAATCAGATGCATACAGATTAGAGATGCATGTGCCAACATCTCAGTGTGAGTAGCAAAAACAATCAGTCTTTCTGCAAGGAACAATATACTCTAAAATGAAATGGAGATCTTTTTTAAAGGTTAAAAACTCATTCAATTTTATGTCTTACAGGGCTTATACTGAGTTCAATATTTTATAAGTGTATTAATTCAATTCTGAACCTAGAAACTTGCACCCACTTGTGAAAGAGATGTACTCTTGCTCTGGAGTGTGTTACTGAATATGTTAAAGCTGTAGTGAAATGCTTCTTCTAATCATGTAGTTATTAAAAAAATTAAAACATGATTAAAAAAATAAAAATGAATAAATAAAAAACAAAAAAAGGTCAGGTATGTGGGTTAACTGGTACTGGGGGAGGTGGAGACAGGTGGCTCCCTGAAGCTCACTGGTCAGTCAACCTAGCTGAATCAATACAATCCAGGTTTGCTGAGAGACTCTGTCTCAAAAAATAAGGTGGAGGGCTCTGTAGGCAAAGACACTTGCTACCACATCTGATGACCTGAGAACTGACCCCTAAAAGTTGTCCCCTGACCTCCACATGAGTGCTATGGCATGTTGCCCCCCAACAAGCAAATAAATGTGGAAGAAAACAGCAACACTGAGGAAGATACTCAGCAACGTTGACATCTGGCCTCCACATGCTCACACCACATGTGCACACATCAACACACATAAATACACATACATGGCAAAAAAAAAAAAGAAGAAGAAAAAAAAGAAAGAGAATAAAAAGCCCATCCTACCATGAAACACAGTTTTCAAGTCCCTGGACCTGAGCAGCAAAGAAGGGAGCCAAGTGACCTCCCTGGCTGGGTCTGGGTGACCAACGTGGCTAGAGGCTGCAGGGAAGCACTGACGGGAGAGAAGAGAGAGGCCCACTGGAGCGCCCTCGTCTGTTGGAGGGCGGATTGGCACCTGGAGAATGCCTGAGACCAGGAAAGGCTAAAAATACAGGAGGGAAACCCTTCCAGAGCCAGCACTGGAAGCTCACAGAGGGCTGAAAACTGCCCCTATCTGCCAGCCACGAGATGGCTCTCTGAGCCTCAGGGAGACACTAAGAGGATCTGACTTCAGTGACAGGGCAGAAAGCATCCTGAATGTCCCTCAGGTCCCACTTCACAAATCTTAAACTAAGATCACAGAGGATCAGACTGCTTCCAAACAGCTCCATCGCATCTCCGAGCAAGGCCAACATTATCTGCTACAATCCAGAAAAATCCAGGATTTAGAAAGGGGAGGCCCAAAGTGCCTGGCACTCACTGATGGTCACTGGGTACAGGAAGACTCAGGAAGGCGGGGCTCACAGGGAAGAGCAACGTCATCAGCCTGAGCTGACTGGTGACATTAACCATCATGACTTTACACCAGGTGGACAAAAGCTCAGAGACAGAAAAATCCAAGAATGAGCCCAGAAAGCTGAACACAGGGCTGTGACTCAGATACACACTGAGCAGCACTGGGGGCAGGTCAGACAATACCCCCAAAAGATGGGTGAACCTTAAGACCCCACAAGAGAAGACATCCTAAATGATGAAGAATAGTGTATCGTGGGCAGCAGAGCCACGGCACATGGCTACCATGAACACCTGTGAAGTGGCTTTAGACAGCACAACCATGCTGGCCTCCCTCCTTCAGTGGGACCTACCACACAGGATCAGTACAACTCAAATGCTGGGATGCTCTAAGGTCATGGCACACTCAACCATGACAGCTACACTGCTGGCTCTCCCTCTGCTTCCTGGGGCTCAGACGGTGGACAGCTATCGTGTACACTATGGGAACTGAAGGAGGCTCAGGATGGACTCCTGCTGACAGCCCTCTATGAGGGTCTGTAGCGCATCCTCTCAGAGACTCCAGATGATGCAGCCCATGAGGGACTCTGAGCAGAATTCCATCAGATCCTCACTCTCAGGATGAACAGACCTGGGCTCTATTACTAAGTAATATAACCAATATGGGGGATGGAAAAAATCCTGGAGAAAATCGTAGCCCAAATATGAGGACCAGTCTAAACTGAAAGATCTGAGAAATTACCCCCCCCAACGAAAATAAGTGAACAAAACTATCAAAACATATGATCAACTTTCTCAAAAACAGGAGTATAGATAAAATCTTCAAAGCAGCCAGAAGGGGAAACAACACTGAACAGAGGAACAAAGATACGGCCAACAGCAGAGTTCTCACTGAAAGCAGTGACAGTAAGGACAAGGTGGGGCAACAGAGAGTAAGATCAGGCGAGACACGGCTGCTCCACACAGTGAGGTGTACAAGAGTCTTCAGTCGCCTAACGGAGCTAATCATCAATGAGTACCACAGGAAACGCATCCTTCTATCCATCCACTGATTCACTGATTCATTTTGCAGTTCTGGGATGGAGCCCAGGGCCTTGTGTATGCTAAGTGAGTGCTCTACCACTGAGCCACACCCTCAGCCCCTCACTGGGTTTGTTCTTGGCAGGAGCTCTGCTATTGAGTCTGGTCTCTTATGAAAACTGACAAAGAATGTTTTCCAACCCCATCCTGTGACGCCAGCCCTGCTATGATACTAAATTCTGAAGACAACTCACATAAAAAGACAAAAACTACAAAACAATACCCCTCAGGTGGTGCAAAGATCTTAGAGCTCAGCTGGTAACTTGTGCCTAACAACACAGCACAGGACTGTACCTCATAACTGTGTGAGTTATCTGTGTGTGCCCTGTGTGTGCATGTGCATACATATGCTGTGGAGGCCAGTGGTCAACCTTGGGAGTCGGTCCTCAGATACAGGGCACCTAGTTTTCTATTTTAAAAAGTTTCTGAGACAGTGCATCTCACAAGCCAGAGGCTCGCCTGTCAGACTAGGCTGGCTGGTCAGTGAGCCCCAGGGATCCTCCTGTCTCCACTTTCCCAGTGTTGGTTCTATGTGGGTTCTAGGAACTGAACTCAGAGCCTCATGCTTGCAAGACAAGTGTTTGCTGAGTGTGCCATCCCTCCTGCTCCCTGTAGTAGCTGCTTTTGTGAAAAATATGTCAGAGCAATGCAAGGAACTATTTTGTTCACAGTTTCAGACCAATCCACGAACCATGGTGGGAGGCAAAAGAGCATCTTACTTTAACGTAGCTTGGAAGCAGAGAAGGAGGCACCGGAGGAGCCAGGACAAATGTTGCCCTCTAGGACCCTCCCAGAGACCTACTTCCTAAAGCTTCCAGAACCTCTCCAAGTAGAGTCACCTGCTGGTACCAAGCATCCACCACACAGCCTGTGGGAGACACTGTATATTCCAACCATAACAATGATCAAGCCAGGCTTATCTGAGAGAACAGGTCGCTTTGCCACTGGAGACACAGTAACTCATACTAACAGTAAAAAGAGAGACTATACTCATGTCAGTAATGCAGAGAGAACACACGAACCCAGCACTGCATGCAAATAGGAAGTCCGGGGCAACCTCAGCTGTCATTCCTCAGGAGCTGTCCACCCTCTTTATTGAGACAGAGTGTCTCACTGGCCTGGAACTCTCTAGGTAGGCTAAGCTGGCTGGCCAGTGAGCCCCAGGGATCTGACTGTCTCTGCCTCCCCAGTTCTGGGATTACAAGTATGCACCACTATGCTCAGTTTGTCATGTTTTGTTTTGTTACTGAGACAGTATCTCCCTGTAGTCCCAGCTGGCCTTGAACTCACAGACATCTGCCTGCCTCTGCCCCCCAAATGCACCACCACGCCCGGTCCATGCCTAGTTTTTTACATGGGTGCTGGAGATGAGAACTCAGTTCCTCACACTTGCACAGCAAATGCTCTTACCCTTTCAGTCACCACCCCAACTGGTAAATATGTATTGCTTAAAAATAAAACCAAACAATCTCTTGGCCAAGTAGGATCAGACCAAGAGTGTCTGTGAGCAGCACATGGTGGAACCCATCCCCGAAGGGCGGGACTAAACACTTTCCCTCAGATGACAAAGAAGCTAGCAAAACCAGCTCACCGCCTCTGCATAGGTATTCCAGGGTGTTTATATACGAGCAGCAAACAGAAATTAAAAGTACAAACCAATACCTTTTGTAACAACAGCAAAACATGAAATACCCAGGGAAAAATTGAGAAAAGATCGGAACGGCCACAGAATGAAAATGAGAAGATGGGCTCGGAGGAAGTGTTCTCGGCGGGAGGTTCGTTGCTAAGATGCGAGTGTTCCCCAGACAATCCACAGGCGCATGTACGATCAACACCCAGGCTACTTCTGTGGACTGAGCCTACAGTTTAGAAGGAGACTTGAGGAACCTGGGATTTGCACACGGCTCTGAAGTGGCAATGGTGGCGTGAGTGCTACCTGGTAGGAATGCAGATGTGGTCCATTCCACAACACAGACAAACAGGTGGATGGACTGTGGTGGGGTCAGCCAAATGCTCACTCATTCAAGGTTAAAGCACAAGGCCAACTCAGTGTTTCCTAACTAGTGTCACCAAAACAGGACACACAAATACATGCACGTGCATTTGTTTTGAGACAGTCTCATGTAGCCCAGGCTAGACTTGAACTCCTTATATAGCCAAGGAGGTCCTTGAACTCCTGATTCTCCTGCCTCTTGAGTGTAGAGATTACATGCATGTATCACCACACCTGATTTATGCAGTGCTGGGATGGAACCTAGGGTTCCATGCATACTAGACAAGCACTCTACCAACTAAGCCCCAGCCCCAGCCCTCTACAGAGGGATGAGGGTGGAACTTCAGTGCACATCTTGTGCCATATACAAAAGTCAGCTCCAATAGATCACAGACATAAATGTAAAATGTACACCACAAAACTGCTAGAAGAAAAATATGGAGAAAATTTTTTTTCTTAGATGTGATGCCAAATGCGTACACTGTAGCCAAAGGATGGATTAGATAGTTAAAAGTGAAAATTTTGCTCTTCATGACATGATATCAGAGAAAGAAAAGACAGGCATGCCTAGCAGAATGAACCGTGGTATGTCTGATAAAGGATGTGCTTCCAACATGTGCAAAGAACTAGTGAAAATCAGTAACAAGGGAATACACAACCCAGTAAAAGAATGAGCGAAGAGGAGCTGGAGAGATGGCTCAGAGGTTAAAGCACTGGCTGCTCTTGCAGAGGACCTGGGTTCAGTTCCCAGGACCCACATGGTGGCTAACAACCATCCATAACTACAGTTCCAGGGGAATCTGATGCCCTCTTCTGACCTCCATGGGCATTGTACAACACAGGTGCACTTATATATATGCAGGTAAAACACTCATACACATAAAATAAAAATAATAAATATTAAAAAAAGAATGAGTGTAGGAGCCAGTGAGATGGCTCAGAGCATAAGAAGCTTGCCACCCAAGCCTGATGCTGTGGGAGGAGGTGGAAGGAGAGAACGGACTCCACACAGTTTCCTCTATCCTCCACACATGCACTATGGCACAGCACCCCCACTAATGATAATAAAACGAGCAATGATTGGGGCTGGAGAGATGGCTGAGTGGTTAAGAGCACTGGCTGTTCTTGCAGAAGACCTGGGCTCGAATCCCAGCACCCACATGGCAGCTAACAATCGTCTGTAACTCCAGGTCTTCTTCTGTCCTCTGTGGGCACTGCATGACAGGTGCACTTACATAATAAAGCAATCATAACACTCATACACATAAAATAAAAATAAATTAAAAACGAGCAATGATGTGAACAGACACATCATCAAAGACTGTTAAGCTACAAGTCTCAGTGGGGATGTGGATACTCTGAAATACTCAAAAACTGGTGAGGGACTGTCATACCAGTCCACTGTGGAAACATGCTAGAAACTTTTTGAAAGGTTAAACGTACATCCACTGTATCATCCAGCACTTCCACACTTACATATGCATGTAGCCAAGTGTCTGTGCCAAGACATGCATGTGAATACTCCCTGCAAACTGTATTTGCAATTAACAGGTACATAAGAAAACTGTGGTATGTCCATTCAACAGACCACCACTCGGCACTCAAAATGAACAAAAATGTCAGCGTGCAAGGTGACATGGATGGATCTCTACGCTCAGTGGAAGAAGCTGGACAAAATAAAAGAAGGAATCTATGCCGACAGGAGACATGAAAAACCTGGGTCGCCTGGGGATGAGCGGAGTAAGAGGGAGACCTGTAAATGGTGGATGGTTCTCTCGGGGGTGAGAGCACGACAGAAGGTGGCCTTGGTGACCTCAATGCACTGAGGCAGGTGGGCTGCCTTTCACTGCAGACACAGTAGCTCGCTATCATTCTTGACCCTGTTTGGTGCATGGTCTCTTTTGAGAAGGGAAGTTCTGGCTCCTGCAGTCAGAAAACCACACCACACCACACCTGCTTGGTGCTTGGTATGCAATGATCAAGAGGCCTCCGAGGCAGGGTCTACCAGGATGATCCTAGCCAAGGAGGAAGAACTGGGGACAAGGGAGAGTTGGAGCTGTGGGATACAGATGGAGTGGCCTCCAGAAAGGTCAACACAGGGGCTGGGAAGATGGCTTGGTGCATGAGGACCTGAGTTCAGATTCCACCCATATGCTAATGCTGGATGCAGGTGGGATGGAGGGGAAGACAGGTGGGTCCTCAGTTTGGGGAGACGTTCAATGGGTAAGACTGTTTGCTATGAAAGCAAGGTCTACCTGAATTTAAATTCCAAGCACCTATGTAAAAGTTGGGCATGGTTGCATACACCTGTAATCCCAGTTTTGAGGGATGGAGACAGGCAGATCCCGGAGGCTTGCTGGCAAGGCAGCCTAATCAAAAGTGGTGAGCTTTAGGCTCAGTGAGAGATGCCAACTCAAAAGTAAGGTGTAAAGAGTTGATGTTGTAGCTCAGGGGTAGAGTACTCGTCTGATATACCCAAGGTCTTGGGTTCAAGTGTCAGCATCACCAAAAAAATAGAACAATTAAAAATCTTGGGGCTGGCAAGATGGCTCAGGGGTAAAGTGCTTGCCAAGTTCCACCCCCAGAACCCACATAAAGGTCTGGATAGAAAGAACTGACTCCACAAAGTTGGACGGAGAGCAATACAGGAAGACTCCCAATGTGACAGCCCCCAAACCAGAAGCAACTGAGACACAACATAACAAACACAAAAGAACACACAAACTGTGGTCTTTCCATGTGGGAAACCACCTGTGAGTGAAAACAGCTCACGGAGCCATGCAGGAAACATTGCCAGAGACGCCAGACACAGGGCCACAGAGCAGATGGCTTTGCTTCTTTGAAATGTGCATGGGCAGAGGGCAGAGTGGCTGCCTGTGGCCAGAGGGATAGAGGGCCCAGAAGGGCTAGACAAAGGGTACAGGATTTCCTTTGGGGGTGATAGAAAATTCTAGAATGGGGGAGTTGTACACACACACACACACACACACACACACACACACACACACACTTTGAGACAGGGTCTCATGTAACACAGGATGACCTCAAATTCACTATGTAACCAAGGATAACCTTGAACTCTGATTCTTTTGCCTCTCCCTCCCAAGTGCTGGAACACTTGGTGTGATCCACCATGCTGGGATTATGTGGTGCTGAGGATTAAACCCAGGGCTTTGTGTGTATGCTAGGTAAGCACTCTATCAACTGAGTCACATTCCCCAGCCATGGGAGCAGTGTCTTAATAAAGCTGTTTAACAGAAAAGACCTGGCCTCCTACTGTCCACACTGGAAGGAAAGACCTGGCCTCTTACTGTCTACACTGGACAGTGTCCACACTGTCCCAGGCACAGGCCACTTGTGACTCTGGGCACTTGGCAGAGTATGCACCTCAGGGATTCACAGCCCAGTCCATCAGTCACTCCTGTCACCACAGAGCCATTCAGCCTTGAATGGGAAGACTTGTCTTTCTCTCCTCATGCTTGGCTCCCTTCCTGAGGACCTGCCACTTGTCACTCTATGATATGGCATTCAGTCCATAGAGGAAAGTCTTATTTTGGCTCACAATTTCGGAGGGGTCAGTACACATGGAGCTGCTGACCTTATGGGGACCAGAAAGCAGAGTACAACAGGAAACAGCCAGGGATACTATGCTCCCAAGAACCTGCCCCTAGTGAACCACTTTCTCCAGTATGGCTCTTCCTTCTAAGTTTCCAGAACCTCCCAAGATAGCACTACCACTGGGGACCAAGCATTCTAACCATGAGCTGATGGGGAAACTCCACACTCCAATTGCAAGGGTGAAGTCTCACACCTGGCTTGGGTAGAAGATGGCTGAGGTCAGTCATGTCCAGTAATAGACAAGGAGTCAAGAAGGACAGGTGAGGGTGGAGTGACTCTGGGGACCTGGCAGTGACCATGTGCCAGCAGAGCTGTTTGGATCCTAAATTTGAGAGGCTCTGGACTATTCCATGGCCTCTCATGACCAATGGCTGGTGGGGAGCTGAGCTCAGGTGGCTCAGCAAGCTTCTCTGGGGGTGCTCATGCTTCTTGCACGGCAGGTATGGCTCAGGGTTCCTGTGGGCCTGGGGATCCAGATGACAGCCGGGCAGCCATCTGCCATCAGAGCAGTGGGAGCGGCGGCCACCACGGCTGCTAAAAGACAGATGTGCTGGTTCTGGATTAAAAATAGCTGTGAACGACATGACTTTCACAGGTAAATCTCTGCAGACTCTGAGGGGCAAGGATGTGCTCTCCTCGGCTTCACTTCTCACCCATCTGCAGTCGGATGCACAGCAGAGTGCGTCCCATGGGCCAGGCCTCACACTTCTCAGAAAACAGCCTTGAAGTTGCTCACATAGCCCTCCGGCGCCTGGCCCAGGACTTGGCTGCTCTGCTTCAGTTCAGACTCATCAGTAGTCTCTGTTGCGAGTTCTTGATCAGACAGACTAACAGGGCAGCTGCCGGCCTCCCTGACAGCTGTGGGCAAGGAGCTACAAAGGCAGAAGAATGTCTATCACTCATGACAGTGTCTTCCGGGCCACCTGCATTTAGGACACCTGGATTTCCATTCAGTTCCTGCCAGATGGGGTCCAGTGAGGGCATCTAGTCCAGTTTTCTCGAGATGAGCTGCCCCTGACCACCTCTTCCTGAGGGATCCAGAATGGTGAGGCTAGTGGAGACCCTTCAAAGGTGCCTCTGTGACCGGAAGTCACTGTCCTGCTGCTTTGCTGAGGCCTCAGTATA
>NW_008354274.1:3953949-3959134 GCF_000622305.1 Nannospalax galili | reverse complement strand
CACACACACACACACACACACACACACACACACACACACAGAGAGACTGAGGATGGGATAGAGGGCGGTCCCCAGTAGTCTAGCATAGCAGATGCTCGTTTTGTCTCGGGCACACCTTGGGCTTCACTCCTGTCTTACACAGGGTTCTGTGCCTCAGCACTCCCACCTGTGCTCAGGTGTGCTAGTGTTAGTGGTTGACACAGCCAGGAAGAGGGAACCTCAATTGGGGAATTTCCTCTACTGGATTGGCTGGGGCCATGTCCATGGGGGCATTTTCTTGATTGTTGAGTGACGTGGGAGGGCTCAGCCCAACTGGTAGTCCCACCACTGGGTAAGTGGTCCTGGGTTGCATAAGAAAGTAGGCTGAGAACAGTCCAGAGGAGTAGGCCAGTAAGCAACATTCATCCACGGTCTTTGCTTCAGCTCCTGCCTCCAGGTTCTAGCCCTGATGTTCTTCAAAGATGGACTGCGACCTGGGGCATGTAGGCTTTGGTCAACGCCCCCTCAAGTTGGTTTTGGTCAGTGTTTTTATCACAGCAACAGAAAGTAATTAGGACACTGGGGAAGGCCCCTCCCTTCATTCATTCAGGTGACTCAGCCCTCCTGCAAGGCACAGGGGCTTTCTGGTTGAGGACGTCTTGGGGACCCCAGCCACCCTCAAATGTCTGCCACCGTCTCTGCTGGACTGCCCACTCATCCATGGTGTCAGCATCATCCACAAACTGCCTTGTTTCTCATCTTTGGTAGGCCCGAGAAGCTGATCATGAAACAGAATTTTCTTTCTTGTTTTTTAATTACTATCGGGGTGCATCACCAAGCTGTGAGCTTATGGCTTTGTAGATCTTGTGTTTCTGACACTAATTACTCACCAAGGCTTTTCAGTCTCCATTTCAACTCAGCAACCTGCCCTGCTGGTAATTGAGAAAGGGGCAGCAGATTCTGGGGTTCACATGTCGTCCTTCCACCTGGGCTCGCAGCCTCCAGCTGGCTGGAGCTCTATGGGGGCAAACTTCCAGGCTGTAGCTCTACTGTCTACTTGGGATCCACATGGTTGACTCCTGACAGCTGGAAAGGAAGCCAGTGTTCCATGGAGGGGACCCCATGGCACTGGACTCCCACTGCTTGCCATCCTTGGCCAGCTGAGCACCATCTGGAGCCTGTGTCCCCTATGCCAGAGAGATCCTCCAAGGAGCCTTGAGGTCCTTTTTAAGCAAAGCATCACCTAGGATCTGCAGATGACTCTGGATCCTGCCTCAGACCCTCTGCTGATGGACTCTCTGTAGGAAGAGGCACACCCAGGACCCTGTTGGGCTGTGCCTCAAAGCAGGGCAGAGCTTGTGGTTTGGTCAAAGACCATGTGCATACATTTGGGTCCATGACCAGCTTCCTATGACTGGGTTTGCAGACTGGCCCACAGCCTCCAGTGAGAAGGCTCAGCAGCAGGTTGGTTGAAAGCCTGATGCTGTGAGAAAGCCATGTGTAACACTCAAGTCCAAGGCTCAGCTCCAGGCTTTATGGCTGCGTCTGTGTTTTGGGATGGTGAATGAAAAATGGCACCTGGACTTCCCAGGCAAGCAGCATCCTTGGAGAGGAGTGTCTCAGGATCCAGCTGGTTTTGTTGTTTTTCTTTTTTGAGACACGGCCTCACTATGTATTCCTGGCTGGCCTAGAACTCATGATGCAGATCAGGCTGCCTTCAAACTCTTGGAAATCCTCCCGCCTCTGCCTCCCAAGTGCTGGGATTAAAGGGGTGTGCCACCACGCCTGGTGGATACGGCTGTTTTTATTGCAGGCACTCTGAGTCGCTAAGGGCACAAACTTTGCCTGGTAGTATCAGTTGTCTACTTGCCTGCAGAGCTGCCCTGGCTTTGGGCTTCAGAGGTATTTTTGATTGCTGATATACTAACTGCAGGAGACGGTCTCCCTCTCGTTGAACACTCAATGGAGACTGGCCCAGAGGACCTCTGATGGCAGGGGCCTGTGGCAGGAAGGCCCAGGAGGGGGCACAGACCTTCGAGTCTAGGCAGCAGCTCCTCATGCCCTGGGTGGCTGTGTGAGTGGGCAGGCTCCATCAGCTGGCCCACCTCTGACTGCGCCGGGGCTTCCTTAAATACAATTGGTTAGTCACAGTTTAATGTTCTTTATTGCCAAGCTATTTTGAGATGCAATTAAAACATCCCGTTGCCAAAGAGCATGGCTCCTACTGGGAGTTCTTTTTTCTCTTCCTAACATGAAGGAGTCAAAAACAAAGATCGGGGAGGAAACCCAGGCTCCAGGCTCATTTCTGAAATGGTAGGCTTTGTCCTAGTCCAGTCTTCTTGGAGAATGCCACAGAGCCCAAGTTGGGGTGAGGCCCGGGCCCACCATGTTGGAAAAGCCAATCATTTTCCACCCAGAGGGCGCAGCCTCATGACACAGATAGACCTGCTTGCTCCTGCTGAGCTCAGCACAGTTGAACTCTCTCACCCGTCTTCAGTTTTAAACCACAGCCATTCTGTGGCCATGAGTGGAGGGGGGACATGTGGGAGCTCTGGTTTGCTTGCAAGGGGATTGTGCCCACACTGTTGCATGGGAGAGTGGCCAGCAGAGCCTGCTTCAGGGTTGTGGACACACATCTGTGCCAGTTCACTATAATTAAAAGGCCATTTTTAAAAAAAAAGCTGTTGGCAATTTCAGAGGCGTCTTGGCCAGTGTCACTGAGTCTCCTGCAGGGCTGACCCTGCTTGATACATTTCCAATCATGGGCTCCTGATGGACACAGAGAAAGGAAAGGCTTTCTCCTCAGCCCCCAGGCTTTCTTCCTCTTTGACCATGGGAGAGGCCTGTGGTCGACTGGTGGCCTTGTGACTTGCATGCTGGCAGGGTTGGGAATAGCCAGGGGTGAGGGTGTGGGGGTGTGTGGTGTCAGGTGGGAGGTTCCCAGCAGAAGGCTGGTGTGTGTTCATAGCAGACTCTGAGGATCAAGGTGTGTATAACATCAGAGACTCCATCCTGGCCATGGAATTCCCATAGACCCCTGCTCCCTGAGGCTGCCACATGCCTTTTCTTGCAGGTAGGGGTAGGGGGTGTACCAGGGTGGGCCCTCCCCTGGTGGATGTCACAGCTTACTGGCTCTGCAGAGGGCACTGCCAACTGTCTCAGCTTCTGGCGGGAGGTGGAGAGCACAGGCTTAGGCTCAGAAGGTATATGCTTCCTACACTGCTCCACCTCCCAAGTCTCCCATTTTCCCTCTATAGACCTGAGAGTCCCTGCCAGGGGCTGCTAGTAGGACTGTGAAAGATGGTGTGCATCCAGTTGGCAAGTAGGCAGACAGAACACCATGGTCACTGCACCATCCCCAGTGTGTGCCCCAAGAAGGCTGGGCCTGCAGGGAAGGGGCCTCGGGCTCCCTCCAAGGACTCCTTACTACCTCGCACAGCATATAGGGTTGGGGTTGGAGCCCTACTTTTCTGGTCTTCTGTAGCTTTATGTGTGGGGCCCTGATCGGTCACAGGTGGAACACAGAGGCCACTGCTCTGACCTTGGACAGTTACAAGGCCCTTGCCATGCCCTTGGCTGGCTCAGAACCCAACAATATGCTCGACTCTCTGGTGCGTGGAAAGGCATGTATGATTGTGGGAGATGGATGAGCACTGGGCTACCCTTGGCTCTCTGCATGTAAGTTCTTGAGCATCCAGGGGTCAAGCAGGCTGTAACCAGAATGGGCCAGGCCCCTCCATGCAGAAGGGGACTTCTAGTCTGAGCAGCTTGGTTGTGAGGGCTGGGCAGTATGGTGCCCACCACCACTATGGAGGTAACTAAGTATGGGTCCCTTGAGCTGTGACTGAAAGTCTAAAGCTTCTAGAACTAGGGGAAGAAGGACACATCTCAGTCTCTCCCACTCGTAAGAACCAGGCTAATCCCCCTCCCCCATCTCCGGAGGCATTCACAGCTGTCCCCGGCTTTAGCTGTACAAAGAATTTCGGTGGAATGGGGGGGTTATCTGGGGGTCACAAACCACCACCAGGATGGGCCATGTCAAAACTACCAGGGGAGGAACACTCCAGGGTCCCTCTAAAACGAAAGTGCTGTATGCAACTAAGGGGCTACTCTGGACCCTTGGTGATGTGGAATGGAGTGTCCATCCATGGAGACGTGGGAAAAGAAAGTGACCATGTGGACCAGGGAGGTCACTGGAACCAGGTCCCCCTCCCCTGACACCAGCAAGGAAATGGCTGGGGTGAAGGATGGCTGAGCCCAGACAGCACTCAGGACTCAGGAGGATGCTGGGGCGCTGTACCTGCAGGTCCAGAGCCACCCTGTACCCTCTGGTAGTGGGCAGAAGCGGGTGGAAATGCCTTGTTCTCTGTTAAAAAGGGGTGTGGGAAGGTGGAATGCATCTCTCTGGTCAGCACCCTTGGCCAGTGCTGTTGGCACTGGGAGTGGCTTGTGAGGCTCAAGCTGCTGATGGCACTGCGCTTTCATTGATGGCATTCATTCAAAGAGGAATCTTAAAGCATGCTGTGCAGTCAATTTGCTTCTTGGCCTTGAGAACAGAATACAAATCATCTCCCACATCTGGCAGGTGCAGCCCCATGATTTGGTTTTGGAAATGGATTTTCAGTGGACTCTGATGTTGCTGTCTGTCTTGAGAAAGGGAGCTGGTCCTCCCCCTTGTCCAGGGTGTTGAGCATCATGTGTCTTTTCCAACTTGAGTTTGTCCTTTAGCGAGCTCCACTTTTCTTTTGGTGCAGATCTGAATGGGATAAATGGGCCGTGTGACTCACACAATGTCAGAGCTCCACGGAAGGCTGCTCTGAATACCCAGGAATCTTCCAGAAGCTGCAGCCACAGAACCTAGGCAGGTGACCTGACTCTCAGAACCTCGGTTACACTGCCTGGGAAGTAAGGGCCGGTAGGAACCAGCTGCAGCAGTCTGCACCACAGATAGTACCTGGTGAGAGTTGGGGGCAAAGTGGGTGCTTCCTGCTTTGCTCCGTGGCTCCAGGCTGCCTCCACTAGAAGGTGGCATCCTCGTCTGGGTGTGATGCCACAGGGGTGATGACGGCACAGGTACACACTTTTCTGTTGCTGGCAGTGTTGTGTGTGTGTGTGTGTGTGTGTGTGTGTGTGTGTGTGTGTGTGTGTACATGTGCAGAGGTCAGAAGTCAAAGTCGGTGTCTTCCTCAACCACTCTAAACCTTAT
>NW_008354274.1:3932243-3953904 GCF_000622305.1 Nannospalax galili | reverse complement strand
GAGAGGCATACTCCAGGTGTCACATGTGTTTGTGTGTATGTGTGTGTGTGTGTGTGTGTGTGTGTGTGTGTGTGTGTGTGTACATGTGCAGAGGTCAGAAGTCAAAGTCGGTGTCTTCCTCAACCACTCTCTAAACCTTATCTTTCTGAGACGGTCTCTCACTGAAACTTGCCAATTTGGCTAGGCAGTCTGGCTGGCCAGCGAGCTCCAGGGATCTGACTGTCTCCACCTCCCCAGGGCTGAGATTACAAGGGTGTACCACCACAAAGTCTGGCCTTTTTTTAGATGTGGGTTTTGAGGTTGGAACTCATGCTTGCACAGTAAGCACTTCATTGATTAAGTCATCTTTCCATCCTTTTCTCCTCCTCCTCCAATAGACCTGGCTAGCCTGAAACTATGTAGACCAAGCTGGCCTCCATCCAACTCACAAGAGATCTGCCTGCCTCTGTCTTCCCAGTGCCAGTATTAAAGGCATGTGCTACCACATCTGGCCAACATCGTTCTTTATGGGCAACTTGTTGCTTTAGAAAACACAGACAAAGCACCAATCTTCCACTGACTTGGCTCACTCAGAATCACACCAATGTGATGGTTTGGTTCCGTTCAGCCTTTGAGATGTGCACATACATAGCTGCTCTCTCACACAGCCACATGTCGCTTAATGGCAAGGCATGTTCTGAGAAATGCATGGGACTAGGCATCTGCATCCCTGTGTGAACACCCTACAGTGAACTCAAGCCAACCATGTCATCAGGCCAGGGACCCTGGTGGCACATGCAGCCTTTCACTGACAGAAGTGTCACAACGCAGTGTATGACTGGATATGTGTGTGACACCGGGAGCTAATTCTCTGCCATGTTGTGTCTGGCTCTCTTCTTAGCAGCACTTACAAAGCACTGTTCTGGGTAAAATTACTCATAAACACTTTATTAGCTGCAAGATGGTCCAGATGAGGCAATGCTGTATTCATTCACCACCCCCAGCAGCAGGACCTGTGCCTTTGCCACATCTTATTTTTGAGTATATGTGTGTGCTCATGTGTCCATGCACATGGGTGTAGAAGCCAGAGGTCATCCTCAAATTTTCCTTAGGAGCCATTCATCTTGTGTTTCGAGACAGGGCCTCTCACTGGGACCTGGGAGCTTGCTAATTAAGCTGGTCTGGCTGGCCTAGGCACCCTCCCATCTCGGCCTCCTCAGAGCCGGAATTATTAGCATGTGTTACCATGGGCTTTTTCCATAGGGGCTAGGGATTGAATTCAAGTCCTGGGAGCAGCAATCGCACCATCTCCCCAGCCCCTGTGTGTTTGTTTTGAGATAGGATATTATTATGTAGCCTAGACTGATCTGGAACTCACTGCCCTCCTATGTCAGCCTCCCAAGTACTGGGATAACACACCTGTGCCACCACACCTGGCTCAGCTCTGTTCTTATGCAGTTACAGTTCTGCGCTCACCAAACCAGTACATCTTACTGATCCTGGACTAGCCCAGTACTTAACCCTGGGGCCGTGTGGGTGAATTCCAGGACCTCCTGAGGTCTGCTGGCTGGACGCATGCCCCCCCCATCAGCCCAGGTTGTGTGGGTGGGGATTGTTCTGAACCCACAGTATCTTGTGGGGGACCGGCTGGTGATACCACACCATGGCTGAAGTGGAGCTGGGGTCTAACGTGGATGTGATCTGAGGGACAGAACGGGAAAGGAATGTAAACCCTGAGGGTGTTGCTGTGGCCATGATGGTCTGGGCAGCAGAAGGGCAGTCCCTTCCTGTCACTCCTGGCTACTCTTCCCAGGTCACTGGTGCTCAGCCTGGGAAGAAAGTCAGCTATGAGAGGCTGTTTAATAAAACAAGCCCACGTGGGTGCTGCTACTTCCAAGATAAACGAGCTGCCGGATGGCCGCCCTTTCTCCTCTGAGAAGAGGCAGCCCTTTTTGATTACAAAAATATTGGTTAATTTTCTAGTGGAGTGTATGGCCTTTTGGGGGGGTGCTAATTTCTGGAACAACTCTGCTAGGTATCTCTCTCTTGCCTTGTTTTTGCCAGATCTAAGCAGTTGCGGAGACATGAGACACTAGCATTACCCACCTTGGGCTGTGCATTGGGCTAAGTTGCTGGGCAGATCCCCTTTCTGGGGAAAGGTGGGCTAGCATGAGTCACCTAGACAACAGAGTAGAGTGAGCAAGGTGGAGGCGTAGTCCAAACTCACCCATGTGCTTGGGCACTCTGGTGCCCCATCTTCACGGGAAGAAAACTGCAAATGCGTTCACCCCAGACTGGTATGGTGAGCATTAGTTCATTGGACACACACCCCAGCCTCCAACTGCGCCAGCTATTACGCTGCAGGGTGATGGTGGCCGAGTCCATCAGTATAGAGGTGGAAGTGACAGTGCATGGGGACCAATGTTCACAGGAAAGACAGAGTCCATGGGGCAGATGGAAGAGCTAACCACACACCAGATGCAGAAACAGCTGGAGAAGGGGCAGATAGTCAGACACAGTGCTTGGTGCACTGAAGGGCGGGTGTGGACAGGGCTGGTTAGCTTTTTGTGTGTCCCTCTTGGATGAGTGATCCAGAGGGCCCTGCCCAGTTGGGTCCTGTCAGCAAATACCCAGACATCATCAGCTACCATGACCACAATCATAACCACACCAAGCAGCCTGTGCTGGAGGAATCTGACCAGAGAGCCCAACATGACAGCATAGCTGGAGAAAAGTGGGGGAAGAGGAAGACCCTGCCGGTCATAAGCAAGCAGGCAGCCCAGGGGAAGGAAAGTGGAGCAGGTCAGTGAGCAGAGATATACCAGAGGGTGAAAAGGTAAGCTAGACAGCACTCTGCTCCACTAGATTATGCTAGATGACACCCCAATATTCTAGACAGTACTCTGCTATGCCAGCTAGCACCCTAGTAAGCTGAATGGAACCTTGCTGTGCTGGTTGGCAGCCCTGTCTGAGCAAACCATCTTCCACTGCATGATGGCTCATTCTATATCCCTCCACTCCTGGGAAGCACTGGCCTCCATGACTGAGAGTTAGTGGGGTGCAGAGCTGGCCTGCACAGTGCTTGCTCCCAGATACAGGCTGCGAGGGTTGCAGGTATGGCCCAGGACAGGGGCAGACATGGGAGAGGCAGGCACACAAGGTCAGAGGCCATCTGCAGAGGATGGGGTGGAGACCTGGGCTGAGTGTCAGGGTTAGAACTTGGTGCTTAGCCATTGGTGCTCATGGTGTCCTGGCTGTGAGTCAGGCCTGGGCTGGGTGCTGAAGGAAACATGCTGAGTGTCCTGCTCAGATCCACATGTGAGCAGCAGGGAAGACAGCGTGGAAGCTCCTCCAGAGCTGTGCCAGCTGTATGTGCCCAGCACTGAGGCCAGGCCCTTGATGACACCCTTTGAGCTACCTTTCCAGAGTCCCCCACCAGGCCGTTGGACCAGCCTCACTGGACCCACCCCGGGAGTCCATTCTGAGACACCCCCACCCCCGCCAACATTTGAGGGAGATCTGGGTGACAATATGTGATTTAAAAGTTAATTAAAATGAGTGGTATAGAGTGTAAGAGCCTTAGGTATTTATTTCCAAAGGGCGTTTGGAGGGAAAAGGGGGGAAAATCTAATAAAAAGGTTCAGGAGGTATTGCATTAGGAGGTAATCACACTGCTAAATCACCAGGCGTCTGCAACCGTCTAACGACTCCGCTGCTGCTGCTGGCCCTTCACCCGGAGAGCACAGGTGCCCTGGCAGGGCCATGGCCGCAGGAGTGGGAACTGAGACTCAACATATGGGGGCTGTGCCTGCAGGGAGGGCAGCCCCCTCTCACACCCATGAACTGGTCTTCCCCCTCTCTTTCTCCCTCCTTCCCCCTCCCTCCCCTTGACATATACCCTGAGTACTAACCATGGACCAGAACGCAGCACAAGATGGCAGAGGTCCTGAGGAAGACCCTTCGATGTACAGAGGTGGGTACAGTCAGCCAGCAACACTACAGGCCATGAGAGGGACCCAAGAGGGTCCCTGAGGAAGAAGCCCTTGGGCCAAGGGACCAAGGATGTGTCACATAGAGCAGCAGGTGTGTGGAGCCCAGTTTTATCCATACTGCCACCTTTGTTGAGGGTGGCAGGCCTGACATGGTGTGAGCTCACCACAACAGGCATGGCCACCCAGTTGGAGATCTGGTGACAGGGTTCAGTGAGTGAGGCATTGCCACGTTACCCAAGGGCTGCACAGGACAGCAGCTGCCCCCCCCCCCGGAAGATCAGAGTGGACAGTGGCTGCATTAACTCAGCAAATTCTTGCAGGTCTTGGTGGGACCTGGGGATGGCACAGCAGAGGCTATTTCCAAACCAGAGCCCCTCCATGACCCTGTCTTCACATGCTGTGCATCCTGATCCACAAGAGACACAAGCCACCCTCCTGCCCACCCGTTTTCAAGTCCCCCCATGCCCTCAGGGAGGCTCTGCTGCTCCAGGCCTGATGGCCAGGTATGGCTCTTCCCTCATCTTTCATCCAGGTCCAAGACAGAGGCAGCTTGTACTTGCCTGTGAGCAGGCAGTCGAGGGTCCACCTGGGAACCCTGACCTCTGACTTGGCCCAGAATACCAAGCAGCCAAGGCTGGGCTGCTCCATGGTCTGTTACCAGAAAGCTCTGCTAGGAAGTGCCTAGCAAGTCCATCCCTTGGTCATTTATCAGGTCAATAGATGATGTTCCTGCCTATAGAGGCTCTAGCCCTGGTTACAGATGTGCCAAGGCACCCATAACATGAAGGGGCAACTATGAGTTCTGTCATGCACCGGGCACACAGCCCCCTCCATCCACAGAGCAGAGGTTTCATCTATCAGCAGAGGGGCTATATCCAGCTGAGGTGCACCATGTTCCTGGGTGCCTCTGAACACTTTTTTTTTAAGGCCAAGGCAATGGCCATACCAGACATTGGCAGCCACAGTCACCTGTGGTAACTGCTGAGATACCAAGGCTGAGGTTTTGGGGGCCTGACCGCCCAGATTCCAGCAGCAGTGAGAGCCTGGCAGAGTAGTGTCTGATGAGGACTTCCTCAAAGGAGGCCCTCTTCCTGTGATGCTAGGGCAGCTCTGACACTTAAATCAATCAATCAATCAATCTCTCTCCCTCTCTCTCTCTCCCCTCTCTCTCTCTCTCTCTCTCTCTCTCTCTCTCTCTCTCTCTCTCTCTCTCCCCTTCCCTCCCTCCCTTCCCCCTCCCCTTTCTCTCCTTCTTTCTTTCCTCCCTCCCTTTCTTTCTTCCTTCCTTCCTATCATGTGCACATGTCATAGCACACATGTGGAGATCAGAGGACAACTTGCAGACATCAGTTCTCTCCTTCCACCCTGTTGGTTCCTGGGATCAAACTCAGGTTGTCAGGCTTGGCAGTAAGTACCTTTACCCGCTGAGCCATCTCTCTGATCCACTGAACCCCCCGCCCCCAGTGTGTGTGTGTGTGTGTGTGTGTGTGTGTGTGTGTGTGTGTGTATGTGTATGTTTGATACATGTGAGTGTGAGATTAGAGGACTATGTCAGGGGTCTTGCTTTATCGTGTTGTCTTACTGCCTTGAGACATGGTCTTTTACTGATCTAGGAGCTTGCTATTTCAGCTAGGCTGGCTGGGTAGACAGCAAGCTTCCAAGACCAGCCTGTCCCTAGCCACGAATGCTAGGATTACAGGCATGCATAGCCATGCCTGGCTTTTTGAATGGGTGCTGAGGATTCAAACTCAGGTGTCTGAGGCCCTTTTAAAAGAAACTAGTCCCACAGGGGTGGGCTTCACCTAGGAATGCATGGCTTCCCAGGGGCTGTCATCTTGGCCCTGGCCCTCTGAAATTCAGGTAAAGCACCTTCATTCCTCACGGCCCCAGAATCTTAAGTTCTTGTAGGCCAGCTCACATGTCTCAGGGATGGAGTACCAACCAAAGATCATCTAGACTCAGATATCATCACTCTGAGGCCAGTCCTCTTCCAGAGAAAAGCCAGGCAAGTCACATGACCTAAAATGTAGGGGTGAAACAGGCAGGGGGATAACAGGCTCCCTTAGAAAGAAGAGACAGGAAAGAAAGGAAAAACAGCCTCAGGAAAGTCTGAAGTCAACAGGGCCATCTCAGTGGAACTTTCAGCCTGAGAACCCTACACTAGGTCCAGAGGCCAGTGGAGGAGCCCCGCCTTCACTTTCCTCTTGCATCCCTCATAGGTGGGTAGAGAGGACAGCACCTTCTTGCAGGGATGTAGTTTACTCTGCTGGCTGGCAGGGTGGGTGAAGGAGGAGCAGGCACCCAGTACATAGCGCATCACCTGCTTGGACCCACCCCCACCATCTGTCAACTCATTTGTTAATTATTGAGCAGGTTATCCATCACTGCGGTCTGCTGGCTGGCTGTTTATCAACTACCTGCATCTGCCGGAGCTCCACGTGAGCAGCGATAAGCGTCATTAATAAAGAAGAGCTCGGGAGGAGCCACAGGGTAACTTTTTCCTAAACCCTCAAAATTTCCCTAACAACTGCTGTCAGACTGGAAAGGAACCCCACCCACAGGGAAGGCCTGATCCCACTGTGTGGGGACCCCACAGAAGACCCTCAGGTCCCTTCAAGTCAAGATTATGAGGTGATTCTGGAATGTTCTAGAGTTGCCTGGTGTCAGACTCTGGTGACTAGAACAGGTTCTTGGCACCCCAAAGATGGGTCACCAGCTATTCCCTATGGATAAGAGAGTGGCTGTGACCTTCTTGGGAACACCTGGCCCAGAATGTGGCGGCCTTTAGGGTGATGGACATGTGCACAGCAGTCAGCTGTGTTTTCTTCTCTATCACCCACAGGTATCCTGAATGTCCATGGGCCTTAACTGCCACATCCTCCACCACCCTGCCCATGCACACAGTCTCCATGGAGCACTCTGCAGATACTTCCTGAGTGGGACAAGCTAAAGAGGAGGAAAAAGAGGAGTAAGAGGCAGGAGCAGATGGATGGTGCTGGGGCCTTCCTTCTCTCAGTGTCTAGATGTGGTAAGGACCTGAGACTGCCCCCCTCAAGCACTCTATCACCAGTCCTATGTGGGGGGCTGCCTGCATCTCAGAGTGGCAGAAACTAACTTCCCAAAACACCTAGGTGAAGGAAGCATCCTGCCTCTTAGGGCAGACCTGGGAGAGGATAGCTCCAGACAGCAGGCACCAGATATGGCAACCCCATGCCCTTGTGAGCCCCCAGGAGCAGCTGAGCACTCTTGGCTCTTGCTAGCTAGTGACCATCACAGACATGGGCTGACATGGTTGACCTGTCTCACTTGTGGTGGGAGCTGTTCATATGGAGGAGCAGGACCCATGGAGGGTGGACACAGTGGGCCAGAGCCCATGGCTGAGCCAGTCTGGGCTCTTGCCTGAGAAAGAAGAGGAGGGGAACAGGTGAGTGGCCAGGGAGGAAGCTAAGGACTCTGGAGAGAATGCCCAGTTGATGGTCAGGGTTGCAGTCCAGCTCTCTCCCTCCCCCCGGCTTGATGTCACAGCTCTTGTCTCTCATGCCCACTGGGTGCAGGAAGGCAGGCAAAACAGGGATCCTGGAGTCTGAGATCAGAAGTGCCAGGGCCAGCAGGGCTGTGGATGTGTTACCAGGTCCCAGCCCACAGCCCATGCTAGAGCAGGCTGCCCTGTGGAACCTAGACTTTCCTCTCTGCATACATTAATTATGACAGAATAAACAACACTGTTTTGAAAAATGCATGTTTCCGTGTGATTGCATTTTTTAATTGGTTGGTTTAACATTTGAAATTTGATTTAATTTCAACTTGCTTTTCCTCAGCACGGGGTCAGGTTGAGAGAGGGGAAAATCATTACTGGAACGCTGTTACTAATGGCAGATGGGGGTCCCAGAGCACGCATGGGGTCTCCTGGGAGTCCTGGCTGCCTTGCTGCAGCCTGAGAAACTGGTGCTGGGATCCATCCCTGCAGTTCCTGCTCTCTGTACCCAGGCTCCTCCTGTACCCAGAGTTAGACCCCAGCCCTTCCTGGCCCAGGTTGGCCCTGAGGAGGAATGCCAGACCACAAGTGGGTACATGTGGGGGAACGGATGGTGTCTGTACCTCAGTTCAGCCATGCACTAGGTTGCCTCCTGGAGAGTCACCTGCTTGGGTGGTGGGCAGGTATCAAGGACCCAAGAGGTGTGGGTGAGGCTCTGAGAGGAGATGAGGCTCAAACTTGTCTGGCTTTCAGCCTGGGCTCAGAACCATAGGATAGATCATGGAACACAGCACTTGCCACGGTTGACTGTTCCTCAGAGGAGGCTCTGCTCATGGGGTGCTCATGTCTCTTGGGAAACTCTGTCCCTAGCTATATCCCAAAGCTGGCCTGATGCTGCTTTGGACCAGTCTGTACCAGAAGACCTGGACACTTGCAGCCAGGGCCTGTGAATGGGGAGCTGTGTCAGGCCTCAGCTTCCTCCTTTACACACTAACACAGACATGGTGTCTGGCCAGTCTGTGAGGAGATACCAGGGTGTGGTGACAGGTCTCCTCCAGTCTATGCATTTGGCCTGGCCTTAGACCCAGCTAGATGAGCCCACCATACGATGCCCTTCTCTACATCTGCACTCCTGAATGTGGGCATCCTGGCCCCACCCTGAAGTTCCACTAGGTCCTGTGAACTCTGCAGAGGCTGGCAGGTACCAGACAACTCTGAGTATCCTCACTTGCATATGGAATATTCAGATACAGTGGCAGTAGGACTCAGAGACCTATAGCTCGGGCACTGAGACAGTGAGGCCAGACCTAAAACCATGATGAAAGTGCTTGGACAGGAAGCTGGGGCTCCAAGTAGCAAGTCTCAAATGCATGAGCCAGAGTACAGGAGGAGAGGGGAGGAAAACCCAGAGCCATGGGTACTACATACTATCAGTCCAGCACCCACTGCTCCTGGCTGGGAGTGAATGGGGCTGCCCACCTCCAAAACACAGGCACCTGATCTCTGTGAGCTCAGAGGGCCAAGTGTATCGGCAGCCCGGGGCCTGCATCATGCCCTTCTACCCAGGATGATGGCACCAACACATCCAGGTCCCTAAAGCCCACTTGCCAGGGGCACAGAATCAGCAGGATGCCCCCTGAGGTTCCTACTGGGGTCACTTCTGGACAGCTCAGGCTGGGGTATGGGCAGGGCTGAAGGGAGTTCATCTCTTCTATTTTTTCAGGAACCAAGGAGACTGAGTCCCCAATCCTCAACAGTCACACAAAAAGAGGGACAAATCCATTTGGAGAGGGGCCACATTCCTCCTGTGGCCTCCTCCCCAGACCCTCTAATCCTGACCAGGGGCATCTTCAGGGACTTTAGCCCCCACAAAGGCTCAGGGTACAGGCTATGGAATTAACGAAGCATTTCAATTGTGAAGCCCTCAGCCCGTTCCTTCATGCTGATTACACTGAATCCCATGTGGGCCCCTGGAGCAGGAGGGACACAAAGTGACAGGAAGTGACAGTCCTGGGGACTGTTAAAGGACTTAAAAAGTCTGTATGGCCCACAGGTGGGGTGGGCTGCCCTGCAAGGTGGAGTGTTTCCCCCTGGGAACCTCTGAGAGGGTGATAGGGCTCCCTCCAGGCATGTGTGGATGACACAGTAGCCCCAATGCAGGGCACATTCAGCATCCCCAGCCAAGTGCTGGAAGGGCTGGCTGAGACCCTCTAGGGTTCTAGCATCCCAGGATGGCTCCCTGAGCATGTGGGGCTGGCAGCCCCAAGCCCTCGATTTGGTAACTATGACCAAGCTAGCATCCATACAGGAAGACAGACTAGTCCTTTTGGTGTGTGGCTAGGAAGTACCCTCTGCTCTCCTCCAGGCACTGGGCTGGGGGAAGGGTTGTACAAGCATCCCAGGGCTCACGGCAACTGCCACAGCTGGTCTGAGCCCAGGAGACTGAGCAAGCCCTTCCACATCTTTAAGCCAAGGGGCATGGTCAGCCCTCCATGGCCACAGGTCCCACTGGGATCTGAGGCAAATTGAGAAAATGCATTAAAATAACGTCCTTCATACACATTTCTCCAACTGCCTGGGTCTGGGGAGCCCATTGACCTGCCCAAACCAGGTGTAAGATCTGGGCATTTGGTTGAAAAGCCGCCAAGGAAATAGAGAAACAGTTGTTTATGGAGCTGGGATTTTTCAAAGCATGTAGCTTTCCACTCTTTAACATGTGCAGACATGTATTTAATTAAAATAAAACAGAAACGTAAACTACTAACAGGGCAGTTCCTGAAGCCCCACTGCACTGACATCCAATGACTTGATGGGCAATATCTCCTTTAACCAGCTTTGCTTGCAACAAGCCCCAAGCCAGAGCTGCAGAGATCCATGCTCTCCTTGCTGCCCACATCTGCCTGTATCTGTTCCCTCCCGTGCCCCATACTGATGCCAGGGAACCCAGCTCCCCTGGTTGGTCCAAGCACTTCTCTCACACTTGGCACTTGGTCTGGCAGCTGGGGTCCTGCTGGTGGCTTCACACTCTGAACACAGTGCTTTGCCCAGGGGATGGGGTTAGTCCCCAAACAGGACAAGCTGTGCTGATGCCCACCCAGGATGGCCAAGGGACTTGTGACTGCCCAACCTATGTATGTTCCCAGGACATGGCCAAGAGCTCTGGGGTCAACTCTAGACAAGGGAAGGGTCTCAGCCCTTAACCCTGAAAGCAGAAGCCAGGGGCAGAGTCGCTGGGGAAAGGCACCTATGCTGAGGGCTTAGCAGGTTAGCCAGGGTGGGAAGGGAAACGGAGCTCTAGATGGGAGGGCTGAGCAAACCCCAAGGCCTGGGGGAATAGAGCATGCGGCCAGAGTATCTAAGCCTAGCACACTTCAACAGTCAAATCCCACTCCTGCCAAGCCTCCATATTCTGGCCACACTGGCCTGGCAGCTCCTAGAATTTTCTAGAATGTTCTTCCCCAGCTCTTCACAAATGGTTCCTTATCCCATGGGTATCTCCTGTGCCAGAGCACCCATATCCTCCACAGATGTGTGGCCAGCAGCTTGACAGTGCCTCTAGAGTGGTGATCTTGATTTATTGTGCTCTTATGAGTACATATTTGAGAATGAAAGTTTGTGAGGGATGAATGTTTGCCTTTGTGTGCGCCAGGCCCATGAAGCCCCTGCCAGCACCATGGGGGTTGGGGGTGGCAGCAGCGACAGCTCTCCTCTCTGGGCCACCTCACCGGATAAAGACTGGGCTTCTAGGATAGGGGGCATGGGGCACTGCAGGTGGCTCCTACGCCTGTCATCCAGGAGTACTGCCTTCAAGCAGAGTGAGCAAGTCAACTCTTTGACCAGATGTGACCACAAAGGATGGGCTGAAGGGCTGGGTGAGATAGGAAGGGAGGCCAAGGGCCACCACTCTGCACTGTGTCCTTGTGGGGACTCAGTCTGACTTCTGTGGGGCATATAAGTACAAACCATACTCTGGGCCTGTTCCCAGATATGGCCCCTCCAGTAACTGCTTAACTGGCCTCATTATGAAGAGGACCATGTGGCTTGTCCCTAGTGTGCCCCATCATAGTAATGTACAGTGGTGCAGGCCCTTGAACGAGCCCAGGAGGCCTCAGCTGGAAGCCACAGTTGATTAATGCTGTCAGACCAGAGACATGTGGCAAGAAGGTAGGCAGCTTCCACGGCCCTCCTGTTTATACAGCCTGTGATAGCAGGGACAGAGGAGAAAGGCTGGCATAGTGGAAACACACAGGCTACGTATGGGCTAGCATCTGATGCCTATTACGAGCTGGTAGAGGTGGCAGCCACCAGCTGGAGCTTGATGCTTGAGGCTGGGATAGGACCAGCCTCTGCAGGTGCCAGGGGTGAACCTGGACCTCAGGGCTCTGTTGCCCTTATACAGAGGAGAGGTTACCCGAAGGGGGTTGGGGAGCTGCTGGTGCATGGGAGTGGGGCCTGGTGGGGCAGCCCCTTCCAGGGAACACCAGACACTGCTCAAGGATCCTGGTAAGGAGCAGAGAACACATAAACGGCTGTTTTAGGAGATATACAAGATCAAGGACTGCCCGCTTAAGGGCAGAGAAGCTGAGGTACCTGTCTTACACTGTCCTCTGACACAATGCTCCAACAGAGGTTCATCCAGCTGCACAGTGACCAGGGGTCACCTTTGGGAGGTTCAGTGTGGGGGCCTCAGGGGGTTGCCTCATCTGTCAACTCCAGAGCACCAAGGAAGGCCACTTGGAGAGCAGTGGTACAAGGCTACTGCAGGCAGCCTGGGGGTCAGAGAGACACTGAGCTCCAACTGGATTCTGTCCTCCCTGAGGTGGCCCTGACCAGTGGTTCTGCCTCTCTGAACACATACTTTTGTGGATGAGAATGAGGCTAGGCTGAGGATAAATAAGACGTGGGCTGGTTAGCCCTTCAAAATAAGAATGTGCTGTCTGCTGATGGCTTCCTGTCTGATGGCTGAGACTGGTGCCTTCTGGGGTCCCAGCTAGGAATGGAGAGGCCTGGAGAAAACACACACACACACACACACACACACACACACACACACACACACACACAGATTAAGTCCATCCACCCACAAAGCCCTCTATGGTCTCCAGACCTCATGGAGCCCAGGTCTCAGCAGTGACCAGGCACTCCCACCTGCTCCTCACACAGGACCCCAGGAGCTACTTAGGGTAGCTGGTACCTCCCCAAGAGCAGAGCCAGAGTCCCCATCTGCTGTTGAGACTGGATCAATCTTTGCTCTTTAGGGGTATGTTTGGTGCACTACATGTGACAAATGACCTCAAGCCATTAGAAGCCACCAACACTGCCCCATGGGGGACCATGGCATGCCTCTGGACCTGCCAAGTGTCTCCTGGGAGGTGGAAGGAGTCCTGCCTGAGAACCCCTCTAGAGCCCCAGCTTCTTCAACTGTGGGTTGCAACCTCAGATGGGACTGCATAACTGAAAGCCAGGGCCACCAAAAAAAAATTTTTTTTGGCAATAGTCAATCTGTAGTTCAAATCAAACAGGGTAACGAATCTGAGTTGTTTCACAGTACTCATCTGTAACACATTCTGAGACCTCACGGTAACCTTGGCTCTGAACATATGACATGTGTGGTGCAGTGTCATGCACACAATGTCAATGATTGCTGTGTCAAACACCTCAGCTTGGCTTTGAGACTACTGTATGTTAGGAACTGCAGTGTCTTACTGTACCAAGTTTTCTGCTCTTATCGAAACATAATGGTTTAATTATAAAAAAAAAGACATTTTTACAATTTCCTACTGCCATCTCTTAGTATGCAAGTATAAAATTAGCATATCTTTGCATTGTAGTGTGTTGAAATGTTTGATTTTCAAAACTGCTGTTGGAGCTGCTGGCTTGAGTTTCATGGAAAATCGTTAAACGAATTTTGGCTTGCGATTAGGACAATTTCCGAAACGGCCCTAAACACGCTTCTGCCATCTTGTACTATGTATTTATGTGAAGTGATGTGTTCAATGTTGACAACTGTACAATCAAACTACTGATCAACTCAACTCTGAAAAACGGTGACGATGCCCTACATCCCGAAGCACCACACACTCAGCTAGGACTTGAAGTAGAAGTGAACAGGGCTGAGGAGATGGCCCAGCTGGTAAAGTACTTGTCTCACAAGTGGAAGGACCTGGGCTCAATCCCTAGAATCCGCATGAAAAGCTGGGCTCAGTAGCACCTGGAATTCCAGAGATGGTGAGATGGGAGGTGGAGACAGGCAAATGGGTCCCTGGAAGCACTTCTATACACACATGGGTGCACCCAATCACACCAGACACACCTACACACCCTCACCCACAGACCTCCACATATATACATTCATCTCACTAGTGTGCAAATTTTCTTCCATCTTTAATAAATGGTAAAATTCTAGACCCCTTCCCTCAGCCCTTGCTGCCCATCTTGTCTCTGGGAGTCTGGCAGTCCCAGAGTAAGACCTTGAGGAGTCCCAGGCATAGGGTAGCTGGAGCACTGCCCTTGGGTGTGCCTGCTGGGCCTCCAAGGTGTGCCAGGCAGAGCCTAGCTACGGAGGGTAGCTGCTAGGGGAAGGAGCCATAAGGTCAGCTGAGGCGTAGAGGTTACCTGGCAACTCTGCTGCAGGCTAAGCCAGTACACCTCATTAATGGAAATAACGTTCATGTAAAATTGCTTTCACATCACTGCTGTAAAAAGGACTGAGTCTTGCTAGCTATAAACAGGGGTAACTGTGAGGATAAGTTCAGAGGAAGCACAGTAACAGCTGGCCAGAGGCAGGTGGCTCTGACCGCAGTGCCTCTTGCTAGCTGTAAACAGGGGGGCAGCAGACGCCTAGGCCAGGGGGCACACACAGTGAAACAGACTGGCATGGAGCTTGTTGATGGGGAGGACTCTTGGACAACCACTCAAGGCTTTGTGAAAAGGTGGCCCCAACAAAGGAGATTTAGCAGAGGCCCCAGGGGCAGGTGCTTGGCCAAACCAGGCAGAGAGGGGAGGGAGGAAGGGACAGTCTAGGGACCTAGTTAAAAACCAATCAAAGGTCCACAGAGAGCCCATTAGTGACCAGCAGAGGTGGAGGTGCGGCAGTATGAGCCTGGGGCTAGCTGTGTGGTCATCAACAGACCCAGAGGCCTCCCTGTCCATGGCTCATCTCTCTGAGATGAACTGCACCTGGGAAGGTCTGTAACAAGCTCCCCACAGGACAGCTGCTGGTTAGGTCACCCACAGAAAGCTGGAGGGCAATGAAGTCAGACCTGCACTGTCCCTAGCACTCACTATAGACAGATTGGTTAAGAATAAGAAGCTTTGGGGGCTAAAGAGATGGCTCAGCACTTAAGAGCACTAATTGCTCTTGCAGAGGACCTGGGTTCGATTCCCAGCACCCACTATGGCGGCTAACAACCATATATAACTCTAGTTCCAAGGGATCCAATGCCCTCTTATGACCTCTGGGGGCATTGCACGACATGGGTACACTCATACATGCAGACAATACACTCATACACATTAAAAAAAAAAAAAAAAGAATGAGCTGTTTCAGGCATGGAGAGGTGTCCCCTCCCTGGGGCCCACATTCTTTGTAGTGCCCATAGCCCTTTGCAGGCACCCCTTGAGAGCTCACTGTGACTATGCACTGACTGCCTACTACAGGCACCTGGAGACCATGCAAGAAAGCCTAGAGGGAACCGAGGGAGTACCCCATGAGTAGCTACTGCCCGCCTGGGGGGGTCAGAAGGTGCTCCCCTTGGAAAGAGGCCTGGGGATGAGCAGGCAGGGAAGATAAGATGCTCCCCAGGACTGGGGTAGACAGGACAGGGGCTCCCCCTGGAGGGAGGCTGTGGACTGCACCTAAGGAAGAGTACATGAGCAGGGAGTCACTCTTCTGAGAAAGGAGAGGCTCTCTCCCAAAGCCAGCATAGCACCCAGCAGGGCAGGCTGGGACCCTGTTCCAGTGGGGCCTGGGTGGGGGGCTATCTATCTTTCTGAAGCTCCAGGGAACTGAAGATCAAAGGCCTGGTCATTCCCTTTGATCAGCTGGTGTTCTGGAACAGGATGTGTCATCATGCAAATCACTTCTGAACACCCTCCCTGCTGGTGGAGTCTTTAAAGGGTGAATTTGAAACATCCCTAAGAAATGTGGGCAACTGGGAAATTTGTTAGACCCTCGGGATGTGCCAGCTGGAAGGGGCCTAGAGAACCTTGGATGGCTGCCCACCAAGCCCACCCCCATGCTACATGTGGAAGGGTCTGTAGGGCCAACCCCATTCAGTGTGCAGGGGATCTGGCAGGAATGGATGCCCCTTGAGTTGGAGCTGACCTCACAGAGTCAGAGACAGGGTGCCTCAGGAACCTCACCTGCTTCCTCTCCCTTTCTGACTTCTCAGAAGAAACTGCTTTAATATTATTTACAAGGGCGGTACATCCAAGGAGCCACAGGTAAGATGAGCCTTCACTGGGGAGGACTGGCAACCTGAGGAGGCACATTCAATATTAATATCGTCACCTCAGCATGGAGTCTGGTCTTCTTGGTAACTGGAAGCTGTTCACACGGCTCCCTCGAGGGATGCTTTCCACAAACTTGGATGTGAACTAATTAAGTTTGCAGAGCTAATCAGGACGGGCTGCTTTGGAGACTTGGAACGCAGAGAACCAGAGATGGGCCATGGTGAGTTATGGAGTAATTGCTCTCCATCTCAGGCAGCCCTCCTGCCTGCAGACCAGCATGCTGCTCACCCAGCTCTGCCACCCTCCGACCCTTCCTTCTCCCTATGGAGCCTTGTGTTCCTATAGCATGACCAGGGGGGTAGTGTGGTCCAGATGCCAGTGTGACAGGCCTCACCCCAACCAGACTGGTTCAAGCAGACACTGCCTGACACAGGAATAACTTCTTGTGGCACAGGAAGGTAGCATTGGCCTGGGCTGGGAATTCAGCTGGTTATGTGGGTCTTCTAAGATAAGCTCTTGGGGGGAGGCCAGGGGCCACGATGGAGAGGAGGACGGACAACAGAATCCAGGTGCATGCTGGGAACCAGGGGCCAGGATGGGGAGGCAGACAAAGGAGTCCAGGCGCAGGCTGGGAGCCAGGCACTTGACCATGGAGCAGCAGGTTCCTAGGTCTCCCAAGACAAGGCTGAGCAGTGGGTGGGTCCTCTTAGGGCCTACTCTGGGAATGCTACGACTCTTTGTTGTGTGTGTGTGTGTGTGTGTGTGTGTGTTCACACGCATGTTCATGTCTGTGTGTATATGTGCACACGTGTGGAGGCCAGAGATCAATGCCCACCCAGTATCTTCCTCTGTTGCTACCCACCCCATTTTTTTGAGATGGTGCTTCACTAAACCTAAGGTACACTGAGTTGGGTAGATTGGTGCCAGTAAACTGCAGGGATCCACTGGTCTCTGCCTCCCTGTCCCTACCCCCAGTTCTGATGCTGGTTACAGATAAGTGCCTCTCAGCCCAGATTTTATGTGGGTGTTGGGAGCCGAAATTTACCCATGGGGCCATCTCCCCAACCTCAATTCTTTTCTTTTTGAACCAGGACTTTGAATAACCCAGGTTGGCCTTCAACCTGCTACACAGATAAGGGTGGCTTTGAATTTCTGCTCCTCCTGCCTTTCACCTGCTAGGATTATAACAGGCATGCCACGCCTTACTTGCTAAAGGACACTAGAGCTTTGCAAGTACCCACCTTTGGCTGAAAACTAAGAGTTGAGTGGGAGAAGGGGTAAAGGGCAGTGGACAACATACTGTGGAAATCAGCTGGATTTACTGCAGGGAATCCTGGAGGGGGCCCTTTATGGGGGAGTACCACGGGGGCCTCCAGCGATGAAGGCAAGCAACAGGCAAGGCGAGGCAGGGATGGCTGTCCAGTAAGGAGCTGCGGAGTGAGGACACACTGGCAGATGGCAGTAGTCACATCTGCACTTGTGGAGGGTAGACACCTTGCATGTGTGGTTCAGCCAGGTACAGTTTCACACCCATCCTCCTAGGTGCCCATTTGCCATATAAAGAGTTGCGCTGCAACCACAGGGAAGGAAGTTGTGCATGGCCTTTACCAGGCAGGTCCCATTGCCCCATCTTGGGGTCAACACAGTACTTGGTGGCCCAGTGATGAGAGGAGGTGGGGCCAGGGGCTAAGGCTCACCACAGTAATTGAAGCTTGGGAACCTGGGAGTCTTAGCTAAGCCAGGGTGGGATGGGGAGACTGAGGCAGAGCTGGCTGTCCATAGCAGTGCCCTGAAGGGCCTCTTCTGGCAGGCTGGAATTGCCAGGCTGTGAGCCAGGGACATACAATACAGCTGGCCCCAGCACAAGGCTCCCAGGGGCCCCTGGGACTGATGGTTAGTGGAGGGGAGTGGTGGGCATAGTGTCTGGAGATAGAGGCTGGCAGGTTCCTATGCAGGAAAGAGAGGTAGGGTTTGGGAGATTTTTTTTTTGAACCAGGATTTCACATTTGTGCTCCCAGCAGCCTCTGAGTTAACCCTGGGAACCTGTCCACCTATCCATCAGCAGGGAGGAAAGCAGGCAGCTTGTCCCCTGTGGTGGCACTCAGTGAACAGGGCTGAGGTTGGATGACTGTGTTGTGCAACACCATGGCCCATGCCCACCACACCCAGCACATCTCAGAAGTGCCTTGATTGGAATTCTATTTGCAGCCTGGGCCATATTCTCATTCCAGGCACCTCAGCCAGCCAAAGCTTCCCAAAGGCAGGAAGAGAAAGGGCTGCAAGGCCATTGTTTCTCTCCTGGACAGAGGCGTCTGCAAAACAGTAAGATGGCTGGGAAGGGGAAGTGAAGGGCAGCGCCTCATCAAAAGGACTGGGCGGGGTGGGCATGGTGGGCTTGGCTATCAGCTCTGGACATTAACTGGAGCTGAGCCTGTTTGAATGACTTATTAAAAATAGATTACAAAAAAAATAGATTACAATGCATTTAAGAGAATCTCTGCCCAGATAAGAATCACATAATTAAAACATTGCCCTTGCTTGCATCTCCCCTACTTCTTGTAATACAGAGCGACACTGAGCTCTAAAGAACCCCCATCCCACCCTTCCTGTGTCTGTAGCACACCACTGCTCCAAACTGCAGGAAGGAAGCTGTGCATGCCCCTGCCCCAGTGTGTTTGGTTGCTGCTCTTTCCTGGCCCCTGAGTGGGACACACTGTATAGCCCATACCCAAGTGTGCCCGGGTACCTCCTGTACACTGGTATATCTGACCCAAAGGGAGTGGACAGTTCGCCTGAGGTCACATGGAGGCAGGGTGGAGACCCAAATGCCATCTTTGGCAGCTTGAATGGAAACTTCTGAATCTGTCACGCCATCTCAACAATCAACTCATCCCCCAACCCCGAGTCCCATGATTTCTGAGCCTGGTCCCAGGTGCAGGCTCCTTCAGACCCAGCTGGAAGCACAGGAAGAGGACGTGGTCAAGATGTGCCAATGTGCGGAAGACGTGACTACCATGTTCTTCCTTCATGCTAAGCGGCAGCCAGTACAGCGCCTGCACTGGGCCAGGACTTCAGAGCACCCACCCTACGCTGCTTCAGCTGTGCCGGCCACACGATCAAATTCACAAGCAAGGAGGAAAACAGCGACCTCATATGGGTCCACATGGACATAAGCACTGGCTGGGAGGACCTGGAAGAGACACACGGGCACACCTGCCATGCTGAACCCACAGCCTCTAGCTGCCACTTCTTTCCCACCATCCCTCCCACCATCCGACTCAAGCTAGCCTCCCAGGGGTCCACACATTCTGCTTGTCCTCACATCGTCTTCAAAGCCTGCTGTTAAGTCTGGCTGCTCACCTGACAAACTGCGGAGTCCAGGTGGTCCTCCCCCTCCCCCTGCCCCCTGAGGCTTTCAGGCCCTTGACTGGCAGATGGAAACACTCATGGTGGGACCTATGTGGAGTATGTCCTGGCTTCTGCCTTGAGTCACTGTGGCCCTCAGAAGGCAGGGCCACCACTAGGGAGGATGAGCTAGTCAGTGCGACATAGCACTCTTCTTGTAGACGGAGACTGCCAGAGGTGCTACTCAGCAGGGCAAGGCACGGTGCCTCCCGCTATACCCAGAAATGTTTCCAGCAGTGCTGTCCACCAGACTGGGAAGAGTGCAGCTGACCAGCACTTTCTACAGTTCTACAGAGGGAGAGAAGGCAGGCCTCACGCTGCAGTGTCCCCACAATCAGGGAACCAGTCAGCACCCAGTAGGGATTGCTCACACCTTCCAAGGTGGCAACTGTGGGAAGGTGACATGGGTGCTAAGCATGATCACCTTGTACTAGAACATTCTTTCCTACAGATAAGAGTGGCTCCCAGGGCTGGAGAGATGGCTCAGCAGTTAAGAGTGCTGACTGCTCTTGCAGAGGACCCGGGTTCGATACCCAGCACCCACAAGGTAGCTACAAACTGTCCTTAACTCCAGTTCCAGGGGAATCCGAAGCCCTCTTCTGACCTCCACAGCACTGCAAGACACGGGTGCACTCACATACATGCAGGCAATACACTCATACACATAGAATAAAACTAATAAAATAAAATATTTTAAAAAAGAGTGGCTCTCTGGCCTGCCCAGTAGGTCCACAAAAGCCCGAATGGCTGTGACTACTGGGTTGTGAGTATAGCTCCCAGAAACTCTGACTTTCTATACAATGACTCAAATGCCAGCACATCTGATATTCTGAGCAGGGACATCCCAATAGACCAAACTGTACACCGTAAGCCCCCAGCACACCATATAGCCTGCATGAAGATCCTTGGCCTGCACCAAGATCTCCAACATAAGGAGCCTTGGCTTGCACCATGACCTCAGATACCCTTCATGGTGGCCCCCCACCCCCCACCAGATACCTGCATAGTGATGACTCATCACACTGGATACACAGCAAACTCTCCCCCAAAACACTGGATACCCTGCAAAGCAACCCCCAGATACCCTCTGCAGTGACCCTCTGGCACACTGGATACCCTACATGGAGACCCCTTGGTCTACCCTAAACACTTGGATACCACAAGGTAACCCCCCAGATACTCTGTACAGAGACACCTCCCCACCCGGAACACTTGATGCCCTGTATAATAACTTCTGAACATGCATGGTAAGCCCTGGACACACTGGAAACCACACATAATGATCCCCTGGCACACTGGACACACCCTCTGCATGCATGACAGCAAGCACAGTGACTGCCAGAATACTTGATATCCTGCATGTAACCCTCATGCACATCTGATACCCCACATGGTCAATCCCCTGGCATACCTGAGACTCCCAAAACATCGGGAGTCAGCATACTCAGCCCCTGGCATTCAGACTCAGCAGGGTGCCCCCCAAGGGGAACTGACATTGTTGGCCCATGGGCACATGTGCAAAATCCCTGACAGAACGGCTAAGTATCGCAGAGGCTGAGTGTCACTGGGAAAAGCTTTTCAGTGTGGGGACCTCATGTGTCCCCATGACCCCAACGGCCAGCAGCTAGGCAGGAGTTCAGCAGTGTTCCCTTGGCATCTGTTTCTGACTCTTCGTACCATGTCACCTCTTGTCTCTGGGGAGACAAGTCTCAGATTCCCTAATTCTCAGAGCAGGACTGGGCACAGGGCTGGAATAAGCCTGTCACCCATGTGATCCCGAGCTCCAAACCCTCCCCTCCCTCTGGACCATCACAGGGACTTAAACAAAACACTGAAAAGCCAGTTAAGACTAAATGCAATCACACTGTAACCTGGCTGCACCATTAATCTCCTAGGCACCTATGAGTAATTTAATTACGGTGAGTCTGTAATGAGTTACAATCATCAAATAGCACCATCACAGGCTCAAAGTTGCTGAGGGGAGCAGGGAGCCCATAGTTCAGCATGGTGCTCTCCTGCCAGGCCCGTGTTCATGGCCTAGGCCTGTTTGTTTGTTCATTTGGAGATAAACTGCCTGCCTGCCTCCCAGAGTACTGGGATTAGAGGCCTGTGTTATCACACCCAGTGGCCTTGGTCTCTTCATGGCTGGGCTGCCAGTTTCTGTTCAAGCAGGGTATGTGACACCTGCCAAGCCCGAGCTGTTCCCACTAATACTTTCAATGGGGTGCAAAAGTTCAGGACTGGGCTGGGCGTAGCAGTGCATGCCTTTAATCTGCACTTGACAGGCAGAGGCAGGTGGATCTCTGTGAGTTCAAGGCCAGCCTGGTCTCATAGTGAGTTCCAGGAAGACCGAAAA
>NW_008354274.1:3925019-3931436 GCF_000622305.1 Nannospalax galili | reverse complement strand
GGTAGGTGCTCTACCACTGAGCCACACCCCCAGCCCCTCACTGGGGTATTCTAGGTGGATGCTCTACCACTGAGCCACACCCAGCCCCTCACTGGGGCATTCTAGGCAGGTGCTCCACCACTGAGCCACACCCCAGCCCCTCACTGAGGGATTCCAGTCAGGTGCTCTACCACTGAGCCACACCCCAGCCCCTCACTGGGAGATTCTAGGTAGGTGCTCTACCACTGAGCACATGGAACTCTAGGAAGGTGCTCTACTGTGAAGCCATACCCTCAGCTATTGTTTATGTCTGGAGAATCCAGGTCATGTGTCCTTAGACTTCAGTCTGAATTCTGCAGCCCACTCAGAAGGGCATATCAGGAGGAGCTGTGATATCCTCCCACCCTGGTCTCACCCACACTCTGTAGGGAAATCTGATGTTAGAACTATAGTTGACTTTGCTGGTGAGAATCCTTCACAGGTGCCATTCAGCACCTCCACCACAGGCTCTGTGATATTAGCAACCACTGACCATCACTGCCCTATCAACTTGTACTCATGTCTTAGCTGGAATTCTTTAAAGAGAAACTTCCCATACTACCTTACAGGTTACTAACTGTGATAGGTAGTGTTAACTGTCAACTTGACAGACTAGAATCACCTGGAGGACAGACCTCTGGGCATGCCTGTGGGGATTGTCTTATGTTAGCTGAGGTGGGAAGCCCCGCCCACTGAGGGGGCACCATTCCCTGGCTGGGATCCAGGACCGTGTAAATGGAGGAGGGAGCTGAGCAGCAGCATTCATCCCTCTCTGCTTCCTGATTGTGGGTGTCATGTGACCAGCTGCTTCAAGCTCCTGCTGCATTGGCTCTGCACCATGATGGATTGTACCCTTGAACTGTGAGCCAGAATAGGCCCTTTCTCAACGTCAAGTATTTTATCACAGCAACAGGAAAGAAACTAGGATACTAACATACAGCTATTTGTATACGTAAGGCATGGTACTTAATTCTTTGCAATTTTTGTTTGTTTGGAGACAGGATCTTACTATGCATTCTGGGCTGGCCTTGACAACACACCTGGCAACTCACTGTTTGACAGAGAGTAAACAGGAGCACAGCTGGAACTCTAGCACTTAGCGACTCAGCAGGAGGATCAAGAGTTCAAGGCCAGCCTGGGGCAGGTATGAGACCCTGTCTCAAGGCACACACAAAGACAACAGAACCAAATGCAGAGCTAGTTTTCCAACCTCCCCCAGACTGCTCCTGCACTGTGACAAACTTGAGGAGTGGAGCCTGTCTCCCCTGAAGTCATCAGTCCCCAGAGCTCCGGTGTTCTTACTGTGGCTAGTAGGACATTCTCAGGTTCCCAATAGCCTGGTGCTATGACTCCTGCTGTCTTTGGCAGTTTCCTGGCTTTCAGGGATGATGATGATGGCCTAGCAGAGAAGAGTGTGCCTGGGAGCTATTGGAGCCCAGGAATGGGATTTACAGCATTAAGGTATCTCTTCTTGGGAGAGCATTTCCCAGGGAAGGAGGCTCCGGGAAGCTGCCTCTGCAACCTCCCTACCCTGCCTGAGAACTATGTCCCTGTGCTGCCCCAGGACAGTGGTTCAATCAAGGACTTCTTTAAGCCTTTAAGAACTAATGCAAAAGGGACAGAGAGATGGTTCAGTGGTTAAGAGCACCGGCTGCTCTTACACAAGACCTAGGTTTGGTTCCCAGCACCCATGTGGTGGCTCATGGTGGCTGATTCGACACTCTCTTTTGGCCTCCTCAGGCATTGCACCCATATGGTACACTTACAAACGTATTCAAAACACTCATACATAAAATTAAAGTTTTCAAAAAGAACTAAGGTGAGGCTACAAACTGCCAACATGAAGGACGTCCACATACCCTCAGCAAAGGCCCTGCAGCCCAAGCAGGGGAGACACTGGGGGAAGAGGCAGGGTTCCCATTCTGGGCCCCAAACTTCTCAGTAGCTGGAGAGATTTGGGGGACTATATGGTAGGGTTGGGCTTGGGGTCTGGCCAGCCTCTGAACACCCACACGAGGGTGATTCTTGGCCCACAGTTAGTGTGTCAGTGATATACTGCAGTAATGCTGAACCTGCATCCTTGCTCACAGGGCAACTGAGAGAGCTGCGATGTGTGGCTTGGAGATGAAAACAGTGCTGGAGAATGCCACCAAGGAGGCTGATCAGCAGCCACAGCACAAAGACAAAACACAGGCTACCACTGGTCCCCACTGGGGAGGGTCATGCCCATGCAGACAATGGCACCATCACACGGCAAAGGTCAGGTCACCACACAGTACAGTACAGACGACTGGCCTGGCTGAGAAGTTGTGGGAGGCAGAGACAGAGGCGGGATGGCTACCTTGAACCCCGAGGATCCCAGGGTGCCGAGCACAGCACGGGACTAAGTGTGGTTCCCTTAGGAAGTAAGAGGAGGTACTGAGCTGCTCTCAAAAGACCAGGGTCACCTGGAGGCTGGTGGCTTTTCATTAATTGCCTGGTGGGTTAGGAATTGACCCAGGAAGAGAGAGAGACATCTTGAGGCATGACACCTTCTCCCTGTCAATTGGGACCTCCTGCCTGGCCCCAAGAGCACTGGGCAATAAGCAGGAGTGTAAAGGAGGGTGGGTTGTAGGGGTAGAGTAGCCAGCGAGGACAAGCCCCACACTACCTACATCAAGCAGGCTCAGAGCTGGGGCTGAACCTGAGTACAGCAGTCAGGCCACGGTCCTCAGCATCTAGTCACCCAGGCTACACCCTGCCGGGCCAAGACCTTCCCTATGTTCCAGTCAGACAGGCTAGCAGCTCCCCTGCCACCCTGGGTCCCCCAGAGGATCCCTGGCCTCCATCCTCCAGCCCTGTTGGCGTGGTGGGACCTGGCCAGAGTGGCCCAGCTCATAGGAAGCAGAAGCTGGCTGACTAAGAAGGAAATTCCCTCCATCTACCAGGGGATGGTCCTCCCAGCAGTTGGGACAGGAACGTCACTTGAAACTGCTCAGGGAAAGAAAGCAGTTCATGCTTCGTGGGCAGGTCTGAAGTGTGGACTGTCCTCTGCTGGCTCACCGATGCCCTGCCCTTCAGAATCTTGCTGCAGATAAGCAGAGAGGAAAGTGTGGATGGGTACAGAGCAGGTGGTTAGGCCTGCAGTGAGGGTTTAGGGGGAGGGCAGGCAGTGCAGGCAGGATCTCAAGCAGAGGAGGACATCCCAGGAGAGGCCTCAGCAGTTATCATACGATCCTGTTCACTACAGTCACTGTAATCTATACCATGCCATTCACACTGTCTCCCTGTGATATCTCCTGACTGTTTAGAAGCAGGGCCTGTAAAGGGGATAGTTAAGACTAAATGTGGTCAGAGGGAAGGACACCAATCTGATAGGCTGGTGGGGGCCTGTAAAGGGGATAGTTAAGACTAAATGTGGTCAGAGGGAAGGACACCAATCTGATAGGCTGGTGGCTTTGTGAGAGGAAAGAAGCTGGGTCTGAAAGGATGGCACTAATGGAAGCCTCCTGAAGCTTCTACCTTGGCCCAGCTCTGTCTCCCCTCAGTTCATAGCCCCTCTGATGGAAGCAGCTACCACGGGCCTGGGTCACAAGAATTACACTGGACAGCTGAGAGCAGGTCCTTTGGTCTCCATGCAGCCTACAATGTACCCTCAGGAGGGGCCCTGCCAAACCCAACCAGCCAGGAAAACCTCACCAAACCAGCAAATGGCTTTACTTTCAAAACCTACAATTCATAACTAACTTTGGGGGTTCAAACTTTGCTAAGTTTGGGGGTGACTTGTTATAAAACAGCAGATGACTAAAATAGAAGGGAGACTGAGAAAGCCAAATGGATCCTTTGTTTAGCTTTACTGAGGCAGGGCCTTTTGTGTGTGTGACAGGGTCTCTCACTGGCCTGGAACTTTACCAAGTAGACTTGGGAACCACCTGTCTCCGCCACCCCAGCCCTAGGATTACGAGCATGCTCCACCACACCTTGCATTTTTTAAAATATGGTTTCTGGGGTTCAAACTCAGGTCCTCAAGAACTTTACTAACTAGCTATCTCCCCAGTGAGAGGCAGAATCTTTCTATGAGTCCAGGCTGGCCTTAAACTTGACATCTTCCTGGCTTAGAGTGCTAGGATGACAGGCTGGTGCCACCAGCCCAGCTCCAACAATATAAGACCTTTTAAACATAAAAACATTATTTGAAATGAAAATGCCACTAAATGAGATTAGTAACAGATCAGCCCCTCCAGAAAGAAAGACCAGTGACTGCAAAGATTGCACCAGAAACACCTCAAGTAAGGTATGGAAAAAAAAAAAAAAGATTCAGTGAGCAATATGCTAATATCAAGTTATCAAAGTATGTAAAACCAAAGTCTCAGAGAAATGAGAACAGGGTACAGGAAATATGTAGAAAATGATAGCCAAAATTTCCCCAATTTCTTTTTTTAAATCTTTTGTGGCATTAGGAGGGAACCCTGGGCTGCATACATGCTAGGCAACCACTCTATCACTGATCCTCAAACCCTTTTGTACCATTTACTTATTATTTTTATTATTTATTATTTATTTGGTCTTTTTGAGACAGGGTCTCCCTGTAGCCCCAGGCGGCCTGGAACTTGCTATGTAGGTTAGGCTGGCAGTGATCTCACAAAGATCCACCTACTTCTGCTTCCAAGTGTTGTGATTAAAGGCATACACCACCATGCCTGTTTTTTGTTTTGTTTTGTTTTTTGAGACAGGTCTCCCTGTAGCCCCAGCTGGCCAGGAACTCACTGTGTAGACCAGGCTGGCCTCCATCTCACAGAGATCCTCCTGCTTCTGTTTCCCAAGTGCTGGGATTAAAGGCATGCAACCACTTTACTGGGCTGTGTTTTTATTTTTTAAATTTACTCTTTTTTTTTTTTTTTTTTTAAATTAGAGGGATGTGTGTGTTCCACAGTACATCATATACTTTAGAGAATCCAGATCGTCTGGTTATTGGGCTTGGCAGCAAGTACCTTTATCTGCTGAGCTATCTTGTCAGCCCCTTTTATTTCAAAATAGAGTCTTGCTAAATTCCCCAGGCTGGCCTGGAACTTACCCTGTAGCCTAATAGAGCCTTGAACCAGAGATCCTCCTTTGTTTTCCAAATTTGCCCCCCCCCAAAGCCCTGGACACCAAAGGTTATCAAATAAAAAGCCCAGTGCCAGTATTGGTTACTTCTTTTTGAGTTGTTAGTCAGTGGGGTTCTATAGACCGCCAACATTATAGGCTGTTGTCATTGCTTGGTTACTTTCCAACACTTGATGATAAGACCCTACTAAAAATACCATTCACTTGAGTTATAAGACATGGAGAAATCAAGCTGGTGCCAACCTGGAGGCTTCACTGGCTAGCTTTCATAGTGTTGGAAGATTCTATGCATGCCACCAGGAAAGACAAATCATCAACAGTTTTACTCAGCTGTGAACCCTGCAAATTATAATAATGACTGGCCTGGCAAGATATGTCCACTGATACAACAGTGGCACACATGTTATGCAAGTAACCAACCACTATCTGATTTGATTTAAAGCCACTTCACAAGATGGAACCCATGCCTAGAACCAAAAACCCATAGCTGGCTGTGTCATAGGCCCTAGGGGAGAAGTTAGGATCTTTACTCTGCTAAATGGACATAATAATAAACTACCCCCTAAATTGTTGTTGCTTTTGAGATGGGGCCTCACTATGTAATCCTGGCTGGCCCTCAAAGTCACAAAGGTCTGTCTGTCTCTGCTTCCTGGATTAAAGGTTGGGGCCACCATTCCTGATCTCTTATCTTTATACACATACATTAGTGCATCTCTCAGCTCTCACCAGAGAAACTTCTTTTTGCATCAGATGGTGATTAATACAGAGACCCACAACCAGTCAACATGTAAAGAATGAGACTGTGGAGTGCTCAGCTTTAAACGGGACATGTATATTACACCTCTTCCCCACAAGGCTCAGGGATCATCACAGGAGGTGGGGTAGAAAGTTTAAGAGTCAGAGTAAAAAGATGTCTACAGGGAAACAGTATTTATTGGACATGACAGTGCAGCTGCACACATTAACTCACAGTAGTTGGGACTACGTGCATAAGACCTAGGTAAGATCAAGCCAGCCAAAATCCCAGCATGAATAGGGAGGGACTCATGAAGTTCCACCCCTAGCTGAGGAGCTATTGGTAACTGACGGCTACTGGGGGAGAGAGTCAGTTTTCTTCAGGGATACAGCCCCTGAGATGTTACCAAGAGTCCCATAGATAGTCCCACCTAAAGAGAGAGGGCAGGGTGTGGTGACACAGTCCCTTAATCTCAATATTCAGGAGGCAGAGGTAGGTCAATCACTGTGAGATCAAAGCCAGCCTGATCTATATAGTGAGTTCCAGGCTAGCTGGGGCTAGAGGGAAATACTATCTCA
>NW_008354274.1:3763488-3925006 GCF_000622305.1 Nannospalax galili | reverse complement strand
GCTTCAAAAAAAAAAAGAAGAAGAAGAAAGAAAGAAGAAAGAAAGAGAGAGAGAGAGAGAGAGAGAGAGAGAGAGAGAGAGACTAAAAAAATTCTACCAAAGCTGGAGAAATGGCTCAGTTGTTAAGCACTCTTGCTGCTCCTCTGCTGGGGGCAGTGGCGTGGGCATAAGGAGGAAGTAGAGGGGAGGGAATGGGGGTTGTATTTGATCCAAACACATTATAGGCACGTACAAATATAAAATAAAATATTCTTAAAAATTTTTCCAAATTTGATCAATTATAAATCCACAAACCCAAGGAACTGGCGAATCATAAGCAAGATAAACACAAGGAAAACCGTAAAGTCAGCTGCAGGGAGAAAGGCAGAGATCCTACGAGGACCAGGATAAGACTGTCGGCATGTTTCTAGAACCAGAAGTGAGAAAAAAAAAAAAAATCAAGATGCTAAAAGGAAACAAGCACAGATCGCATGTTCAATCAAAATGAAGATGAAATAAAGGCATTTTCAGACAAGGGGAAGCTGGGAGATGTACTGGTGGCAGAACCACCTAGAAAGAATGGTAAGGAGGGTCCTCCCACAGAAGGGAAAGGAGAGGTATAGAGAGGGGCCAGGGGCTGGCAGCATGTGTGCATGCTTTAAAGGTGTTTGTGAAGCATTTAAATTTCAAAGATTTTTTTTTTTAAAGAAGAAAAGGCAAATTTAAAAGATAATGGGATCTTTAAAGTGCAATAATAAAACAGAGGTTCGACAGAAGCTGAACAGAAGTGGGAATGCCTGGAGATTCAGTGCTACTTTCTCTCTGCTAAGTGGCATGGTGCTATTTATAGCAGGCTGAGAGATTAATTTGCATACTGTGAATCCACAGCAGGCTCTGCAAACTATCAGAGTAAGGCCACTTCAGGCCCATGGGCTACCTCTACCAGCAGCTGGAGAGATGGCTCAGTGGTTAACAGTGGTTGCTAAAGGGCCAGAATTCAGTTCCCAGCATCCACATGACAGCTCACAACCTCCTATAACTCTGGTTCCAGGGGACCAGACGCCCTCTTCTGGCTTCTTTGGGCACTGTACATGTGGCATAGATAGATACATATGATAAGAAAAACAAACAAAACCCACCAAAGTTCTATGAGAACATAGCCTCAGTTGGGATTGTGTGATTAATTGTGTGTGTGATTGTGTGTGTGTGTGTGTGTGTGCATGTGGAGGCTGACCTCAGGTCAGGAGCTGTCCACCTTATTTCTTGACAGGGTCTTTCACTAGGACCTGGGGCTTTCTGCTTAGGCTGAGCTGGCTGGCCAGTGAGCCCCAGGGATCTGCATCTCAGGGTCCCTGGTGCTGGGATTACAAGGGCACTGTAATCCAGGATTTTTTCTATTAAAAAAAAAAAACATAGGTTCTGGGAACTGAACTCAGGTTGTTAAGCTACCATGGCAAGTACTTTGTTGATGAAGCCACCTTCCCAGCCCTCTCCTCTGACCCTTTTAAAACAGGGTTTTAAGGCTGGAACTACATAGCCCAGGCTAGATGAATTTTTGGCAATCCTCCTGCCTCAGCTTCTGGGATTACAGGTCATTCTGCCATACCTAGTAGGAAGGGCAATCTGAGCCTAGGCTAACCCAAGATCCTTGGACAGCCACATCTCATTACCACCTGGAATGGGTTCACAGGGCATCTAGAAATGAACCAAGACCCACCCCAGCTACAAGGTCCAGGAGTCCCAGCCCTGCCTACCCCCAGCCTGCCTGAGACCTGGGGCTCATCCTCACATCCTGGATTCAGTTCTAAGGATGCCCAGCCTCCTTGACTAGAGGGCCCTTACACAAACTGCTAGAACTGAAAGCAGTTTGTTGCTCTGCACTGTGCTGCCTCCCAGGCCTGTTGAGCCCTGGAAGGAGATGTTTCTTCTCAAGTAGAAGCTATCACATGACCCCCAAAAGAACCCACTGGCCTCTCCTCAAACCTCTCATGCCACAGAGAGCTTGGCACTCAGTCTGTGCCATCAACCCATTCTTTACCCATTTGTTTAATTTTACTTGAGCTCGCTGGCCTCTCCCTCCTGCACTGTAGGCTGAGGGCTGGCTCCAGGCAGGCCTGATGCTCTCGAACATGAGCCCAGGCTCTCAGCCCACACTAAGAGCGAGTGTGTCTGCCACTGGGGTCTCAGGGGCAGCACACATCTGACAAGAGTAACTCTGACACCCTGTACTGTTGAAATCCCAGAGCCTGTTAAGCCCAGCCAACTCAGCTGAAGGAACGCAGCAGGTTTTGAAGTCAGCATGCGTTCTTAACAACTCCATTTGAAATTCAGGGGACCCAAAAAAGCAAATTCAAATTAAAGTGTCTATCTAGATCTTACTGTTATCTTGGCAGAAGGGAAGTCTCCAGAAGCCGGCAGGCCGACAGGAGCCTATGAATGGGCCTGATTGCCTGTCAGGGGAGGAAGAGGGAGGGCAGGAGTGGGGTGCTGCCTCTTCCTAAAGCCTTCTCTGTGCTTCCTGGGGGCTGCTGAGGCTGCCTGCCAGTCACCCATTTCCTGGCCGAACCGCCCACGATGCAAAGTCTGGCTGGCCCTTCTTCCTTGGCCAGGCCTGGGTACGATGCTGCCTGAAGAAGGCACAGGGCTCATGAGGCAGTGAGGTGGCTGGGCTCCTGTCACTGGGGCTCTAAGCCTGGAAGTGAGGTGAGGAGGCCCCGGCTGTCATGTTACAGAGACATTTACTCAGAGCTGCAAGTCCCATGTCACACCCTAGAGGTTGTGGCCCCTTTTGCAGCAGCAGTATTTTTGGGAGGGTTGTGGTTAATACGGGGCTTGTTCCTGCGATAGCCGGCAACTGACTGGCAGGCTTTGACTTCAGCACCACAAGTAGGGACAGCTCCCCAAACCCAGTAGTTCCCAGACAGGATCACAGAAGTCTCAATCTGAGCAGAGGTGAAGCTGTCCAGCCAAGGGCAGGTCAAGCAAGGCATGCAACCAGGAGGGTCACATGACTGACACAGAGCCCGCAGCCTTTCCTACCTTCACTCGTTCCTCTGCTGTTCGCAGCTCCCTGCCTGGGTTCCAAGGCTTACTCAGTGCAATCAATGGCCTGTATGAGTGATCACACAGTCACTCAGTAAGTCTCCTTGTCTGCAGAACAAAGGGGTGAGAACAGAGCAGGTCTCCCAGGGTATCCAGGAGTCTATGAAAGCCAAGAGGAAACTAGGGTGGCAGGAACATAGTGAGACCTGCAGTTTAACCTGACATGCAGGGCTGGGGAGTATCAGGAACACCTGGGCTAGCAAGGGAACCCTCTCTAGTTGGTGTCACAGCTCACTGTGTCCCAGCTGCCAAACAGCAGGGGGGAGGGAAGGCTATGGTGGGAGCCATAGCAGGAGGAAAGGGGAACTATGGTGTAAGCCAGGGCAGGGGAGGGGGTGTGTGACTACAGTAGGTGGGAACCAAGCAGGATGGAGGGCAGGGGCAAGGGCAGACCACAGTGGGAGCCAGAGCAAGGTGCAGGATGAGAGCTTGGCTGCTGCAGCCTGAGTCACAGGTAGGGCCCTTGTGTGGTCCCTGGTGGCAGGAATCTCACCCATGTGCAGAAGAACTCTCGAGGGCCTCTAACTCCAATTTTCCAGAGACCTCTTACATGCCCACAACCTGAAGTCTCCTCTGCCTACACTGGGAAGCTGGGAACAGCTGTATTGTCCCTTCTGCACGCTCTCTGTTGTCAGCCTGTATCCCAGTCTTTGTCCCCAGTTGGGCTATGGAGAAAAATGAACAGGGTTCTAGGGATGAACACCAGGTAGAGGTCAGATGAGCGCAGGCCAGGCTGTGGCTGTGGGTAGTTCTGACAGTAGGCTTGCTCTGGGTAGGATGCATGGCTCCTGCTTCCCGGGTCATACTGCAGAATGTTGTCCATGACTACCTGGGTTTCCCATGACCTTCAAATCCCTGAATTCCCTCTACCTCTGACAAAGAGCTGATGCCAGGGCAGTTGCTCAATATCCATTTGCCAGCTTTGATGCTCCATTAGCTGTAATAGCAGAGCCTAGGCTACCAAGGGCTCCAGGCTAAGGGCTATGACATCCTGACAGTAGAGATTCAGTCCTCTCTGTCCTATAGCACTCTTTACCCATTAGACTTGGAACACCCCATGGGCTGAAGTTTCTTTTAGGCATCTGGTGGCTGGTTCAGGGCCCAGTCACTAAGACTTTAGGACTATCTTCTACCAGTGACCATCCCTCTCCATGAACACAGAGCACCATGCCAGATCTATGTGAGACAGATGCAGGGAGAACCGCAGGCAGGCATATTTGCTCTGCATGATCACAAGGCTGCTTTGAAAGTCAGAGGCGGGGCAACTATGAAGGTCACGTCTACACCACAGGAGGCCAAGTGAACAACCCATCAGGGAGCAATAAACCTTGAGCAAATCTTAGCCTATGCCATACAGGCCCTTGCCTGGCCAGTCTATACCTTGGCAGGAGCCATGACCACAGAAGCCTGGAGCCGTGGGCACAGGGTTGGTAAGAAGGTAGAAGAGAGCCGAGAGAATGGAGGCTCTGCAAGGAGAGGTACACCCAGCCTGTAGATGGGTGCACCTGTGTTCTGCTCCACAAAGGCTTTTACGGGTAAGCAGGCAGTCAGCAGGATCACTGGGAATGCAGAATAAAAGAATGCCTGGGGCTGGGCTGCTGGCATGGCCGTGCACATGGTACCCAGGAAATAGTACAGCAAGTGTTTGTCACTGAAGGGCTGCAAGGGTCAGAGAGCAGACAGGGCCTGCACACTGAGGTTGGATCCCCTACCCATTCCACTCTCCACCTGGCATCACCCCAGGGCCTTTAGGGCTACAGAGCCATTCCCACAAGGTTCAAAAGGAGGACCCGGGAAGTGTTTGTCTCATACAGTTCAACCAGTGTTATAGTTTGAATGTGAAATGCTACCCACAGGCACATTTGAACACCTGGTCCCCAGCTAGCGGAGCTTCCCTGGGAAGATGTGGAACATGTGAACATGGGGCTAAGTTGGCAGTTACAGGCTACTATCACTGAGCTACTGCCTCAGTGAGGGCTGGGGGTGTGGCTCAGTGGTAGAGTGATTGCTTAAAATCCTTCAGTGAGGGGCTGAGGAAGTAGCTCAGTGGTGGAGCACCTGTCTAGAATCCCCCAGCTGAAGGACTGGGGTGTGGTTCAGTGGTAGAGCAGTGAGGGCTGGGGTGTGGCTCTGCAGCAGAGCACTTGTCTGACATGAATAGTGCCCTGGGTTCCATTCCCAGACCTGTAAAACCCAGAAACAAATGAGCAATCCAGCTAAGGAAAGACCCAGAGGAACCCTGAGTGAATGCTGTTAAGTGAAAGGCTCCAGCATGCAAAGGTGAGCAGAGTTCCAACTCCGGGACATCTTGGGTAGGGCAGCATGACTGGCAGGAGAGCTGTGAGGCTGGGACGCTTCTCTGTGGGACACAATGTAGTGGCACAAATCTCTGTGCTTCTACACAAACCCTAGAGCGATCCACCTAAAGAGTGAAGAGCATGTGCGGCACTGACTTCAACGACTCACAGATTCTGGACAGTACTGGCTCAGGGCTTGCAGCAGCTGTGCCAGGCTTGGGCGAGATTCTGTTAGCCACAGCAGAAACTGTGGCATAGGCTGGGTGATAGGAAAACTGTATTTTCTGCTCAATTTTTCCACAAATCTAATGCTGTTCTAAAAATAAATTTATAAAGTGTTCAAAAAAGCCCCAAGAATATTTTATGCTCTGTAGAAATTACAAAATGTCAAAGCTCAGTGCTATAAATAAAGTTTTATTGGAACATGGCCACTCCATTGTGAAGACTGTCCACAGCAGCAGACCTGAGCTCCCAGAGCCTGGGCAGTGAGGCCTTTTCTAGAGAACAGTATAGGGGGGAGATGACCATGGTGGCCATGGGTTTGGGGAATCCATGGTGTGGACAGGCAGACCATTAAGGGAGGCTTCCTGGGCTGGGCACCCATGAGCCCCCACATACTAGAATTTGGCACACACCCTAGGGCTGCAGGGAGACCCTGTCTCAAAAAAAAAAATCAGAATACTTGCTGGGCATGATGGTGTCCCTCCCTCCAAGAAATGAAGTTAGAACAAAAGGAAACAGACTCTAAGCACACTGAATAACCTGATCCTTGCCTGACTGTCCTGTGGACTGACAAACTGACCCAGGTTCTCCTGGCACCCTGTCTAGCAGGGCTCACACACTGCAAAGCTGCAGGGCCCTGGGCACAGAAATCTGTGTTACACCTGGCTCCTCTTCTCACACACACACCTGACACTCTCTGGCAGCAGGGTGTTGTGGGTACAGGTGTGCAGAAGCCAGTCACCTCCTTACCTGTTCCTCCTGCCTTGTTTAGGGGGCCCTGTCTGCTTCCTGAAGCACCTGGCAGGCGGAATCACTATTGATACAGGTAGTGCTAGGTCTATGCTGAGGTTGGGCATACGGCTGAGGACATGGGGAATGGGGTAGAAGAGACTCAGGGAGGTGGGAGGCTACGGAAGCTCCTATTGGAGTTAAGTGCCACCACTGTGCCTTAGCCACAGAGGCCCTGAAAGGGGTGACACTGTCACACTGCAGGCCCAGCCAGACCTCCCATGGGTGGTGAACTCACACCACACATTCCAATGGTAGTGCCATGGTCCAACCTAGCTACTTCCCTAGAGCCCCCCAGCACAGGGCAGGTCCTCACCTTATCTGCTGTCCCCAGAGCCCTCTCGGTGGTATGACCTTGGGCTCAGGTCTCTTTAACTGGGAAGGAAAGAGTTCATGAAGGTGCTATGTGTGGCAGACATGCTTGTAATTTTTGCAACGGGGAGGCAGAGACAGTAGGATTCCTGAGGCCGGCTGGCCAGTCAGCTAGCTTTGCTTAATCAGTAGGTTCAGTGAGAGACCCTGTGTCAAAACATAAAAGGAGAATGACAGAAAAAGACCCAAAGTTGACCTCTGGTCTGTACCCACCCCACACAAGAATCCTTGACTGTCACCATCTACTGAGGATAATTATACCAGGGGCTGGCCCAGCCAAGCAGATGGAAGCATGCACTTCCTGTCACACTGGAGCACGCTCCTGCTCATCGCCCACAAGCCCCTTAGCTTCTACCGCAATCCTGTTCCCCAGGTAAGGTGAGGAGCCCTTGCTTGACCAGTGACAAACAGCTGGCAGCCCATCCCTACAATGCCAGAATCCAGGTCTGCCTCTGGCCCCCGACAGATCTTCCCAGCCCTGGGTGATGCTAGGCTGGGAAGCAGTCACAGGCGGAGTGGCTGGCCTCAGGCAGCAGCTCTCCCACCCACACATGGCAGAGGCTAGGTCCAGGCTGGGACGGGAACTGGAGCCATGTGGGACCCTGCACCAAGCTTCAATTATCCCAGCACACATCTAGAGAACCTGCTGGGCTGGAAACAGGCCCGGCTATTTCTAACTCTGCCTTGGACCCCTCCTGCCTGGGAATTTGCTGTGGGAAAAGAAAATGAACAGGAAGTGGCCAGTGGCTGGGGTTGGGGTGACCTTGCCTGAGCCTGACTCGGTCTTGACAGACCCCCATGCCGTCCTACCTGCACTGCACTGGGCAGGGGGACTTCTCAAGGCTGCGGGGGCCTGACATGTTTGGAGAATCAGAGGAGCCTCTGCCCTGGGAAGGGGCCTAGTGCCAATAAGGCCTGGGAATGGGCAGACATTGGTGATCCCAAGGCTCAGAAAGACCACAACACTTTAGGTTGCTGCAAGTGGACCTGTGCTCCCTTGCCAGGGGAGGAGCCTGTGCCTGGGACCCTGCCTCCTCCCTTGTGAGGCCCAGCTGCCCTGCCACTGTGGGTAATGCTGGAGAACTGTTCTGCAGCTCTGCCAGGGGTGCAGCAGACAGAACCCCAGTGTCAGCTGAGGGTGCGCACAGGTGGGGATCATTTGTGGGCCATGGCTGAGACTCCCAACAGGGCCCTGCAGCAGCTATAATTATCTTCACCTGACGTGAGGAAGCAGCCACAAAGGCAGGCGGCTGGCAGCACTGGTGCATGCGGCAGTGCTCTGAGTCAGGGCATGTCCGGTGTGGGGTTCCTGCACTCATTTCCACAACTGCATAGAGAGGGACCACAGGCTAAACAGGCCCAGGTAGGAGGAGGAGGAGGCAGGACATAGGGCAGGCTGAGGCCATGTTACACATGGCTTTGGAGAAAAGTGGAGCCCGGATCCCAACAGCAGGCAAGAAACATTTCCTGGTCTCTTGCCAAGCTACCCACAACACCCAAAGCTGCCCACAGTGCAATGGCGTGGGCCATAGGAGCCTGGGAAGAGGAGAATGGGGGTCCCTATTGGCTGTTTCAGATCTTGCCATGGAGAGACAGCTGACCCACTACTACACTATGTACAAGAAGATTGGGGAACACACTCCCTTGGTAAAGTGCCTGCCTTGCAAGCACGAGGACCTGCATTCAATTCCCAGAACTCACATGGAAAAGCCAGGTGTGAGACAGAGGCAAGACTAAACCAAAACCAAACTAAACAAGGTGTGGTGGTGTGCACTTTGCAATCTTAGCTCTGAGGAGGCAGAGAGAGGTTGATCCCTGGGGCCTACCTACCTGCCAGTGCAGCCTTCTTGGCAAGTTCCAAGGCAGAGAGAGACTGTCTCAAAAATAAAATGATGGCCAGGCATGGTGGTGCATGCCTTTCCAGCACTCGGGAGGCAGAGGCAGGTGGATCTCTGTGAGACTGAGGTCAGCCTGGTCTATATAGTGCATTTCAGGCCAGCTGCGGCTACAGGCAGACCACGTCTCAAAAAGCCAAAACAAACAAACAAAAAAACCCAACCCCCCCACCAACACTCCCCCCCTGAAAACAACAAGAAAAGATGGCTAAACCTGAACAACAAAAGGAAGTTGTCATCCAGCCTGTCTGCCACGTGTGCACATATGGACACTGGCATATACACATATACATTTTACAACAGAACTGTACAAGGGGCATTTTGCTCCTGGGCTGCCCTTGGAACATGGTGCAACTATGCTTTTTCTATCTCCAAGATATGCCAGAGCCCCCACTCCCTACCTAAGGTTACAGGACATTGAGTCCTGTAACACCATGTACCAAGTCCTGCACCAGCCCACCAAGTGGCACGGTCTCTGGTCAAATACCAAGCAACACACAGCCCCTAACACAGCTTCCACCAGGCCATGCCACTGTCTGCCAGAACTTGCAAACATTCTGTGACCTCTCGAAAGTCAGGTGATGAAGGAGGGCCCCTGTGGCTACAGGGGTCTGCGGTGAATACAGGAACAGAGAGATAGCTATGGGCCTGAAGCAGCACTCCCCACTGGCCACCTTGATGTTGAGGCTATACTGAGCCCTGGGATTCTGGGAGAGGATGCTCAACAGGCTCGTCTAGGGAAGGTGTCCATCAGAAGACCACATATGGCAAGGGAGTTGCCTGAGGCAGGGAGGGCTTGTTTTCTCTGAGCCCCAGGTTGAATTTGGTTACTTGCTTCCCTATGAGGCTAGGCTCTGTTGGTATCTTCAAGGCAGAATTCCTGGGTGCCCTCTGGGTCGACCCACAGATATCAGGTGAATGGTGAGTATGCTCATGGCTGGCTAGGCAATGCCAAGGACAGCTGGTGGGCAGGATAACTAAGACTGGGACAGGCAGGTGTATTTTGGCCACCTATCATGGTAAATGATGAATTGGGTGAGTGTAGGGACACTGTGCACTAGGCAAGGCCAGCGGCCACACTTGCCCTTACTCCATATATGCTGCAGAGACTGTGGCTGGCAGTGGGTCACCGTCATAATCCACCAGTAAGTAGCTGGGGGTGTGGTTCAGTGGAAGAGCGCTTGCCTTGAATCCCCAAGAGAGGAGCTGGTGGCAGGACCAGTGGTAGAGCACTTGCCTAGACTTTCCCAGGGAGGGGCTGGGGTATAGCAAAGTGGTAGAGCACTTGCCTAGACTTTCCCAGGGAGGGGCTGGGGTATAGCAAAGTGGTAGAGCACTTGCCTAGACTTTCCCAGGGAGGGGCTGGGGTATAGCAAAGTGGTAGAGCACTTGCCTAGACTTTCCCAGGGAGGGGCTGGGGTATAGCAAAGTGGTAGAGCACTTGCCTAGACTCTCTTAGTGAGGGATTAGGAGCGTGGATCAGCACTTGCCTAGAATCCCCCAGTTGAGGGGCTGGAGTCATGGCTCAGCAGTAGAGTACCTGCTAAGAATCCCTCAGTGAGGGGCTAGGGGCGTGGCGCAGGGGCAGCATACTTGTCTAGCATGCAGGAAGCCCTAGGTTCCATATCCAGTACTGCCAAAACCCCAAAACAAAACAAAAAAATCAGAATACTTTGCAATGCCAACTAGAATTCCTAACCTAGAAACGCTGATATAATGATGTGTCCAACAGTGACTGCTTCTAAGCACATCTTCATTTGACAATCTTTCTCAAAACACACAGAATTCCTACACTGCATTAAATTAAATACCCATCAGTGATCCTGAGTTATTCAAAAGTACACAGAAGTGAAGAAATGTATTTGTGATCGCTTACTGACTTAAAGACTCTGGGCGTTCAAATATTTATTTATTTAGTAAAAGATTGCAGGATTGTAAGAAGCGTAAAAATGGATAGATGTAGTCTGAGAAGTTCAAGAACTCTCCAAGGCATGCCATGAAGCTGTAGGCAATAGTGGGTGCCACAGCTGATGCACCTCTGGCCACCAAGCTGGGCAGCGTCCCTCAGAAGAGGACAGAAGCACAGATGGATGGAAGCAAGGAGAAGTAGGCCGCTGGTCAACTGGCAATTTCCAGGGCAGGGACAGCTTTGTTTTCACACTGGGGATAGCTTTTAGATAGGACTGGGCTGGTTCCTGTTTCTTCAGGGGCACACAGCCTGGCTGTTGACAGCCACAAGTGGTGAAGCCTGTTACCATGTGTCCTGACTACCCATTGACTGGATACCCTTCCTGAAACAGCCACATAGTACATAGGAACCACAAGCCACACCGGGGCCATATGCCACACAGGCAACACTACACCATTCCACAAACAGGAAGTCAGGTTGCCAGCAACCATAGGTAAGCCCTTGCTACCCAGATTTCCAGCTGTCTCCCACCCTGCTCCCAACATGGGACAGCCCCACTTCTGCTGGAGCCATCTACTCTCAGAACCAGTGACCACGGCAGGCCTGGCCACATCCTGTGCACACTCAGCAGGCTACGCTGCTCCTGCTGCAATAAGACCTTCTTGGGGAGCCCCCAGCCTACCCTGTCATAGGCCCACACTACGGACAAGACAGCCACAAGTTCCTGCTTCATGATGGCCACTGTCCAACCCCTCTGCTTACAGGCACTGTGCAGCCACCTACAGGCTTGGCCCTGCTGCCTCTGGTCATGCGGTCAGCTTTTCCTTTTTTGGGGGGGTCTTTTTGAAGAAGCGTCTCCCTGTAGCCCCAGCTGTCCTGGAACTCACTATGTAGACCAGGCTGGCCTTGAACTCACAGAGATCCGCCTGCCTCTGCCTCCCAAGTGCTGGGACTACAGGCGTGTGCCATCATGCCCATTCCTTGCCCCCCCCCCCCGCAGAGCTGAGGACCGAACCCAGGGCCCTGTGCTTGCTAGGCAAGCGCTCTACCACTGAGCTAAATCCCCAACCCCGTTCATTTATTTTTTTATGGGTCATGCCACACACTGACCCCTGGAAGAGGTCTGATAGCAATACGGGTGTCCGCCATGCCCCTCACAGTCCTCTAGATAAAGCCGAAGTGCCCCCAACCTGTAAGGTGGGCCCAGTGGAGACTGAAAAACGAAGAAGCCAAGCAGTGATGGCTCCAGGCCAGCACCCATCGAGGGTGGCAAAAGGACCACATGACTCATCATCTGACCCCCCCGAGTGGGGAGGAGAGCTGCCCACGACTGTGCGAGCAGGCACAGCATTGCCTACCTTGAAGATGAGGCAGTCGGTCTGGTGCTCAGCATACTGGGAAGTGAGCCGGTATTGGCTCTCAGTGGTCACATCGATCTGGTAACCAGTCAGTGTATAACAGACCTTTCGAAACTCCTGGATTTTGGTCTGGAAAACTTCCTTGAGCCGCTGGTTCTTCAGCTCCGCGCTTTCCACCTGCTTCCGCAGCTCTGCAGAGAGAGGGGGCAGGGTGTGAGTGCCACCAGTGTGCTGGGAGGATGGCTGGGGTGGGGGTGGGTGGGAGGACCATCTCAACCCCAGCCACCACTGCCTGAGGACAGCTGAGGCAGCTGCCCCATCTGTGAGCCCTAAAGAACCAGGAGAAAAGGGACGAGGCAACAGATAAGCAGTGTGGTGGTAGTGGTAATGAAGTCACCGTATTAACAATGGTGACTCAAAGAAAACAGTGACTAGGAAAGACAGATGCTGTGGCTAGATACCAGGCTAGTACAATGACAATGGCCCATGTGACTTCACCCCTGGTTACTGTTAGGAAGCACTGTGGGGCAGAGTTGGTCATGACTCAGGGGTGACTGGGTCCCCACCTCCCAACAAGTTCCAGAGCTGGCTGGAGGAGGGAGCCCCAGGAGTCCAGGTCTGCCATGGAAGGTTGAGGGTCACCTGCCACCCTGGGCAATGAAACTACCTCCAGACTGTATTCTGAACTCCTATCTGGACACTTTAGGCCATTTTAATTTATGGGGTTATGGGGTCTACCTGCTGGTCACCTATGATGAGGACACCAGCCCCTCTATCTCGCAGCAGGGTCTGGGGAGACTCCAGCTAGCCCTGCCTAGGAAACTCCCATCTCTCATGTGTGTCTGAGTATATCACTCAGGGCAGAACATCCCCCCATCACCACCATTTCTGGCCCACCATAGTTAACTGGCACTCGGGGAGAAGCCAGCTGCGCAAAGCCACCAGGAGCACACACAATTACCATGAATCTCTCACCAAAGGTGCCTGCTGAGTAATTAGACCCTGATTTACGTCCCCATTAATTACTGAGCCTGGCTTCACTTATGCACACACAGGGAACTGTTTCTGAGCTGAAGGTCCTGCCTGGAACTCATGAGGGGGCATCCCATAGGCCCAGACTATCAGACTTAGGTATGTGGGGGTGTCCTGAGCCTCCCTCCACTGTGGGTTGAATCAAAGCACAGGCTGGGTGGAAGAAAGGGAAGTTAACATTAGCTATGATGTGTGATCAGGAGTACAAGGGAGATGGGGTGCCTCCAAGGAGGATGATCCCTGACCACCTGGGAAAGGTGGCCCTAAGTCAAATGAACCCAAAGGTTAAGAGGCTCTGTGGACCAGGCCCGGCCCAGGTCCCTGAAGAGCCTGCTCTGGAAGAAAGGGTGAGAAAAGGCATGAACTGGAGGTCTCCAATCAGGCCTGAGGCAGTGAGGAATGTAAGCGTGTGCCCTGCACACTGTATGCTCAGAGTGCTTAGGGGGTACATGGAGTCTGGTGGCCTCCTGCAAGAGATGAGTGGTACTGGGTGGCTGCCTTCCAGGAGAGCCATGAGAACAACAGGAGCCTTGAGTTACCCTGAGGAAAAAAGACCAGGGAGGGCTGGGTCACCACTCAGCTGTGCCACCTCTGTCCCCACACCATCTCCCAGGATAGAGCAGCACGTGGCTGTCCTCAGACATGGTCTCAAGGATCTAGCCAGGGCATGCACTGGAGGCCAGCCAGGCATGGAAAGCGAGGCTTGCAGACACCCAGGAATGTCGCAAGCTGGGCCTCCCATCTCATATGCACAAACTCACTTCAAGCCACTCTGCTGTGACAGTTTTGCATAGCTATCTTCTTCCAAACTAAAGGTATTCTCTCCAGGAAGGAGGCTCTTTGGGGAGTAAAGAAAACTTGTAAAGTTCCAGAAGATGAGAAACTTTCAGGATTCACAAGGCCCCACCCCAAAGTTAGTTATAGAAGCAGCAGCAATTGTTGGAAGAGGAGACTCTCCAAGGGACTGAGCTGTCTCCAAGTCATGTGACAGCTCCAGGGATGCAGCTTTCCTGAGCTGTCACCCATGCCGGGGTGGCTTTTCAGTAATGTACCTTTGAGTTACTCACGCGCTACAAGTAACCCCAGTGGACTCAATGGTTCAATAAGCAGGCTTGGGTGGAATTGTGGCTTTGGTCTGTCATGGGTTTCCTATCTGGGGTGAACAGAGTTTTTTGTTTATGCTTCCCAGGAAAAGTCACATAATGTCCAAGGATGAATATCTCCCCCCCAACCCCCCCACTTCTCTCTAGCTTGGGGCTAGAGAGATAGTTCAGTGGTTAAAGGCACTGGCTGCTCTTGCAGAGGACCTGGGTTTGGTTCCCAGAACCCACATGGCAGCTAACAACTAATTTTAACTACAGTTCCAAGGGGATTCCATGCCCTCTTCTAGTCTCCACAGAAAATACATGTGAGGGTGCATGTACATACATGCAGACAAAATACTCATACACAAAAAATACATTAATTTTTAAAAAAGAAAAGCAAGGCTCAAAGCTCAGAGCCGCTGGGCCATGGAGCTGAAGGGCTCTAGTAAGGGCTCACACTACCCTGGCCGTTCCTCCTATTACAGAATACACAGCCCACGTTGGGAACCACACTGAGCAAGGCAAGCTGGTACCAGGGGCTGTGAGGAGTATGGCCTGACAGACCCAGCATGTCGGCAGAAGTCCACCTGTGATGTTGTGGCTGCTTAGCCACTAGCCCTGCCCTGGTGGCTCCTCTATCCATCACCTGGCACAGAGGCCTTAGTGAACAGTTATGTGACATGAAAGAACCTCCAACGAGATGCAGGCCCAGAGCCCTTGATTGATCGAGTGCTCAGAAGATGAAAATGAAAGGTTAATTGGCAGCTCTGACCCTGGACTCTTCCTGGTATCCCTCAGCCTCTCCTTCCTGGGATGGAGCCCTCAGCAGGAGGAGAAATCTGCTGACCACGCTTCCCAAGTGATCTTTCAGTCCTGTCAGGGACCACACTGCTGGTGACGGAGTTCAGATGTTTGGTGAAGATTAAATTTCAGGACCTAATGCAGTCTGACCTTGGGAAGGAAATGGGCCTTCCTGTACAGTTCACAGACTTAAATACCGTCAGAGTTTAGGTCCATGGGAGGTCATCCGTGGCTGGTCAGTGCACCTTGTGGGGTGAACAAATAGTAGGTACCACTTGCCACATACCCAGCACTCACAGGCCTGGTTGAGGTTGCAAAAGAGGAGCGTCTTATCACCCTTGGTGGCTGGAAGAAGCCACCTCCTCCAGGTAGAAGGCTCTGAGCCCACCTGGTAGGCCAGGGAGTGGGGGAGGGGCAGAGCACAACCTCAGGTAAGGCCAAAGCCTGTAAACAATCATTTGATTTGGGGCGTTTCAACGTCCCATTATGTCCCATTACTCTTGTGGCACAATAGCTTACATAAACGAGAATGAATAATTCACACAACGATTTGGATTAAGTAAATAAAAGATGGGTTCCACTGTGGAGGTGTCACTGCCAGGGGGCTGTCATATAGCCTCTCTGGAGGTGACCAGGAATGGAAGCTGCTTTGAGGCTTCTTCTAGGCTCAGGGGCTCTGTGGCGACATAGAGAGCCCATCTGGCTCTGGGGAGACGTTAGGCACACTCTCTGGTCTGCAAGTGACAACATGGAAAGGAGAGTTGGGGTCGTCACAGGGGTAAAACCCAGGGCACTCTCAGCCATCAGCCTCAGACTGGGCTGCTGGCTCTGCTTTTAGGGTAACACTGGGGTTATTCAGGGACCAAGACCTAAGGAAAGGCAGATCTACTCTGGGGAACACTTTTCTAGCCCCCCCCCCCCCCCCCCCCGCCAGACAGCCTGTGAACCAAGTTCTTACTGTGTGGGCCACTGAGGCCCTTTGAGTCCTGGTGCTCTTCTGTCCTGTCACAGGCCTTGTCTACCCTCACATCCCACCATGGTGACTAGAAGACGCCGTCATGGCCATCCTCCTGTCCTACACAGCACTCTTCCCATGTGTCCCCAGGCAGGGCCATCCATGCCCCCCTTTCCTATACCCTCTGTAGGGACAGGCTCAGCTGTCCTGGTGTGTGACAGGGGACAAGTGGGATTCAGGGAAAGGATGTGACTGCATACCAGAACCCAGAGCCATACTCAGGGGTGGCAGAGGCTGTATGGGTGGGAGTGGGGCTTCCAAGGTGGCCCTGTGGCACCCAGGACTGGCTCCTGGACCTCACCCCTCTGCTCCCTGCCCCACCTGCTGACTGGCTCCACCAGTCCAGGGAGGCCACAGGGCGGCTCTGAGCTGACACTCCTTACTGCCCCGACCCCATATCTGCTTCTTGGGCTCACAGGAGACAGTTGTGAAAGTTCTGCAGGAAAGACGGGGACAGAAATAGCCTTCATTCTGACAAAGGCAAGTGGTGATATACACTCCTGCCTGAGAGCAGAGATGTCAGGATACACAGCATTTATGGGCTCGGACCTTGGAGACCCACCTCCCAGCCTCCAGTCTGCAGAATGGCTGACACTAGTGGGACGGAGGGCCACGTGTGAGGTAGACACAGAGACCTGAGACAGAGGTGACCAGACAGAAGATGCCCTCAGGGCTCACAGTGCATGCCAGTCTGTGCATGGGAACTTGAGTGCCAGGTGTGGACCAGGAAAGGGTATCGGTCCCTATACCCTCATGCTGCAGCTTAAGGGTTATGTTAGCTGCAGCTCCTCCAGCATTTGCCATGCCCAAGGGACTGTGGGCCTCTCTGATGGAGACCCTGCAGTCAGCCCTGCAGGAAGAAGGAAATCCAGCTCTTCTTGCTCTTGGGAGAGAAACACAACCTCAACAGAAAACATGCCAAAGGGCTAGGGACATGGCTCAGCTGGTAAAATGCTTGCCTTATATGTATGAAGCCCTGGGTTCTATCCCCAGCACTGTAAAAACTGGGCATGATGGTGCATACCTGTAATCGTAGCATTTGGGAAGCAGAGGCAGGAGGATTAAGAATTCGAAGTTGGGGGTTGGAGAGATGGCTCAGCAGTTAAGAACACTAGCTGTTCTTGCAAAAGAGCTGGGTTTGGTTCCCAGCACCCATATGGTGGTGGCTAACAACCATCTGTAACTCCAGTTCCAAGGGATCCAGTGTCCTCTTCTGACCTCCTTAGGCATCATGGGTGCACTTACATACATTCAGACAATACACTCATACACATAAAAATTAATTCAAAGACGTTCTCGGATACACAGTGAGCTCAAGGCTACGTGAGAGCCTAGGTCGGGCTCTGAGTTCTATTTACAGCGCAGGAGACAGGCCTGCTAGAGCCCTGTCTAGCCTGGCACATTCATTCCAGTGCCAAGCCAGCCTGCGATGGACAAGCTACAGCATTAGAGAGCACAGAACCTTCTTGGCTCAGGCAAGAGCTAAGAGAGGAGGGAGGCATAACGGGCCAGGTGCCTGTGATGGTGACTAGAGCCTGCACATCCCCATCAGAGCAGAGCAGGATCTTCTCTGATCCTGTGCTGCAGTCTCAAGAGGACAGGCCAAGGAAAAGAATCCAGGCAGAGCTGGCAGATGGTCTGCTGTGGCTCGAAGCACTGAGAGCACTCTGACAGACCCTCCAGAGAGTTCCAGAAGGAGTCAGGCATGTCAGTGTGGAAAACCAAACAAGTGAAAGAACGTGGCCCAGAGAGTACCCCCTCCCCAGCTTGCACCTCAAATGACAGTTAGGAAATATTAGGAATGCAACTATAGGATGTGGGTGCTTAGGTACCGAGTCAGAGCCTGGATGAATACTGATCCCACCAGAGTTGAGCTGCTATAGAGGAGAGAGCGGCATACATATGCGCACACAGGAGCATGTTCATTACACAGGAAAGAGAATGAAGGACGTCCCCCCCCCACCCCCTGCTTCTGTTGAGAAGCCAGGAGGTAGACATGGGGCTACGCACTGCAAAGTGGGCTGGCATGGGGCTGCATACCTGGGCACTGTGGCAGGGGACCTGCCAGGGTAGTAGGTGATCTTTGATCACACTGAGACTCATGAGGAAAACAACCTAAGCTTGAGTGTGAGCATGTGGGAAGGGAAGATGGCCAGCCTGGCTAGCAGGAGGTACTGACCATGAAGCTAGAAAGGGCTTCCTTGAAAGAGAACAGGTGAGGATACCACCATGAGGGATGCCCAGGGCCATGCCATGCTCCTCTCCACTCCCACATTCCCATATTGCCTTTCCCTTCCTTCCCAGCTTCAGGCAGATGCTACAGGGATGGAGCCAAAAGGAGGGTATAGTCCACAGAGCAGGAGACCACCCCAGTGCCCCCAGCACCTCCCAATGAGGAGCTGGAAGCAGCTGCTGGAATGTTCCTCTGGGGGTTCCAAGCAGGGCCATTTTCCTTTCTGAAGTGAGTAAAATTCACTTAACCAAAGCAGGGCTTTTTCAGCCCTTCAAAGATACCACAGGGCTAAGATGCCACACCATGACATCACAGCTGTGCCCTCCTACCTGAGGCAGATGGAGCTTGTACAGCCTTGAAGATAGGTAGAAGGGATTGATCTGGGCTTTCCAGATGCCTTGAGTGTATCTCAGTACTACTGAGAGATTTCTGCATGCCATGAGTGGGTGGCCTTGCTAGACTCTCTCCTGCATCTAGTCAGATGGCCACACAATACTTGGTCTTCAGTCTCTGCAGAGGTAGAGGACAGTGCCCCAGGCTCACCAGGGGTGTGAGGACCTCTTCTGCAAAGTCACACTGCAAGCCAGCATTTCCATAGGACCCCGACCTGACAACAGAAGGTTGTCATGGGGTGACTGGGAGTCCACTTGAGTCTCTGCTTCCAGACCAGGGGCCGGTAAAGTCCTTGGGATAAGCTTATGTCCCGGGCTGCAGGAAGCACCCAGAGGTGCTGGCACTGTTCAGACCTAAAGCTGACACACTTCCAGGGTCTGAATTATTCATTCCTTGCTAACTTCTAAACCTTTCCAGTTTTACATTTTTAAATATTTAATAATTAGCCATCAAATATTTATGCAATTTTATTAGCAGCTGTGGAGTCCAGGCACTGCAGTGGCTGTGACGGGGATGTACAAGCCCTGCTCTCTCTGGCTGCCAGGAGAGTGGCAAGGAGGCGATGCCCCAGCACACTGGACCAGGCCCCTCTGGGCTGCTGTGGGCTCAACCCTCCAGAATACCATACAGAGGGAGGTGGAGCTCGCCAGAGCACCCAAGGCCACGTGCTCGCTCCAAATCCAAATTCCAGGCAAGCAGAGAGTGGTTGGCTGGCGGAGACATGTGCCATGGTAGCCGGGGTGCATTCAGAACCCTCCTTCCCGCATCCACCCTGTACAGTGCCAGGCACGGCAGCAGGTCTCAGACAGAGCACCAAGGTCCCCAAGATGGAGAGGTCACCACCACAACCTACTAATCAGGTCTGCTGTCCTATGGAGATGTGTGTGTGTGTGTGTGTGTGTGTGTGTGTGTATTGGGGGGGGGGTTGTTAACTCTCCTGATGCCACAGGCCCTGAGATTCGGTCTCTATCACCAGCCTGTGTTCTCCTGCTGTGCCGGAAATTGCACGGTTTACACCAGTTCTGCCACGCTCACTCGCCCTGGAATTATATGCAGATGAGCAGCTCATGTGCACCCGCCTGGCTGCTGGCAGCCACCCTGGGTAAGCTTGGAGCGCCTTTCAAACGGGGCAACTCTGTGTGATTAACTGCTCACTCCAACAAGCAGCTTGTCACCTTGCACAAAAATGATTTGAAAAGACACCAGCAATTACAGCCCACCAGATTACGGGGTGGGAGAGGCCCGGGGTGACAAGCGGGTGCTGATATCATATTCGCTCATGCAAGACTCCCTCCCCCACCCTGGGGACAGAGCAAGATAGGCCTCAAGGTACCAGGCTGCACAGTCCCCATGGCAGCGCTTGGCAGTAGAGGACCCATGGCCCCTGGTGTCTACTGGTCCTCCAGGGTGAGAGGGATATCACACTACCTAAGGGGTATGGAGACAGTCCACAGATGCCTGGAGGCCCAATATCACCCAGCCCAAGTCTTCAGGATCACTGTGGCTCTGGGTGAAGGATGTGCAGAAACACCTACTAGGTGCCAGGCAATGCTTGGCAGGCATGGCCTTGGGGTTTAAGCACAGACTTCCATCAGTAACACAGGCCTTGGTGCAGAAAGACCCCTGAACCACCAGCCAGAAGGGCTGCATGAGCTGCACAGACGTGCTGTACCCTCACCCCCACCTTACTTTATGGTTTTACCTGTTGAGTTATCCTCACTCACAGTGTCCCTTCCCAAAGCAGATTTCTCCACCCTGGGGGCATGAGCTTCAGGTGCCTAGCATAGGCCCCTTCAATGACAGACAAAGAGCTACATGCATTGTTATATGACCTTCCCAACTTCTGACAGGAAGGTCAGAGGTTGGGGGCAAACTGCACAGGGTGATCCTATCTGAGGTTGGACCACAGCTCTGGTATTGGTGCCCCAACACCAGACCTCTGTCCCTCACTGCACACTCTCCCCCATCCCAGCACCCTGGATGTGTGGGGCCTGTAAAAGCTTGTCAAGACCCATCAGTCCTTCCTCATCATCCCAAAGGCAGGTGCTCACAAGCCAAACCAGCTGTCGGGTATGTCCCCAAGTCCTAACTGATGAATCCCCACATCTTGTTCTGTGTGTCTGAGTTAACCACCCCCACTTAAGGGGAGAGCTCCCTACCTACCCCCTGCTGCCAGTGACTGTAGCTGCTGTCAACTTACCATCCAGATCTGCAGCCTCCATTTTCCTGGGAAATGAGCTCCCCTGGACTCCTACAGACTCAGAATTGACCCTAAGGTCACCACGCTGATACTCAACCTCTCTGACCAGGCCTCTACTAGGGAAGGCAGATACTTGGAGGCTTGCTGTATGCAACAGGTTCACCCAGCATGTGCCCAGGCTATGTGGTTCTCGGCCACAACTTGGCCTGGATGTCTGCCTCCTACCACAGGATGATGCGCCACCCTGCTCTGACAACTTGGCTCAGAGTTCACTTCTTCCACCACACACAAGTCCCTAGAGGCAGGGATTGGGTTTCCCCTAGTCCAAGCCCAGCACCCACCGTGCCTGGGACACCTGACCATGCAAAGAGACTCAGCAGCATTAAGTGAACTGACAGGTCCACACTCTCCTTGGACACTGGGGCTGGGTGGCCTGGAACAACCGATGGTCCCAATAGAGGTCTCCAGCAAACATGCCTATGGACAAGCCAAGACCAGGATTGGAGAGCCCTTGGGTACACAGGCCATTAGAAGGGCAGATAGACATGCCCAACAGGTTGTGTGCTAAGAGAGGATCGGGGCACAGGCAGTGGCCTGCAGCCCTCTTATGAGCTGCTGGGCAGAGGCAGTAAGGGCCACAAGTTGCATCAGGGCCACTGCTGTGGCTAGGAGCTCATGATCTGTTCTGCACGCTGGATGTATTATTAATTTCTGACACTGGGTGTACAGAAACCTAATTCTCTGGAAGGCAAGCTCCCTTTGTGGTGGTGGTGCGGCTTTTTTAGAGCTCATCTTTTATTGACCGAGTCATTTTTGAGTCAATCTGTCTGCTCTCGGCAAGACAAGAGTTTTAAATCTCCTCCATCCCTTCTCCTTGAGCCCTGGCAGTGTATTAAAACCAGATAATACATGCAGTGGCCTCGGATCTGAGACGGAACCAATTCTTCAGGAAGCAGTAATAAGGAAGGGGCAACAGAACCGGCTCAGCAGCCCCAGCAGCCCAGAGAGGGATCTGGAAAGTAAATGGAGCCAAGGGTGCTGTGGCAGGGCAGCAATGGGGATTTGGAGCCACTGGGTGGCGAGAACTAAAGCTGAACAAGAAGAGCAGGGTCAGGCCAGAGGGAGCCTCTGGGTAAAAAAGTGATCAGTGGGGAGAGGCTGTCTTACTGCAGGAAATAAACTGGGGGTACCAGCCTGGAGGAGGGGAACGGACCTGATTGGCCCACTGGGGTGCCAAAAGCACTGGCTTTCAAAGAGACACAGCAAGAAGGCCTTCCTGCTCTCTATGGCAGCCAGTCTAGACGGGCTCAGCAGCTGCATGGTGCTCTGGAGTTGAGAACATGTTGGTCAATGAGCATGAATGTTCTAACACAGACAGATGGAGTCCAGGTCACCTGGATTCTGTTAGACGCAGCAGCAGTGGGGCTCTGCACATGTGGGAGCTTTTGGAGTCCAAGGACAACCTAGGTGTTGTTCCTTGGGTGTGGTCTATCTTTTTTTTTTCCCCAAAGACAAAGTCTAGGGCTGGACAAATCGCTCAGTGGGTAAAGGTGCTTGCCATCAAACTTGACGACCTAAGTTTGATTCCTGAGACCCACAAAGTAGGAGAGAACCGATTTCTAAAAGTTGTCCTCTGATCTCCATACATACTACCCCCAGACATATATACACATACACACAAAATAAATAAAAATGTCATTAATAACAACTGTAAAAAGACAGACTCTCACTAGTCAGTAAGTTTACCAAGTAGGCTAGGCTGGCTGGTCAGCAAATTCTAGGATCTGCCTGTATCCACCTCTTCAGCTTTGTTTGTTTGTTTGTTTGTTTGTTTGTTGTGACAGGGTCTCCCTGTAGCCCCACTGGCCTAGAACTTACTATGTAGACCAGGCTAGCCTTAAACTCACAGAGATCCACCTGCCTCTGCACCCCGTGCCCCATAGTGCTGGGATTAAAGGTGTATGCCACCATGCCCAGCCAAGCTCAACTTTTCATATGTGGGTTCTATGGCAAACACTTTACCTACAGAGAAATCAACCCAGTCCATGGGCAGAGGTTCCTGTCTGTCCACAATGAAGCCCATGGCCACAAATAGGTATGTGGACTCCTAATCTAAGGACTGGCACATATATGCCAAGTGTGACTGGAGTCACTGGCTGTAGGCTGCTCACAGGGGGACCTCAACAACTGGCACTGCTGTGACCTGGGAGGAGGGCTCAGCTCCAGGACCAGAGATCCAAACTAAACATAATACAAATTTAAGATAGCACTCCAGAAGGTACAAAAATTAAAAAATTAAAAAGTAAAGAGAAATGGGGCCACAGAGGAGATAAGAAATCAGGGCAGGGAAAAGAGGCTGGAGCTGGCCAGATGGCTCAGTGAGCAGAGGGGCTTGCCACTAAGCCTGATAACCTGAGTTCAATCCCTGGGACTCATGTGGTAGAAAGAAACTTCCAGAAGTTGCCCTTTGAGCTTCACACATGCACCTTAGCACATGCCTCCCCCAGCACACACACTAAAAAAATAAAATGTAATAAAAATAAAATTTTAACAGAGGCTGGCCAAGGTAGAGCCTTATCATGAAGGAGCCCCAAGCTGACCTGAGGAAGGGAGGGGACAGGCAAGGGGCCACTGGGTGCTGTGCAGAGAGGACACAGGGGAGCAGAGGAAGGGAGGAGGCCTGCTTTATCCTTGGGTATGACATGGCCCTTGGTGGCTAAAATCAGATGAGCTGTGATTACTCTCAGGAGGCCTATATTCCTCCAGGAAGGAGGGAAGGAGAAGGCTCATGAGGTCCCCCACCCCAATATGATACAGCAGCAACAACTGCTGGGCGGAAACTCTTCAGTGGAGTTGCCTACAAGCTGTGCAGGCCACTCCAGGGACACAGTGTCCATGAGTCATCACCAGAGCTATGGGCATTTCAGTGATACAGCTGCAGTCATTCATTCTCCTGTAAGTAATCTCTCCCCCACACTCCTGTGAGGCACCCCTCATTCATGCTCCTGTGAGCAACCCCTCACCCACAATCCCGTGAGAAAACCCCATAAACTCACTGGTTCGCCAAGCTGGACTTGGACAGAATCTTTTTTTGCCTTGTCACTGCCCTAGAGTGAACAGAAACAGACTCCCCTCTGTTCTAGATTCACTCTGTTGCTGTGATAAAGTACTCTGACCAAAAGCAACTTGAGGAGAAAGGGCTCATTTGGCTCATACTTCCAGATCACAGTTCATCTTTGAGGGAAGTCAGGGCAGGAACTCAAGGCAGGAACTGAAGCAGAGATGGTGGAGAAACACCTCTTACTGGCTTGCTCCCTGGCTCATATGAGCTCAGCCTGTGTTCTACAGCTCAGACCCACCTGCCTAGGAATGGTGCTTTTCAAAGTGGGCTGGGCCCTCCCAAATTAATCAAGACAATGCCTCACAGCCCAATCTGATCTGCAAGTTCTTCAATTGAGGATCCTTCTTCCCAGATGACTCTGGGTAGCATCAAGTTGACAATAACAATTTACCAGGACACCAGGAAAAGTTGCAGAACACACCTATTTACAAAGAAGCAGGATAGACAGGCTGACTCCAAAACACATGTGAAAGGGTAGACAATCTTTCAAAAGAGGCTCATGTCACCTGATTCAAGTGTGACAAGAACAGAGCCTACAATATCAGTTTATCTTCAGGGATAGAGTGATTCACTTTTTTGTTGTGGTAGCCCAGGCTAGTCTCAATCTCCCTAGGTCGTCAAGGGCAAACTAGAATTTCTGATCCTTCTGCCTCTACCTCAGGGGAGCTGGGATTAGGGAAGGCAAGTCTTCCAACCTCTATAGGCAGGGCAAACGAGACTGATTCCATCTTCACATCGGACCCCAGGCTAACTGGACGAGGCATGGCATCTCAACCTGAGCCCTCACAGGCGACCACAGCTGGGGTGAGCAGAGATTCCTAAGGACAAAGCACCAGGCGCAGAAGGAAGAGTTCATAAATTACACTTCATCAAAATTAAAAAATGCTGCTTATCAGAAGAAAGCATTAAGAAAATGATTAGAAGACAAACAATCCAATTAAAAACTGGGCAGCAGTGTAAGCAGGCATCTCACGGAGGGAGACGTATGAATGGCTAATAAGCTGCAGAAATGAACTCCGTATCATTAGTCATTAGGGAAGTGCAACCCAGGGAAGACGTTACATTGCAGCCATCAGAACTGTCATCAAAAAGCCAGGAAAGACGAATGGAGGAGGATGACAGGCACGCACGAGAGAAGCCTCACAGGGGACTGTAAGCTGGTGCAGCCACTCTGAAAGACAACTGGGCCATTCCTTAAAAAGGTAATAAATGTATCAGATAACCCTGAAATCCCCCTTCTACAGGCAAGACATGGACACTTATCTCCATACAAAGACTTGGCTCAAAAGTCCACCAATTGGTGCTTGGTTACATAACATGGTTCATCCATATACAGTGGAGTATTACTTGGCCATACAAAGGAATACTGATTTATCCCACAACACAGGTGAATCTCAAGAACATTATGCTCAGTGACGGAAGCCAGAAGAAAGGCCCACACAATGTAAGACTCCATTTAGACAAAATGTTCTGAAAAGGAAAATCAACAAAGACGAATTATCAGTGATTGCCTGGGGCTGTGAGCGGGAACAGGGACTGGCTGCGAACCTGTGTACAGGACACATCAAGGTGATTGACGGGAGCATTCTAAAGCCAGGCTGTGGAGATGGAGGAGATGGCAGCGCTCTGCTGCAAGCTCTAAATCACTGAGTTAATTACACCCGTAGACAGCTGAGGATGGAGTACGCGGCTGAGTATGATGATTCACACACAGGAGACAGCGAGGACCGGGTCTCCTCCGAGAGATGGGTGACCTTATCTCTGCACCCACATTCATAGTCACATGGACCCATATTCTCAGACCCCTACAGCAGCTCTGAGTCAGAATATACCCAGTATCTTGAGGACCCCACAGCAGCCGAGTCAGGATAGACCCCATAGCACCTGAGTCAGGATAGACCCCCATATCCTCAGGACCCCACAGCAGCCGAGTCAGAACAGACCCCTGCATCCTCAGAACCCCACAGCATCCCTAAGTCAGGATGGACCCCATATTCTCAGGACCCCATAGCAACCCCACATCAGGATGAACCCCATATCCTTAGGATGCCACAGCACCCCCAAGTCAGGATGGACCCTTAACCTGTGGACCTCACAGCAACTCTGAGTCAGGATGGACCCCATATCCTAAGAACCCCACAGCAGCTCTGAGTCACTATTAACCCCCTATCCTGAGCAGATGAGTCAGGATGAACACTCCCACCTCAGCATGGAATGTAGATTGTGGTACCACAGTTCTGAACTGGCAGATTAGCCACTCAAGGCTGCTTGTGACACCCAGGCAGGCAGGTAGAGTAGGATATCCCTTCTCCAGCACCAGGTGGAACAGGGTGGGTGATGGCTGACAAGCCAGGCCTGGATGACTTCCCTCTCCCTCTCCACAAGGTCCCATGGCCCTGCTGGTGAGGAAAGCACTGGCTGTGACTCTTCCTTGCCACCTGGCCTGGTAGTGCACATCTGACAGTGGGGAGGCACCACATCCAGGCTGGGGTTCCAGGGCACATGCTTGTTGGATGTGTCAGGCACTAAAGCACTCCCACTTCAATTACGGGCTGAATGAAATTGGAGAGAAATCCCTAAGTGGGTACTTGGCTTGAGCTACCAGGCAAAGTTTACAGACATGCCAGAAAGAAAAGGAAACAAGGTAGTCAGCCCATGAGCTCTCCTGGCTGAGGAAGACAGTGCTTACTCAGCAGCCTCCTGGGCACGCTTCTTGCGTGCAGACCCTTGTGGGGTCATAGGAACCAGGTAAAGGCAGGCTCTGACCTTGGCCAAGGGGTACTTAGAACAAGATGCAAGGCCTAGGGATGTGGCTCAGAGGTAGAGCGCTTGACTAGCACATTTACCCCTGGTTTGTTCAGCAACAAAAATCAAAATAGAGTAAGACTGGTACTATGTAGGGCTCTATCTCCAAGGTCTTCAGAACCTAGGGAAGGGCAAGGGGGAGGTGGGGATGTTTAAGGGGAAGCAGCAAGAAAGGGTGTAAGTGACTGGAGAGGAGGGTACATCATGGGGCGAGGCCTGTGGTGGTGGCCAGTGTGTTCATGCTAAACTCCAAAGGCCTACAGACAGAGGCAAGGTCCACCTTTGTTCTGAAAGAGGAATCACTGGGTAAGAAGCCTTGGGGCCTGAGGAGCCTGGACCCACAGCCCCCCTAGTGCCCACAGGGTAGAGGCAAGCAGGAGGGGTCTCCCACCAGACCTTCAAGGTCTCAAGGCAGCACTGGGCCTGGATTGTGCTTGAGACCTCCTGAAGGTCAAGAACACTGTCACCACCCTGGGACGCCTCTACACCACAAGGCCCAGTCTCTGGGGAGACCTTAAGGTACAGCCTCAGCCCGGTGGCCCCAGTTCTACAAAGTCAGGTCTTCTAGACTGGTCCTCCACCCCTGCTTCCCTACAGTGGCCTAGCCTGACCCACTGATCGTCCTCCACTTTTGTAGCCAGGTCACACTCTCAATAGAGGGATGACTTTCTACTGTGCCTGACCTGCCTCAGGTGCTTTGCATAGTCCCTATGGGCGCTCCATCTCTGAGTCTCACCCAGGCTCAGCCCTGTGGCCAGCTCCCAGCTCTGGGCATGCACCCTCACCAACTCTGGGGACATCTTTCCTTTGTCCCGGTCCATTTCCCACACTGGCTGATGAGCTTTGAAGTCCTGGCTGGGCCCAGAACAAGGTGGCACCTAGTTTGTGGGTGACCAGGAGACAGAGCAGGATATCCCCTGCCTCTGTTTTCCCTGCTTGCAAAGCCAGCAATTAAATCCTTGATTCTTCTTTTTCAAATCTGTGTGTGTGTGTGTGTGTGTGTGTGTACACCACTGTGTACTTATGGAGGTCCGAGGACCACCTTGGGTATCAATCCTCGCCTTCTGCCTTGTTTGGGACAGGTTCTCTTGTTCGCCACTGCACATTCCAGTGTAGTCAGCCCGTGAACTTCCAGGGACTGTCCTGTCTCTACTTCCCATCTCACTGCAGGAGCACATGTGGCTTTTACGTGGGTTCTGGGGCTCTGGAGAAGATACTCCTCTCCCGGAGACTCTGCGATGCTCTCACCAGTGGGGTGTATCCCTGTGCCCAGGAGCCTAGGGCCTGGACCAACTCCATGCCAGGCTGACCACTTCCTCTCATCACTTGCTCTTGTTTGGTCTGTGCAGGGGCTTGCCCACCCATACTGTCATGCTGGGCAGTTGACCAGACCTACCCACTGGCCTGGTGTGGCCTCACTGTCCACTCCTGGGAGGTGAAGCTGAAGCCAAGAGGGAGACGTCCTCAGTATATCAGTAGAGGGTTTATACGCACGGACTTTGCAGTGCCTCCTGCCTAACCTATATGGCTTTGAACAGCCTCAGCCCCTGGAGCCAGAGGTCAGCTTACAGGGGTCCCTGTCCCCCCCTTCTTGCTATGGGAGCCAGGCTCTGTTACAGGATGATCTTTAATCCCCAGGCTGCTGGAGGAGGGTGGGGAGCCCAGGTGTGCCATCAGCGGGGGACAAAGGGACACAGTGAGGAGGTGCAAGAGCTGTCACCAGGTGTACAGAGTGGCAGGAAGGCAGGGTCCTGACTGATGGCCTCACCTTTTGTCATGAGGGACCCTACAGCAGCTTCACAGTAGCCAGAAGGGGCTGACGCTAGACACTCACTGCAGGGACTCCTTCTCCTGCCTCCTGTGAGCCTTGACTCTAGCCCTGGGAGGTGGTGCCAGGCACTCCTGACACAGAAAGTAGACTGTGAGGTACAAAGAAGAGGCAGGGAGGGAGGGGGCTCTAGAAGGGGAGGGAAGACAGGGTGGCTCTTGGGGGTGGTGACTCTAGATGGGGAGGGAAAGGAGGGCAGCTCTAGAGTGCCCATGTGTAAAGGACAACATAAGCAATTTGCTGCCTGGATGGAGGCCTGGCAGGGATGAACCCAGAATCCCGCTGACCTTGTCTGGGTGCTCCTGCCTTGACCCAAAGGGGATGCTGCCAACAAGTTCATGCCTGGGAAGCTGCTGCCCATAAGTGGCAGAGGCCCCATTCTGTTCAGACAGAGACACCATCCAGATGAGAATCCCTCTACCAAATCAATCTATAGGCTCAGTACAATTTCACTTGAAAGTAAAATCTTGGTGACCTTTTCTTGAACTTGATAAAGTAATTCTAAAATCCATTTAGAAGATTGTGATGGTTAGTTTAATTGTCAGCTTGCCACAACCTAGAATAAACTGGAAAGAGTCTCAGTGAGGGACTGTCTAGGTCAGGTTGGCCCGTGGGTGGCACGACTCCCTGGACGGGGGTTCACAATTGTGTAAAGATGAAGCAAGCTGGTGGAGCACTAGGAACTACACATGCACACATTCATTTCTCTCTGATCTTGACTGAGGATGTGATGTGACCAGCTGTGTGAAGTTCCTGCCTTGATTTCCCCACAGTGATGACCTGTAACATGGAACTGTGAGTGAAAAGAAAGCCTTTCTCCCCCAGGTTTCCTTTACTCAGGTCGGGGTATTTTATCACTGTAATGGAAATGAACCAGAACAAATATTAACTGCTAAGAATATCTTTAAGTAAAAAAAGCACTCTGCTGTGTATCAGATACTAAAGTGTATTTTAAAAGCCAAGATTACTGGGTGGGCATGGTGGCACACACCTATAGTTCCAGCACTTAGAGAATAAAGTGGGCTCTGGCTGCCTTTATCAGTAAAAAGAAAAACAAGGCAAAGTCATAATTACTGAAAATTGATTAAAAAATAAAAAGAAACAGACCCCCCCCCAGGTTTAGATTCTCTTATGTGTAAAGAGTTAATACACATTAACACACAGGAAGCAGTGAGTCCTTGGGGACCACCAAACAAATGCCACCAGGCAACTTTTCAGTGATCTGGGCAATGACAGATTCAGAATTTACTCTCAGTCATACACTATAGCTTCAAAAGGAAGAAATCAGCCAGAACGTCCCAGAAGGAAATATGACCATTTATCAAATCACTAAGAACCTCTGATGCTTGAGCCAAGCCAGGTGGTGCAGGCCTGTCACCAGATGCTTGGTTATGGAGGCAGAAGGACCACAAATCCAAAGCCAGCCAGGGCTACAGAATGAGTTCAAGGCCAGCCTGGACACTCTGTAAGACTATATATCAAAATAAAAAGTAAAAGAGGGCTTGTGGCATGACTTAGTGGTAGAGCACTTGCCTAGAATTCCCCAGTGAGGAGCTGGGGACATGACCCAGTGGTAGAGCATCTGCCTAGAATCCCCCAGTGAGGGGCTGGGATGTGGCTCTGTGGTAGACTGCCGTCCAACACAGATGAGGGCCCTGGGTACAATCTTCAGACTGAACAGCAACAACAAAAAGACTTTCTAAGTAAAAGTAATGAAATAAAATAGATGAGACTTAAATTTAACCATTCTATACAAAAACTATCACTTTTAGGTTATGTTCCTATATAAAACAATGCAAAAGTTATCATGAGACAATTCTGACGAGAGATGTGTGACCATCTCCCTTTTCAATAGCCAAGAATCTCACACCTATAGGAGAGGCTGTGGGTTTTAGGCCTAGTTAGTTTTTAGGCCTTATACGGAAAAGTAATAGTTTTGGCCATTATCTGTGTGTGATGGTCTGAATGAAGCAGTTTCAGCCACCCTGAGGAGACTTGGTTCATCCTTGGCTCCTGGCGACCACGCCCTCAGCCTGGCTGTCCCCTTCCTTGCACCTCACAGCCTCCAGAGCCATGTCTCTTTCCATGTGGTGCCCAGCTTTCTGCACTTGGCAGAGCGCCTGGAGACTGAATTTGCCCGCTGATGAGACTCCCACCAGGCAATGCCCTTCAATGGTATCTACACAGGCTACCTTGAGGTGACGCCAGGTGGAGATGCAGTGGGAACACAGAGCCAATTTCTGGGAGAGACAAAGAACATGAGTGTGGCCCTGTCTTCGCTATGAAGATGGGCGAGCACGAGGACAGCGGGCTGCTGACCCCTGAGGGTCAGAGTCAGGCACATGGTGTACCCCAGGGGCTGAGTCCTGCCACAGAGCTGATGTCCTGGCTGCATCTGTGTGCACAGTGGCCTGCCATCCATTCATACCTCCATTCTCCTCCTGTGGCGTTGCCTGGCTTCAAGCATGTTCTGTCAGACTCTGCATCTAAGCACTGATTCCACTTTGGGAAATGATAAAATGGTGGTTACACTCGGGTGCACATAGCTATCTAACAATGCACACACAAGCATGTGTGCACACAAAGTGAGCCCAACATGGACATGATATACAAGACTAGCCTCCTGAGGGGACCTGAAGAAGGGACCCCTGCTAGCCACCACAGGCTATAGCCCAGGGCGTACAGACGCCCACCAAGAATAGCAGTAGGATGCCCAAGGAGCACAGCAAGACCCCAAAGCAGGTGGCCTGCTAAACTAATGGAAACCAGTATTCTGCACAGAATTGGAAAGGGCCTCAGGTCTCCTAACGGGGCTTCAGCATGTAAGTAAGAGCTTGGGAGGAGCCAAGAAAATAGGCCCTTTAAGGGGAACACAGCCTGGCGCACGCCTTTAATCCCAGGACTCAGGAGGTAAAGGCAGGCAGATCTCTGTGGGTTCAAGGCCAGCCTGGTCTACATAGTGAGTTCCAGGCCAGCTGGGGTCTCAAAAGACCGAAAAAAAAAAAAAAAAAAAAAAAAAAGGAGGAACACAGCCACAGAAGCAAGCCTACAGCGTCAGATATCACTGTGAGATTTATAGGAGCCTGAGGGGCCGGGAGCTGGAAAACACCTGTCCAGGTCCTTTATGGCCCATTATATCCTTCCATTGACATACACTGAGTCCACCAGAACCAGCTTTGCAGCACAGGGCTTTCTCACCCTTGACCTTGGCAAAACAGCAATCACTATGTCTTCAGCTTTGAAAGATGTCTGCCTACGTGCTGAGGAATGGCTGCAGTTTTAGGAGAAATTGAAGAGCAATTTTCTGATACCGGGGATGGATCCCAGGGCCTCACACAAGCGAGGCAAGAGCTCAACTGCTGAGCCACTCCCTGGGGGATTCTAGGCTGGTCCTCTACCACTGAGCGACACCCCGTCCCTCACTGGGAGAGTGCCTAGGCAGGTATTCTACCACTGAGCCACACCCCAACCCCAGCCTCTCACTGAGGGAGTCTCGGCAGGCACCAGTTTTTGGTAGTTCAGCTATGTTCCAACAAAACTTTATTTATGGCACCAAGCTCTGAATTTCATAGGTTTTAATCAATCACAAAATATTCTTGAGGCTTTTAGAAAACTAACAAATTTATTTTTTAGAACAATGTTAGGTTTTAAAGAAATTGAGCAGAAAATATGGTTCTCCTATGGGTCCACTCCCCAAGCCTATATCCAGCAATACTTTGCTGCTCTGCCTGGGGAAGTGGGTCTGCCTCAGGGACCTACCTGCTCAGCTGGCATCTCCCTGTGGTTTCACAACACTGGATGTAGGGGTCCAAAGAACAGAAGCTGACACCTCCCAGAAGAGGACACAGGCCATGGTGAACAGCCCATAGGACACGATGAGCAGCAAACAGGACAAGGTAAACAGCCCACATCTCCCCTCTCATTCAAGCTACCCAGGGTCCATATTTGCAGCCCTAATCACCTAAGAGCAGACTGAGCCCTGGGAGGTGATGGCCCACCCCCAGAAGGACCAGGAACTGTGACTGGCCTGGTCCAATATGAGCTAACGCGCTGATTTCTGGGACATCTCTGGCCCTCCCTTGCCACCAGAGCTTAGTCAGGCTTCAGAGCTGGGGTCACCAGAAGCAGGTGAATCAAGGCTGGAGCAGCAGCCCTGACGTGACATGGGACAAGCAGACAGGAGGCCAATGCAAGAGAATGCAGAGTTCAATACTGGCCTGAGCTACATGGGAAAAACCTGTCTCAGCCCCCTGCCCCTAAATCCCAAACTAGGTCCTGGGGGTGGGCCATCACCTCCCAGGGCTCAGTCTGCTCTTAGGTCTTTCCAGAACAGAGAAGCTAGGAGTAAAGGAAGAGCTCCCTACAAGTAGATCCCTTCTTCCCTCTCCTCTCCAGGGACACCTTTGGGATCTGCTGGACCCAGCCAGGCAGTGACAGACTTGATCAACGTGTCACTCTGACAAGATGAGACTATTTTAATATTAATGCACTGCCTAATTATCCTGCAATTAACCAGCTCCCTAGCATGGACCAGAGACAGTAGGGGCTATGCAGACAGCCAGGACAACATTGTGAGGCTAGGCTTGGGTCCCTGCTCACAGGGTTGGCCTTTGTCAGGAAAAGCCAGAAAAAAACCCCACCTGAAAGCTTTCCTGCCCAAGTCTCAGTCCAGCTGCTAAGGGAGTCCCAAAAGGCAGGGGTCACATTTTGTTTCAGAATCCTCTCTGGACCCAGGACCCTAATCCCTTCCCTTCCTCTTCTCTTCTGAGGTACCGGGGATGGAACCTATGGCCTCATGTGTGTTAGCCAAGCACTCTGCCACTGAGCTCCCCTGGGCTCAAATACAGGAGGCCCAAGGGTCCAGGTATGCACTAGGCCTTTACCAACAACTGAGCAATGGGGAAGCCATGGCCATCTGTCCACTGCTGCCTGGCATCCCACAACAAGGTATCTGTAACAGGTTACCTCAAAGGAGAGAGGCTGCTGCCCAGCAGGCACAGACAGAGTCCTGGGTAGGAGGAAAGTGCAGGCCAGGGGTGATAGATAGAAAATGATTTGCTAAAACCCTCACACATCCCCGAGACCTCTTCACAGGTATCTACCTGTCATTGTGATAGTCCTATCACGCTGGTTTCTCACAAGAAGGGGTCCATGGTGACCCAACTCTCCTTTTTCTCCCTAGCTGGTAGGTGGTCAGCACTGTGTGCAGACACCTCTCTGACTGAGGCCTCTTTAGAGGCCTCCCCAGTCTCCACTTGGGTTTTATTCCTTTTAACTTTATACTTTACTGTTAGAGATTGGTCTCCTTGTAGCCCAGGCTGGCCTTGAACTCCCTATGTAGCCAAGGATGACTTTGAACGACAGCTTCTCCTGTCTCTAGCTGGGATTACATGCATGAACCACCACATCTGGTTTATGGGGTGCTGGAGATGAATCCAAGGCTTTGTGCATACCAGGCAAGCACTCTACCAGCTGAGCCTCATCCCCAGCATGTAGACTCAGTTTTTATGTGAAACTCTCATTTTAGAGCCAAGAGTGGCAATCAGGCAATGGCATCTTCCACATATCAACTCCTGCCCTTTCCCAGAGATCCTCGTGCTTACCCCTTGCGGCTGTTTGCACAGGGACTGAACACTGCTTGTCAGTCCTCTAAGGCATGCATCCATTTCCTCTTCAGGATCTGATAGCTTGAGTGTTCCCCATCTTCCCACAATGGAGACCGGGATGTCCTTCACCCCTCCATCTGTAGCTCCATGCCTACTGGCTCCTGATCATGCTCAGTTCCAGCCCCTGTGCCCCCGTAGTCACAGTAGTGGTGATCAGAGCCAGGCCATATAGAAACTGACAACTGCTTTCTACATACTCTTCTGTCCCTTCCCCCTGGGGTTAACTGTGGTCTTTGGTTCCTACTTTCTCAGTGTCCTACCAACTCATTACTAATTCGAGCACTGCTTCACTGGTATGTATCTGGCACTTCCTGACCTCTTCTGTGAGGCAGCAAACATAAGAAATGCATGTGGCACACAGGGCTGGGGAGGTAGCTACATGCCACCAAAGGCAACAGCAGCCCAGGGACCAGGGACCAGAAGCTAGCAACTGGTACCTGGTCCATGGCTATGGAAGGCTCTGGTCTACATCTCTCTAGACATTCCATGTGTCATGAGCTGAGGAAGTCACAGGACCACGGCTCACACCAACCATGTTTCCTGCCCTCAAGGCTTGCTGCCCCACTGTGATGGTTAATACCGACCATCAGCTTGACAGGATCCAGAATCATTCAGGTGACAAACTTCCGGGTGTGTCTGCGAGGGAGTTTGTAGATTGGGTTAACTGAGATGGGAAGCCCCACCCTGAATGTGGGCAGCACCGTCCCCTGGCCTGGGGTCCTGGACTGAATAAAAAGGAGAAAGTGAGCTGAGCAGCAGCATCCATCTCTCTGCTTCCTGACTGTGGATGCCATGGGAGCAGCTGCCCCAGGCTCCTACCCCCATGCCTTCCCACCATGATGAACTGTATTCTCAAACTCTGAGTCACAATTACCTTTCTTCCCTTAAGTTGCTTTCGTTACATCAGTAATATAAGTAACTTACACAGCCAGGAGCTCTTTCCTGTTTCCCAGAGTCTACATCTTTCTTGGTTTATGTCCTCATCTAACTGGAGTCCATCCTCAAGTAGCTTCCTGAGAAAGGGCATACAGGAGGCAAATGCTTGAAGACTATGACTATCCGAAAGTGCACGCACCCCTTCCTTTAGACCTGAAAGCGGATGCCACATAGGTCTAAGCACCAAGTCACTTTCCTTTGGGTATCTGAAGGGGCCACTCACTCTTCCTGGGAGTTCTGTCTCCCGATCATCTGACAAGTGATGTGCTCTTCTGCTCTCTGGGAGTTCACAGCCTCTGCTTTGTGCCTGATGTTCTGGAGATCCATGATGAGGTATGAGAGTGAGGACTCTCTAGGCATCTTCCAGGATGTGAAGCCGACTCCTATCCTCTGGAAAGCATCCTGTCTGCCCTCAACCTCCTGTCTCCTCTGTACTTCCCTCAGGACCTGACCTAGACCCACATAATCACCTTTCTCTATTTTTCAGCTTGCTATTTTTGTTTAACTTTTAGATAGTTTCTCTTGTATCCTTCTGTGAGGAACGGCATACGTACACATGTGTGCACATGCATGTGGAGGCCAGAGGTCAACATCAGGTGTCTTTCTTCGTTACTTTTCACCCTTTTTTGTTTAATTTTGTATGAGTGTATTGCCTGCATGCATGGAAGTGCACCTGTGTCATGCAATGTCCAAGGAGGTCAGAAGAAGGTGTTAGATCCCTTGGAACTAGAGTTATGGACAGTTGTTAGTTGCCATGTGGGTGCTGGGAATTGAACCCAGGTCCTCTGCAAGAGTAGTCGGTGCTCTTAACCACTGAGCCATCTCTCTAGCCCCTCTGCCTTATTTTTTGAGACAGGGTCTCTCATTGAGACCAAAACTCATGTTTCAGCTAGACTGGCTAGCCAGTAAATCCCTAGGATTCACCTGCTTCTACCTCCCCTCACCCCAGCATTGGGGTTATAGGTGCACCACTACGCCCATCCATTATGTGGGCACTGGGGATCTGAACTCAGGTCCTCAGGCTTATGCAGGAAGCACTTCACCCACTGATCTGTCTCCCCAGCCCCTCAATCATCTCTTAGACATCTACTGAGAACTTCACTTAATTCCCAGAGTTTTAAATTTCCTGGAGCTCCCTTTCTTCTCCCCAGCTGTCCTTGGCTCCCTGCCCTAGGGTTAAGAGCCCTGTCTCCCCTCAGTGAGAACCAGGATACAGCATGGTGGTTCTCACGCTGTTGCTCTGATCCTTCCAGAACACATGGCTCTACAGGTTCTGTTTGGCTTTTCCTGATAACAGATTTTTTTTTATTCTGGACATTTGATAATCCCAGATTACAAATGAGTTCCCTGTGGCTTTAGGGTCACCTTGGGACCTGTTTGCATCCTGCCACCCCACTCTGTCCTGGGTCCAGGTCTCCTGTGATGACCAGGCCTCTGCAGGGCCCTCTGTTGGCCTTCTTTGGAACTTAAGGTCAGACCTGTATGGGCATCTGCACAGCCTTCGGGGTAAGCAGCATGTTGGAGTGTACTCTAGCGTTTTTGACTCAGTCAACTGGAGATAGGGCATCAAGAATCTGTACTTTTCAAGTTCCAGGGTGTGAGGGCTGCCACCAGCCTGGGGTCACACTTCAGGGTCCAAGAAATGGCTGGGCTTTGTTTTTGAGTTCTTATCTTTCAGGGTGGGAGGCGTACAGAAGAGGAAGGCCTGATGTCTCTTGGTGAAATTCTTTCCCAAGGACCTCAGGCCTCCTGTCCCATCCCCATCCACCCCAGCGCTACCTGTAGCCGTCTATCCTGGGCCCTCTGGAAGTTTCATATTGCATGTGGTCTGGCTCTCATCCACGCGCACTGGCTTAGAGGTACCCTTCCAAGGCTTCTTGGTCATTAACTACTCAGCTCCACTTTACAGATCTGAAAGCCTGTTGCTGCATTTTCTCTATGGGCATTAAGTTTCATAGAAAACAAGAGCCATCACACATGGTGGCACAGCCCTGTAATCCCAGAATTCTGGAAGCTGAGGTGAAAGGATCACTACAAATTCAAAGCCAGTCCAAGTGACATAACAAGACCCTGCCTCAAAAATACATACATACATACATACATGAATGAGTAACACCTCAACTGCTCTTACTGTGAATTTAGGGGGCTGGAGGTGTGCAGGCACAGGCCCTGTCACCCCTGGACACAGAACCCTCCCACCAGCCCTATGTGTTTTGTTCCCAGCCTCATCTTCAACCAAGTTCACCATAGGCAGCTACTCTGACCTGGGCCTCTGCTGGCCTTCTGACTTCAGGCAAACATGGACTTGGAGACTCTCTATGGACAGCCCTGGGGGGCCTTTGTACCCCGTAGTATGCCTCAGAAGCCTATAGCCTGAGTCCATCTGCTGTGATCTTGAACACTTACCAGGGCAAGACTCCCAGCGGGTACCTGGCTGACAGGAGGATATCCAAAAGCTTGCTGAATAAGAGACAGCTGATGGGCCCTGGCTCAAAGGACCCACCTGTCACACTCTCCAAGGCTCCTCTCAGAGGAAAGAGTGTTCCATGCCTGCCTTTGAGTCTGTCAGGCACACAGACATAGTACAAGCAGAGAGAGCTGTGTGGAAGGAAGATGAGACTCAGTCTGAGCCCCGCCAGGGAGAAGCCCTGGGGTGACAAGTAGAGCTGTCCCCAGCTTAAGGGGGATCAACCTCACGGCGGCCCTATTCCTCTCTTGTATTTTATATGGGCCATACTTAGCCAGCCATCCACAAAGGCCCTTCTGAGGCTGGCAGGTGGGTCCCCCATGCATGGAAAGCTATGGGGGTACCTTGGACTCCCAGAAGAGCCCAGGTAAGTGGCCCAGCTGGGACCCTGGGCTGTGGGGGCCAATGACAGAAAGTGAGTGTGTTGCAGGGGCCTCCTTCCTCTGGCTGCCAAGCTGGTGAAATGGAGAGTCCAGATGTGTGAAGGCTGCAGCCAGCAAGGAGCTCCAAGCTGCGGGGCTCCTCTCGGCTGTGCTGGAAAAGGTTAGTGGCTGGGAGCTGAGAGCACTGGGCTCCCGGCTGCTCTTGCTACGTTTTTACATGTATGCAGGCTCTGGTCTACAGAAAACGAGACAGACAGAACTTAAGGAGGGTCAGTGTAAGTTTCTTCATTCTGAAAACCTGAGATGGGAAGAGGTTGGAAGGTAGAGTGTACACGGCACTGCACTACACTGCACGCCCTCTGCTCACAGGCAGAGCAGTGGTGCAAACCAAACCCATCCTCAAAGATGCTGAGAGGCACAGGGTTCTGCTCCATTCATTTGCCTCTCACGGCTGACCCCCACAGCAATACAGGAACCCCAAGACTCACAAAGGACACTAACAAAATGGAGGGCCCTAGAGCTAAGCACTGATGCTGATGAGGGTTCCAGGGACCATTACAATGAGTACAAGGGGAAACAAGACCATGGATCATAACAATACAGATGACCAGCCATTATGGAGCACTTACTGTATGCCAGACTCTTCTTAGAGTACCTCTGCCCAACAGAGACGGGAGAAAGGGTGCACCACCCCCTTCCACTAAGGCCTGGTTTTTTCTAGAACCCTTGATTTACAACCCCATCTAAGGGCCTCGGAACACTAAGCCCCTGATGAGGGTCTGCCGTGGTCCTACAGACCTGCCCAGGTCCTATGTGACACTGACTTCAAGTACTCTCCCCAAGGCCCAGGGAGGGAATAGACAGCAGAAGGGGCCAACAGAAGCAAGATGAAGACAGAAGGATGTGCCACTGCCACAGGAAGGGCTTTCAGGTGACAGCACGACCCTCCCTAGCTCAAGGATTCTCACTAGAAATGCCACCACCTCCACAGGACTAGAGACATACACAGATAGGGAACAGAAGGCCTTCTCAGGATGAAAAGCAGCTTAGAAGCAAATGTGAGATGTAAATCCCAAGACAACAATAGCCCGCAGCCCCCACCCAGCATAGCTGTCCTGAACATCCCCAAGGGCATATGCAGTAGCAAGACTGGCCTCAGGAGACCAGAGCTTGGGACAGGCAGGTCTGCTGGAGCATCCTGCCCATGGGCACTCAGACAGTGCAGAGATCCTCCCCTGCACCCACAAGTCTGCACTTCTTGCTGGAGCCAGGACCCCATGGCTGCCATGTTTGTGGAAGCTCAAGAGTGAGATTTGGTGGCTATTATACTGCATCAGGGTGACAGGTGCACGTTCCAAGGGTGATCCTGATTTATAGACTAGAGAGGGTGGCAAGAGGCACTGACTGTGCTGGCCTGGATCTCCCCTGGCTTCAAGGCCTGCTTGCAAAGGGCCCTGGGCTCTGTGAGTGTGCTCAGGCCAGTGAACGATGGCCCTGTTTTCTTGGAGGACTGGATTTACTCATGATTAATGGGGCACGTATACACTGATAAATGGTATTAATTTGTTTTAGAGGGTTTGAGACGATCTTAGCTGTTTGCAGAGCCTGTGGAGAAGCAGTTTGTCTCAGATGGCTGCAAAGGCCAGTGGGCCTTCATCCAGCCATCCACTCATCCCTACTGCCCCATGAAACTGACTCTTAAGGACACCAGTCCACGAGATGCCAAGAGGTGGGCGAGAGGACTTACCTGCTACCTCCTTGAATGAGGGCAGGCTGGCAGCACCCTCCAGGTCAGCAGGGATGGAGCCCCCTCTCTCCAGGGTGTGCACGAGCCCCCGTAATCGCTCACACTCCTCCTGCAGCCGGTCACGGTCCTCACGCAGGCGTTGCCTGGCTGCGCTAGCTGGGTTCAGGCTCAGATGTAGCACTTTGGTTCGACTTTGGTCATAGTCACCCTGGAGGAACAAGAACATCACAGTCACCTTGGGGTGGTTAGACTCCTGAGGCTTTAGGAACAAGGACAGAAGAAAGGAGGTACTCAGCAATACAGAGCACAAGCATGGGGAGTCACGGTAGCCGATGCATCTTGGGTGGAGCATGACAAGGTGTGGTGCTCAAAGCTGCTGCACCAGCCCTATCTGAATACTCTCTGCACAGGTGGGTCCTTCACAAATCTGCATTCTGCTGGCTCTTACCTTGACAAGGGACTGAACTGGGGAGAGAAAACAAGCAAACCCATCATCACACCCTTGGATGATTACAGACACTCCGAGGAACGAGGCCTGATCCTACCAGGTGTCTCAACAAGTTACAAGAATCTGTGTCCAAGACTGGGCAGCATCAGAGTGAAGGTCAACAGGATGCACCTGACATTAGCCTCTCACCACACAAACACCAACTCTAGGAAGGCACATCTACAAAACGTTAAGAGCTTAAGGAACTCATAATGGTACACCATCTTCATGACTGTACAATGGTCAGATTGGACTCAGAAGTACCAGTATGAGAGATATAACAAAAGCTGGTACAGTGGCAGCACTGTGGAAGATGAGGCAGGAGGATTATGGGTTTGAGGCCAGACTGGACTAGAGAGACCCCATCTAGAAGGAGGGAGGGAGGGAGAGATTACCCATGTGTGAGCACCCCAGGCCCTAGAGGCAGGAGCAGCAGAGGAGGCTCTGTGAAGCTTATATCCAGAAGATGCTCAGAACCCAAAAGTAAATGAAAAAAACGTCAGTCACTGGAAAATGGACAAAACATGTGAACAGGCCCTTCATATCAGACAGGACCCAGGGGCTGGTGGGCACAGAGGCAGCCGGTGCTCCCGGAACTAAGCTGCCATGGGCTACTGTTTCTCTATATCACCAAAAAGCAGTGGGCCTGTACTTGAGGTACCTCACTGAGGCCCCATCCTGCCAGCCCTTGGCCAAAGCTCTAGGTTTGGTTCCAGGAGGAGAGTGGGAAGGGCATGGGAGAGGGATCCCACCCTCCAAAACTAAAGCAGCTTCAGATTACTTCATATAAGCAAAGTAACCAGTCTGCAGTCCCCTAGGGGAGAGTGGGCTGGGGGCAGTAAGTGGCAGAAAGTGCCAGAGCCACACACAGGGAGCAGTGGGGCCACTTCCTGAGTATGCTCTCATCATGGGAGAGAAGGACAGAGGGAGCGGGGAGGGAGGAGGCCTGGGAGGAGGGAAGGAGGTGGGAGCAAGCCTGGCAGGCTCTTGAGGGGTTTCGTGAGAATCTTGTAAAGCCCTAGGGATGAAGAGGCTCCTGGAACGCTAGCTGATTTCCCAGCTTTAGGGTTGAAAGAGACTGTTACTCAGGCAATTTCAACAGTCCATTATTCCATGTAATTTTAAGTCAGGGGAGATAGCCAAGCATGTGAAATCCATCACTCATGCCCGCTGTGAGAGCCCTGGGGCTGGACAAGCACTTGGCATCCCTCCTGGGGCCAAGTCCGAGGAGCTGGGCAGAGGAACAGCGCCCAGCCCGGCACTGCCCATGGAGCCAGATGGTTGCAGGGCTCCTGTCTGTGTCTGTCCCCACTGCCCACTGTGTGGCTTGGTGAGAAGCAGCCACAGAAGACAGGCGTGGGAACTGGCACCAGCAAGCAGGTCAGAGCACCAATGAAACAGCGCTCACCCAAACACAAGTGAGATTTTCATGTGGCCCAAGATGCTCTTGATTTTCCTTTTAAGGACTTTTAAAAAGATGTAAAAACCCATGCTCAGTTTATGTGCTATATGGGCTGGCTGGCTGGCTCTGGGGACCCTAATGCTGAGGGCAGGGTGATGGACACATCTTCTTCCTGACAGAAACGCTCCTGTCCCCAGGGCAGGCACAAGTCCTCAGGGCCCAAGAGCTACAATGGTGGTCTCTTCTTGCTCACCCACCTGAGGATTCAACGTGTTGAACTGAAGTGAGGTCCTGAGAAGAGCCAGGCAGAGGGCCACAGGGACCATCCTGGAAGCCATCTGTGTTGTCCTAGACAGGATCAAACCTCCCAGGCCTCGACCCCCCAAAAGGCAAGCATGGGAGATCCACATGTGGCCAGAAACCACATGGTGATGCAGCCAGAGCTGGCCTCTGATCCCAGATGGTGGCTGACCAGCTGGGGACCAGGATCTGGGCTGTGCAAAGGCACTGTGCCATGCAGGCTAGAAACAAACCCCTAACCTTCACTGTAGTCTGCTTTCCACAGAGCAGTGGTGTGATAACAGTAAAGCCAAGTGAATAGGGCCACACACACACACTAATAATATCAGGTCAGATTCTGCAGCCCAGATTCCACCTCCCGCCAGCGGGCCCAGTGTCATCAATAGCCCAAGTGTCTGTGCCTAGAGCCAGAACGAAACAGAAACTGTGCTGCTAACTGGGGCCTAGAGCAAGCAGCTCCTGAATCCCCACATTGGGCAAGAGCTCTTAGAGCACAGAAGACAGATAGCAACCAACACTGACATACTCTATAGACACACACATGTACCTCCATCTACAGACTGACTGGATTTTCTTTGCTGGATTCTCAGAGACAGCAAAGTCCTTTAGAGACACAGGAGATGGGAACTGGGACCCTGAGTGGGACAGATGGGGATACGGGCTCTGTCCATAGGAATCACAATCCCCACTGTCCATGTCAGGGACACAGTTGTCCCCGTGTACCTGTGAGTCAGATCAAGTCTCCATGCAAATATGACACAGAGAAGTGGTAAAGGCTTGCAACATGACCATAGTCCCACAGGGCCTGGTGTCTGCCAGAGGCACAGGCCACTCAGAACCTTCCACACCATCCTAAGAACACAAAAGGCTAAAATATCCTCCTGGTCAGGCAAGACTACCATGGGGGGAAAGCAAGGTGGGCAGGTTCAGCTGCTTGGAATGCTGGGATACAACGCTAGCTGGTATGCAGCACCTTTTCTCAGCACCCTATGGGGCCAAGCACCCAGGGACTTATAAGGATTATCCTGAGAATATGGCCTCCCCTGAAACGCAGTGCTCAGCAGTCAGGGTGACTGATGGGCAGGGCATAACAGGAGTAAGAGCTGGGTGGCTGCACCTTTGTGGCTCCCCAGCCCTTGTGAGCAGAGAGCACAGAGGCCACCACACAAGTCCCGGAGAGTAAAGAGGCAGCCAGAACACTTGGGTCTGTCCAACCCCAGACTCTCCTACCAGGACAGACCTCCAAGGGACAGGTCATCATCTTAGTTGTAGAACAAGGAGCTGACAGTAATGCCTCAGTGCCCACTCAAAACAAGTGCCCAGCAAAGAACACTGACAGCCCATCACTCCCCCTGCCGTCCCCTCTCCTCAGCACTTGCACCTTATGACAACTGTGTCATTTTAAACACTTGTTTTATCAGCTGTCCTCTGCCAGAGGTCACCTCCGAGAAGACAGGGCTGTCTGTCTTATTCTTTATGCCGTTGCTGGTACCGACAATGTGCCTGGCGTGTAGTGTCTGTTGAAAGAATGTGTAATAAATAGAACATTCCTCAGGCTAGGATGCATTCCATGGGCTTAGGAATCAAATCACCAACTAAGATGAAGCATAAAGAGACAAGAAGTCTGGAAACAGGGCCTAGCCTCCTGTCTGTGATAGGTGCAAACATCTAGTTCACCTGCTGGATCTGAACTCCGCTTCGAGGGCAGTGGGGGCTCCCGAGGGCTACTCTCAACTCCCTACATAATCACCCGAAGATGTAAAAGAGAGAAAGCAAAGGCACAGCCATCAATCAATGTCATGTAAACGGAGGCAGCAGGGGATGGGGGCATCACCTGGGTCCCTACAGTTGTGTACACTCTCAGCACTCACTCAGAAGGCACCTGCCAAGGTCCCTGTGCCTAAGTCTTGTGGCAGAGATGGGGGCTGAGAAAAAGGGGTTTCAGAGCTTGGTCTGGGAAGTATAACCAAGCGGCAGGGACTGAGGGGCTACAAATGGAAGGAGGTGGGCTGTGTGGCTATCACCCATGGTCAAAGCCACTGTAGTCTTGAGACCCCTGCAGCATCAAGATACCCGCAGAGAGGTCCTATGCCACTCAATAGCAGGTACACTGAGGCCCTTGCTGCAAGAAAAAGCCAGCCAAGAGCTGTACCCCAGAGATGGGAGATTGGGAGGACCCTGAGGGGTCTCCACAGGTCAGGGAACCAGGTCACTGACCTACCAAATGTGCAATCTACCTACCCAGAGGGCACCGCCCAAGATGCCTGCTTCTGTGTCTCATCATGCATGGACACCTCAGTAGGGCTGGGCCACAGTGCCCTCCATCTACAGCAGAGGTAACAGAGACCACTTGGGGGGAGGGTGAGCAATGCCAGGCTCCACCTTCAATACCAGAGCTAGGGAAAGAGGAAACACCCACCCTCCTTCAGTGATGCCTCCTCCCTAGGCATGCTCGCTCCCCACTGTGGGCCCAGGGGCATCCATGCCAACATGCAGGAGCACCGTCCAGGGTGCTGGCGCCACACGGGATGAGCAGATGGGAGCCAGTGAGCCACTTGGCTGAGTCTGCCGCGGGATGACAGCTTTGAGGAAGAACGGGGAGAATGGCTCTAATCTGCTGCTGAAATTTGTTGCCTTGTTTGATTCACAGCTGAGGAAACTGTGGAGATGCTGACAAGAATCTCAAAAGGAAGAGTCTGGAACCTTCCTTTGATACCACAGTGCAATTACTGACTAAACAAAAACATCTCCCTTGTCAAGTGAGCAAGTTGATGCTTTCCGTTAATGACCATGGCCACGCAGGAGCTGACAGAGGGTGAGGTGGATGAACAGCAGTGCTGGGGACACACTGGCCATGGGCCAGGCCTATGGATGGTAGTCTACACAGTGGCTCTTCCAGAGCATGGTGTGGGCTTGCTGAAGGCCGGGTGGCTCTTCCCCACTGCCTGTCCACTCCGGAGGCTTCTGTTCTTCAGGTCTGGATAAGCTTATGTGACCAGTCACTGGCCTCTGTCCAGAGAACTTCCGGCAAGAACATGGCATCAACTTCATTTCTATGTTGAATAAGCTCTGTCCTGACTAATAGATGGCATTACTCAGGCCCTCCTGTCCCTCTGGGTTCAGTCACCCTCTGAGAGTAAGCATGGGGAATTTGATCCCTTTTGTTGTATGTGGAGTGTGTGTGTGTGATGCATACACCTCGGTGTGCAAGTGTGCACACATCCATGCAAATGCATGTCGAGGCCAGAGCAGGATGTAGTGGTGGGAGGGGTGGGGTGTCTTCCTCTATTGTTCTCTGCTGTGTTGTCTTGAGACAGGGTCTCTTCACTCTCTTTTTGGCCAGGCAGTGAACTCTTGGGATCTGCCTGCCTCAGTATCCCAATGCTAGGATTACAGGCATATGCCATGCCTGGCCTTTTACATGGGTACTGGGAATTTGAATGCAGGTCCTTACCCAATTTTCCATCTCTTCAGTCCTAGTGAATCTGATCCTTTTGTTGTTGTTGTTGCTGTTGTTTTGTTTTTGAGACAGGGTCTCACTGTGTGTTCCTGATTAGTCTCAGTTTTAGAGATCTGCCTGCCTCTGGCTCCTGAGTGCTGGGATTAAAGGCATGTACTACCATGGGTATTAAGGATGACTCAGTTTTAAGAACACTCACTGCTGTTGCAGAGGACCCAAGGTTCAGTTCCCAACACCCATATAACATGGCTTGCAATTGTTCATAAGACTGTTCCAGGGATCTGATGCTCTTTGGCCTTTGGCCTCTGGGGTACCTCTACACACATGGTGCACATAAACTCATGCAGGCACACATATATACACATAATATAAAAAGTAAATAAATCTTAAAGGGGGTATGGGTTGGAGAGATGGCTTGGCAGTTAAGAGCACTTGTTGCTCTTCCAGAGGACCCAAGTTTGGTTCCCAGTACCAACATCAAGAAACTCACAACCCCCGTAACTCCAGTTTCAGCAGATACCCTCTTTTGCCTTCTGTGGGCACATGCTAAAAATACAAACACACACATACACTTAAATAAAAAATTTAAAAATTAATTTATTAAAAAAAAACTCAAACCTTTCCTCTAGCTAGTGAGACGGCTCAGCTGGTAAAGGTGAAAAGACACTTAACCACCAACCTGACAACCTCAGTTCGATCCCTGGGATCTACATTGTATAAGCAGAGAACCGACACTTACAAGTTTTCTCTGACCTCCGCATACATGCTGTGGCACACACATGCCCACACACAAAATAAATAAAAATGTGATAAATTTTCTTAAAAAAAAAAGGAAAAGAAAAAGAAGAAACTTCCTTAAAGACCAGAGACCAGCATTTCTTGCAGCTAGGTCCTGTGGTCCTAAGGACACTCTGACCCTGACCCTGACCCTGCAATAGGACCAGCTTCTCTATGTTCCCACCAGGGGGACAGCTCACCACCAGCCTCCTCACTCTTCTGATCCCAGCTGCCCTAGGGCAGGTCCAGGCAGCAAGCTGAGAGTGAAGGCCGCCTGGCACCCAGTGCCTGACTTGCATACCAAGAGACCCTTCTGGAAAGAGGCAGCAATGCGAGGAGAATTAAAAAGCACAGTTAAATAACCGCTGAGCCTCATGCATATTTATAAGTCACTCAGCTCAAAACTAAATCAATACCTCTCTCGGCTGAGATCCATGGCAAGGCAGCTTCTGGTAGCCTGCTGGTCTAGGGAGGGGGGCACAGGAGCAGAACCAGGCCAAGGAGGAGGCACAGGCTACAAGACCAGTCCATTAGGCCCCTAGGTGGCCACATGCTGGGTCATACTTCCAACCTGCCCTTGGTGGAGGGATGGGGGGTATCATAGGGTCAGCATAAGTCAGGGCTGTTTTCATTACACCCTTGGGTGCCTGGCTCCAGGTGGCAAAGACAAATCAGAAAACAGGACAGGGTATATTGACACAGCACAGACCTGAGGCTGGACTGCAGGATCTGAGGATGCATAAAATGACCCCTGGGGACAGGGGCAAGCCTAGTTTAGCCAAAGCAGGACTGGTGGCTTCTCATGTAGTGGACAGCCTGGGGAGTTGCACACTCCTGGATCTCAGTCTGCCTCCATATACCATCTTTGGTTCCTGAGCTACAAGATCTGTCAGCAACAAGTGGGGGTTCCGAAGAGGAGGGGGTCTTATGTGGCTAGGACAGGACATCCTTTAGTCAGGAGTAAGGAGGGTCTCCTTCATGGTTTGCCTAGGCTCAAGTTGGAATGCCCTGGGCTGCGCTTCAGGCCTCCAGCACCCAAGAGGAGTGGGTGGCCTCTGTCAGACCCTCAGACAGGAGACAGGAAGAACAGAGGCTTTACCTGAGCCTCCTGAAGTGAGGGCAAGGCCTGGCTTGGGAGTTGGCACTGCATAATCCCAAACATACCTTCCTGTGCTAAAGTGAGCCCACCAGGCTGTTTGCTCTTCAGGCCTCAGATTGTGCCACTGTGTAGTGGGCATCACCGCACAGCCTCCAAGTCCTTGGGAAGGTCAAGTAGGTGGACAGATGAGGGCACTGTCTTCAGGACAGCTTTGCAGAGTGGCTAGCAGCTGCCTGAGTAGCTCATGGAGGCAAAAGTCAAGGCACTAACCCAATGCTTCTCTGTCCATTCTTATCCCCAAGCTAAAGAACCGACCCTAAGGCCCATGTCTGTCTGTCCATCTGTCTCTGTCCTTAAAGCTAAAGTGCTAACCTTGACAAAGGCTTACCTACCTGTCCATCCTCATCACCAATGCTAAAGCACTAACCTTGACTAAGGCCCATCCACCTGTTCATCTGTCTGTCCTCATTCCCCAAAGCTAAAGCACTGACTCTGAGGCCTGTTTGCCCGTCCATCTGTCTGTCCTCATCCCCAATGCTAAAGCACTGACCCTGACTAAGGCCTGTCTGCCTGTCCATCTGTCCATCCTCATCCCTGATGCTAAAGTGCTGACCCTGACTAAGGCCTATCTGCCTGTCCATCTGTCCTTGTCCCCTACCCCATGCTAGATATCCCCAGGTAGCTGTCTCTCAGAGGCCCTCGTTCACTGACTGCCCTCTGTCCGAGGATCTCAGACTTCCTCTAGATGTCTCTATGAACTGAAGGATGCCCACAAAACTGAGCCACAGTGAAGAACCAGGTGTAAGCCCTAGCCCTCAAAAGAGATGGCAGCCACCTGTCCCTTGCCCTTCACAGTGCAGACAAGAGAGGAGGTATTCACTGTGGAGAGGCAGAGCAAGCAGAGACTCTGCCTCCTCTGAGCACTCACTGCCACAGACCTGGTGCACCTGTGTCCCAATGTATTCTTATCACCCACAGGTCACTGGCTCCCCCTTTCATCCTTACTCTCAGCAAAATGCTGGGTCTGATCCAACTTGCCTCAGATAGGCTCAGAACACCAAAGAACCCAAAAGCTAACAAAGCTGAACTGAGTCCCTGGGACCACAGCAACAACTAAGGCAGTGCTGGGGACAGAGACTGCTGTGTGCTGGCCTATTAGGTGGACCAGATAGTTACTGTGGAAAAGGACAGTCCTGGGGAGGACTAGGGCCTGTGGAGGCTATGCACAAGCTCAGGGACAGCTGGTGTGGCAAACACCAGACCTGTCATAAGGGGTCTCCATACCCCAGAGGAAAGCTTAGGCAAGCTTTCTCGCCTCTCCGAATCTGGCTTCCTAGCCTATTGTATAAGGGAGACCAAGTGGTGGTAGTAGCGGGAGGGGCAGGTGAAGGGAAGGATGAGGCTCAGTGGCTGGCACATGGGCCATGTTTGGGGCTGGGCAGTCAACATAGGATAGGGTTCAGTTCCACCAGCTATGAGCTGGGCGAGTCCTCTGAGTCCCAATCTGTCTTATGCATGCAGAGTGGAGGATGACAACTGTCTCAAAAGACAAAGTGCCACCCTGGGCTTCCATAACGTCATAGCCAGGGCTTGGGCACATACAGGAGGCTATATTCTTAGAGGAGGAGTGGGTGTCCAGCTTTGTGGTGTCAGATTACACCCTAGGCCTGTTGCCATTCCCAACATCCCTCAGTAAAGGAGCCAGGCCTTCCCTAGCTGGGTTGGCCAGTAGAAAGTCTGGAAACCAAGCACCCTCAGTTCTCATTGGCTTCACTCTGCAGAGTACTGCTGCTGCTAGAACGTCCCTTCCTGGTTCTTGGTAAGGCTGGCAGGAGGCTGCAGGCACACAGGCTAGCAGTCAGGATTAGCTGATAGGAGATGGCTGAGGGCCAGTGAGGACTGAGCAGGGGTGGTAAGGGTAGGGCCTGAGAGCTGATGTCCCCAGCACCTCACAATGCATGCTAGGGGGCTTTAATTTCTGTCCTAATCTCTGCCACACAGGAGCTTTCCTGCTCTATTTATTTTTGACAATGTCATAACATGTATACGATGTATCTTGATTATCTAGCCCAGGCTGCCTCCAAAGGGTAGCATTGAATTCCAGGTCCTCTGGCCTCTACCTCCCAAGTACTGGGATTATAAGAGTACATAATATACCTGATTTATGTGATGCTGGACATCAAACCCAGGGCTTCATGCATTTTAGGCAAGTACTCTACCAACTGAGCTACATCCCCAGCCTCTTAGGATATTTTTTAATTCTAAAATTTACATCTTGTGAAATTTACCTTTGTAACCATGCCTCAACATGTCCGATGCAGTTCAACACATTTAGTGTGTGAAGTCATGGTTACCATCCACCCTTAGTGTTTCAGCTTCCCCAACTGAAACTATTATTAAATACTAGCCCCCCGCCCCGCCCAGCATGGCTCCCAACAGTCCACTTTGTATCTCTAGGAACCTGCTATCTAGGGAATCCCACCAGCATGAACATTTGGGGCACTGGCTTATTTTTCTTAGCAAATATCTTCAAGGTCTGTCCATGCTGTGGCAGCACCTTTCATTCCTTTTTAAGGCTGAATAGCATTCCACGGTGTGCATAAACAATGTCTTATTTATCCACACGTCTAACCACAGGCCCGGCATTGCCACATGTCATGGTTTCTCTAAACACAATGTGTAGGTGTGTACATGTCTGTCTGATCCTTTGGGTTTATGCTGAGGTGTGGGCTTCCTGGGTCATGGTTAAACCAAGGGCTTTTGGTTGGTTTTTCTACAATAAAGTCTTTTATATAGCCTAGGTGGGCCTCCACCTTGAGAGTTTTGTCTATGACTGAAGAGTCAGTTTCCGTCTCTGCCAATCCTAAACTCTGTGCGTGGGCATCCCTTCATTTAACAGGGAGTAAATACTCTGAGGCTGTTACCATGGAAGGCCAGTTACTTAAGCCAGCCGGTTCTGGGCACAGTCATGTCAACTGTGCCACATCCTGTGCTGCACTGCTCCTTTTACAAGAGCCCTGCATCCAGCCAGGCCCTGACAAGGCCTTGGCAGCTGCTGCATTTTCTTTCCCAAGGAAGACAGCTTAGTTGGGCAATCTTCAAGTTGGCCCCACTATGCACACCCATCACTGCACCTTGCTGTGTGGCAACACAGAGTCTGCACGAGAGATTCAACTCACCTAAAAATTGTGACTACAAGTGATGTTCACTTGCCTGACTGCCTGGCTTCTAGAGAACATGGGGCTGAGGTGTGGCTCAATCGGAAAGGATGTGCCTAGAATCAACCAATCAAGGGCTGAGGTGTGGCTCAGTGGACGGGCACTTGCCTAGAATCCCCCAGTGAGGGGCTGGGATGTGGCTCAGTGGTGGAGCACCTGCCTAGAGCCCCCGAGTGAACTTGGAATGTAGCTAAGTATTAAGAGTTCCTGCCTAGCATGCACAAGGCCTAGGGTTCCATTTCTAGCACAGCAAAAAGGAAAAAAAAAAAAAAAGCACTGGGCTCCGAACCTCATCTAAATCCTTCACAAGGACGTCATGTAGATAAAGGTTCCTTGTCAGGTAAGAGTGAAATTGTCAAGCCTTAGATGGCATCACCAAGTGACAGCAGAGACACAGGCCATGAAGGGAAGATCCCCATGCCACTCACTTTCTGGGTCTTGTGTGCAGCTGGTAAGCAGAGCAGGATGCAGGTGGAGATGCTGACGGGCAAAGCTGGAAAGACTCAAAGCTGCTGCAGGATGGGTCCCCCAGGTGCAAGTGAGCCTGTCAGTTGGCCCCTGTCTCCTGGCCAGTCAGCTAGTTGTAATCCAGGGGGGCCGACCCAGCAGTTGGGGTCTGAGGGTCCCATAGCTACTGTCTGTGGTGTATGAGGATGCAAGACGCATAGGAAGGCAGGAGGATGCCTTTCTGGTATGCAAGGTACTCCAGCAAGGAGAGTCAGCTGGAATCTGAGGGCCTACAAGCCCAAGGGACTGAGCTCTGCAGGAGGTGGCACATGGGGGAGGAGGGCTTAGTATGCAGGGCACATCAGTCAGCTCATAATCAAAAGAAATCAGCGCCTGTGGAAATTCACCATGCCAGTGCCCATCAGCAAGCCGGATGTTTTGAGTCTCGAGCATTAATAAACATGAGCAGCTTGCATTCACCTCTGTGGGTCTGCGCTCTTTACCCTTTCCTGGGGCACTTACTTTACATACCCATTCAGCAAGGCAGGTCTTGGAGGGAAAGCCAGGAGAGAGACACTGAACTCATCTTTGCAACGTTGGCCCAAAGGCCTGGCACAGGGTAGAGCCAGAATGGACAAACTCCTGTCCTTACTCAGTATGGTATGATGGTATAGTAGAATGTGTGGTGCAGGCCTGACATATGAGCTGTGTGGGAAGCTGAAGCAGGAGAATCACAAGTTCAAGGTGAGACCCTGTGTCAAAATAAAAAGGATAAAAGAGAACTGGGGGCATGGCTCAGTGGTAGAGCACATGCCTAGAATCTCCCAGGGAGGAGCTGGAGGTATGACTCGGTGGTAGAGCACCTGCCTAGAATCCTCCAGTGAGGAACTAGGGGCGTGACTCCGTGGTCGAACTCTTGCCTAGAATCCTACAGCTGAGGTATGGCTCAGCAGCACAGTGCTTGCCTAGCATACCCAAGGACCACGGGCTCAATCCTAACACCTCAAAGATTTAAATAGGGGTAAGTGGTAAGGAAGTAAAGGTCCATATGAACAAGTATACAGGATCATACAGAATCAGTGTTCACTGGGAACAGTGTTCAGCAGGCAGAGGACTAGCAAAGAGAGACCTGTTGGTCGTGAAAGCAAGGGAGAAGACACAGCGCCTAGAAGTAAATTCCCAGAAAGGCACAAGACATAAGACCTGTTCCTATGAGACTCAAAGGAGTCTCCCCACCTAAAAGACAGCACGCAGGACCTGTGCCTGTGAGACTCAAAGGAGTCTCCCCACCTAAAAGACAGCACACAGGACCTGTTCTTGTGAGACTCAAAGGAGTCCCCAGCATGCTGGAGCAAGGAGAGTGAACACGCACAAGACACTAAATCTTCAAGCTCATGTTTTCCCATGATTCTAGTCAAGACTTCCAGTCTGCAGGGCAGGCATGGCCACTGCCACAGGGATCTGCACTGGAGGTCCTGGCCAAGGGGGACACTGAACTCATCTTTGCCCAACGTTGCCCCCCTTTCTGGAGGGTGTCAAATACTGAGGTAGCAGAGGCTTCATGGACATCCACCAGGCAGGTGCTGGCCAAGGCTGGTCTGAGCAGCCTTAGGGGTACTACTGGCCAAGGCTGCTCTGAGAAGGCTGGGAGTTGCTGGTCATGGCTAATGGTTTTAAGCCAGGAGTAAGAGGGGCATCAGTTAGTCCCCACAGTCTGGGCTTTGCTGTATGAAGTGTAAGGGGGCGGGTGTTCTGTGGGACTCACAAGACATCCTGGTTAGTGCTCAGGGAAGAAGTGGCTGACAGAGACTGGTGGCTGGGGACTGTAAGATGCTCCAGGGGGAGCATGAGTCTCAGCTCTTAAGTCTGGATGCTGGTGTGCCACTCCTTGCCCTGTGGCACATAACTACCTTCTATGACCTTCACATGATGGGCGTGGGGGGGTGTTGACCTCCTCAGGGTCATTTTGAAACCTAAGTAGGAATGCCCAGCAGTCAGGCTGGAACTGGAACTGGGGGTCAGGAGAGATGGGTGCTGTTATGGCCTAGAGCACTGGGATCCAGAGATCCCCGATGACCCAGAGCAGTCTCACAGTCTTGCCTCCCCACATGGGTGCCTCATGGAGAGTGACACCCTGACATTGTAAGGCTGGGTGCCCTAACCGCCTGCTGCTGCCTATGACGCAGACAGGAGCAGGGATGTCGGCAAGTGCTGGGAGCTTTCCGCTCCCAGGAAACCCAGCAATTTTCTGCCCACTCCATTTCCAAAAAAGATACACTGATTTTAAATGTCACTGGGCAGCCGTCTGGGCTCTTTCCTGAGTGGTGCTTTAAGGCAGGCTACAAGGAGGCCCCAGCCACCAACACCAGCCCAGCCTCCTCTGGCTGTGGGAGTGAGCCAAGTCAGGCTTAGAGGGGTCCCACAGAGGATGGTTAGCTCAGAGGCCTGGTTCTGAGGTCCAAGGCCCAGCAGCCCCCCACTCAGGAGCTCAGTGGGGGGCTGGGGCGTCAGATTCCAGAGATGAATTCACTTAATTACATGCATGCTCAAGTGCTTAGAGGAAGTGTACAGATGTCTGCAATTTAGCTTCAAATGCATCAAAAGAATAAAATGGACTGATGGGTGGCAGAGGGATGGGTAGGGGTGTCATACAGCAGGGACTGTGCCGTTCCCCACAGGATGTAGGTGTTGGGTAAGCGGGCATTCACTGTAAAAGTCTTTAAACTTCATCTTGAAAACACTCACAGTAAAACCCTGGGGGAATGTGATAGAATGGTCTTCCAAGGCAGCCCCACCATTACTGCCCACGAGGAGGGACCCAAGAGGGTACAGACAAGCCCCAGGGCTAAGTCAGCATTGTGTGTTCCACATGGAAAGAACCGGGCAGGGATAATGACCTGCCCTGAGGGGGTGACCCTCATCCAGTCCAGGCAGGCGATCCTGTGGACAGGCTCCTCTGTGGCCCAGAGTGGCCAGAGCCCCTGACAGGCCTGTCCTCATTGACTCCACAGTACCCAGACCAGCCCCATCAGAAGCACATTGGTGGGGGCCCTGCCTCTTCTTGCTGAGAGGAGGCCATGAGGAGCAGGTAGTACCTGAACAAAGCTGTACTGCCCCTGCACCCAGAGGATGTAGGACAGAGTCTCTGCAGGACAGAGACTGCAAATCTCCTGCCTATTCCTATAGCTGGGGACTTGAGTTCTTTGGGGTTTACCCAACTCTACTCATTTTTTCTTTTTTGTAAAGAACAAACACGCTAAAACAAACCTTATCTGCCTCTAAAAAGGTAGCTCTGAGCTCCTCCTTCATGGGCCAGCCTCAGTTCCCCCAACTCTGAGTAGGGCCTTCTGTGGCTTTTCCCCTCTCTTTCCCTTCTTCCCCCTTTGGGTAACCCAGGCTTGGCCGGGAATTTTCAGTCCTCCTGCCTCAGCCTCCCCAGTGCTGGGATCACATGTGAGCCACAAGCATGCTGTCTACCCAGCTGGCTGGTGAGCAGTCTCACTAGGCAGGCAGACCCTGGTACCCTTTCCCATCTCCTGACTATATTAGCAATACATACAGGTCATCCTGGGCAGTGTACAGAGAGCCAATGACCCTTGGGAGGAATGGTGTTACCTTGGCCAGGCCCCAAGTAGGCCACTGCAATGACCTGTCCCCGAGACTGCCCACACACCCAGCTCTAAGTGGTAACCAGAGTTTCGCTTCTTCACCAACCAGCTGTGAACTAATTACAAAAAATTCTAACTAGTTGAGCGCCCTCTCCGAGCATATGTTCCCAATTAAAGATGAACCGCAGCTGATTTTAATCAATCTTCGTTGAAGCGCCAACTCGAAGCCACTCTTCTCTGGAAGGAAGGAATGAGCGAGGAGAAGAGACGGAGAGCAGGAGGCCGCCTGCATACTGAGCACATGAGCGAGGCTCCTGGCAGAGTAGAGGCTGGCCAAGTGCTGCTGGCTTCTGGACCCGCGTATCTCTACAGCCCCTTGTCCTGAGCTCACAGGGCTGTGCCTACAAGGTGTGCATAGAGGAGGCAGGGTAGAGAAGGGGCTGCATCAAGTGCTATAGCCAAGCCACAGAGATAAGCCCCAGGAGAGATGGCTCTTTCCCAGTGCCCGACAGGCCCAGGTTCAGGGTAGACATATCACCTGGACATGGTCTTTGCCCTTGATGAAGGAAGTGAGGAAGCCGACAGAGCGTATATATATATGCCGAGCGTCTGCTATGTGTCCAGGGTGGTGGGAAGGCTGTGGCATGGGATCCCCTCAAGAACCCTCAGATGGGTGCCATCACTTCAGCCTTATTAAGGAGACACTGGCGCTCAGATGGGAAATCAACTTACTGCTCCTGCACACAGAGATGATAGCAGGGGAGGGGCTAGTACTGACACAGGGGGTTCATGGAAACTGTTCTTACCATAGGTGACCAATGTAGGGCCAGTTCAGCCCTGGGTGTACAACCCCCCTGACCAGACCTGACTGAAGCTGGGCACACAGAGCAGATGCAGTCTGGAGTAGCCATAACCACCTACAGTTGGCCTGGAGCCCCTGAGCTGAGTCTGGTGACCTGGGAGGGAGACTTAATCATCCAGCAGATAGCCAGCTGCCAGGCAGCCCACCCATGAGGATCTGACCAGGGTGTGGGGGGAAACAAAGGGATATAGGACCTGGCCAGGCTCCCAAGACCAAACTTGTTGAGTTCTTATTCCTCCCTCTAGGAAAATGGGCAGCAGCACCTCACCTGGAAAAAGCTCCAGTGTGTGTGGCACAAGGTGGGGTGTGGAGCTGGGCCTGTGGATTCTGGCCATCACCTGGCCATCCTGAAATGTGTTTACCTGTGGAGGCCAGCTGAGCTCCAGTACTGGCAAGGGGAGAGGGTGGCTTGGGACTTGACAGGAGTCAGGGGGGGCCTTCTGCCACAGTCCTCTAGCAACCCAGACCCAAAAGCAGGTGAAGGAAGCCCACCAAGGAGTCAGGTGCCATGTCTCCCTCAGTCTGGCTATGGAAAACCCTGTTTTTGGACTATACTCACAGCCTGCAGGGCAGACACGGAAGTGGCTGCAGGGCCGTCTAGAAGTTTCCACCACTATGAGGACCAAAGCAACAGGTGCCTACTTGCTCCCTCCCTCAATCCTCAGTGTCAAATGGACACAGCACTCCTGGGTCCCCGGTTATCAGTGGACACTGCTCTTCAGGACTGTCAGGCTCCATCCTCCACCCTGCTCTCAGTCATGCTGTGGGCAGAGTTCATCTACGAACTCAGTGCCTGCATGCATACAGGGTCCCCACTCTACACAGCAGCACAAAGCAAGTGTGGACATGAACTGACAGTACCCTGGCCTCCAGGGAGGGGCCCACCTCCAGCTCTGAGCAGTGCAGAACACCTGTGCTGGGCTTAGAAAATCTCATTAGTCCCCCTTTCATGTCACCCACTCATGGCACAGAGCACTGGCATTCCTCCAGCCCCTGCTGGGGAGAAACATTTGGGCAAGAGCAGTTGGAGTTCCATAGGACAGTGGAGCCCAGCATCCTTCACAGAGACAGGGCACCCATGATCTCATCCCACCGACTCCTCTCCCAGGCTGCTGTAGGATGTCCGGTGGAAAGGCCTGAAAGCCCAGATAAAGACAGAGGGTACTGAGTATAGGGAAGGCCACCCTGTATCCCAATCTGCAGGAAGGCCCAGGAGCCACACCGCAGGTTCTACCCATCTAGCTAAACTGAAGGCCGTTCGTCATTCCGCCCTGATGCAATGCTACAGCCAGGCGGCCATGATCCACCTGCCAGTAGCCCTCAGCCAGGACAGAGACCCAATTAGAACAGCACAAGATGACAGGTCTTGGGACTGGGCACACAGTGCAGCTGTGGCACAGAACACCTCACTTCATCAAAGTTGTCACCTCTCCCATCACCAGGATTGGTAATGGGGACATGATTTGATTGCCTCTAATAGGTGCCAAGCCAAAAATCAATGGCCTGTCTAGAAACGGGGTGATCTCCAACCCATGGGCTTCCTGCCATGGGCAGTGTGATCCAGAGGAAGAAAACTAAAGAGAAAGAAACCAGCTGGATGAAGACAGGAGTGAAGGTCACATTGCAGGGAGGCAGGGTGATGAAGATGGCACCAAAGGTCAGCGTTGGAAACCAAGGGCCTGAAGAGGCTGGTAGGTGACACAGGCCCATGGTCTACAGACCCCAGTAGTAACTCCCCACAAGGGAAGGGTGGTGTTGGGGAGGAAGTCCTGGGAACACCGAAGTAGGGCACATCTCTCCCATGACCTACCTGGAGGGTACACCTCTCTATCTGAATCTTCAGAGCCTGCTTTTCCTGTTCCAGGTGGTTCCGCTCACTCTCCAGTTCCTCCACCTTCAACCTGCAAGAAGATTGGGACATGACCAGGTGCCCCTTGTGACATGACAGCTTGACAGCTGATAGAACTTAATCGCTATGGCAGTGATTCCAAGGGAGCAAGGCATGGGGGGGCAGGGGATGGGCAGCACCTGTTCAGGTAGAAGAGCTAAAGCTAAGGGTGTCATGTGACAATACAGCCTGGCTAGAAGCAGGTAAGAAACCGTCAAGAGCAGACCACACAAGAAACCTGTGTCCTAGACCCACTGGTCCACTGTGGAAAGTGACCACACACAGGAGAAGAAACCAACCTCAGGAGTCCTTAGGACAACAAAACGGCACACGAACCACATCACCTACGAACAATGGAGCAGGGGTTCCAAAGACCAGCAGAGTGTCCAGAGACCATGAGAGAACTAAAGACAGAGGGGCAAAATGACCAGAAACTACCGCCTGGGATGGGACTCCGTACATCAAAACAACACACTGTTTCAGGAAGGGGATTAAGGAAATCAGAGAGCATTTTGAACTGGACAACATATTCAAGAAATCCAGCTTTAGAAAAGATTCTGTAGTGTCAAATGCTAATGAGACTCTGCAAGGGAGGGTGACTGTAGGTACAGAGCACACCTGATGTAAGGAATGGACAGTAAGGAATGGACAACGACCAGGAAGACCCACAGTGAGGCAGAAGGATGCAACACTGTGAACCAGCTAGACCATCAGAACTCATCAATGACTCAATGGGAGAACACAGCCTTCTGTAACAGACGCAAAACTCACAATCCACTCAGCTCTTTTCAAGGAAAAGATGAGACACTGTTAACCCCAGTCACTGTGCCCCATGAGACCCGCCCCCACCTCATTTTCTGAGACAGGATCTCACTATGCAGCCCTGGCTGACCTGGAACAGCACACATGTGTGGTCACAAAACAAGTATTAGTAAGTTGAAGCTATTAATTTAATGGTATTGCTGTCATAAATGAAGTTTGAAATCAAAGGCAGAGGGAAGGCTAGAAGGCGATGGTTACACAATACGCTCCTGCTAGGGAGCTGGCTCAGTGGGTAAAGTGCTTGCTGGGCAAGCATGATGAACTGAGTTTGAATCCCCAGAACCCCCACAAAAAGCTGTGGAGGACTAGACAGGAGGATCCCTAGATCCCCGGGGCTCAGTAAGCTATTCTGGCTGATCTGGTGAGCCCCAGATCAGAGAGCTAGAGCCTCTGCTTCAAATGAAAGGTAGAAAGAGCTTTGAGGAATGACACCTGAGGCTGATGAGCTCTGACCTCCATACACATGGGCACCTGCACACACAGGCAGAGAAAAAAACACCTATAAAACAAAACAAAAACAAAAATAATAAAAACCACACTTTGGGTCAGAGAAGAATTCACAAGGGAGATTACGAAATGCTGGAGACAAATACCAAGAAGAAACCCATAGCTTCAAAGCCTAGAACAGGAAGAGCTCACATCAAAGGTCTCAGCGTGCGCTTGAAGAAACCAGACAAGGGGAGCAGGTCGCACTCAAAGCTCCAGCAGGCTGAAGACAATGAGGATTAGGGAGTGTGAAACAGCAGAGCAAACCAACACCCCAGAAGCTGATGATCTGAAAAGAGTCATGCTGACAAGCCGCCACACGGAAACTAAAACCAGAGTCCTGTCATGAAACTGGGAGACGCAATAGAGGACATTCCTGCTAACTTCTCAGGAATAAAGAGGATCCAATAGGATGCTGGGAACAACTGTCCATGCAAATTAGACATCCAACGTGAAGCAGGTAGTCATGACCACCCAGCATTGAAAGAGGACCAGGAAGCACCAGCAGACATGTGAAGGGTTAGCACACACCCTTCCCAAACTCTTTAGAGAAAGGGAGAAGGAAGCCCTTCCTCACCCACTGACACCAGCACAGTAGGCAGACACTGAGTGAAGGCAAAGACACTTCCAGAAAACTAAACCAAGGAAAGCCTGATGGTACAGGTCTGTCAACCTAGCTACGAGGAGGCTGAAGCAGGAGCATCAAGAGTTCAAGGTCTTCATGGCCACAGAGAGAGTTCAAGGCCACGGACTCAAAATTTAAAAAGATGGCTAAGAATGCAGCTCCATGGTCATAGGTCAGCACTCCAGGTGCTTGCCTAGCCTGTGTGAGGTACTGGGTTCAATCTGTAAAACTGCAAAAACCACATCAAGGGCCTGGAGAGATGGCTTAGTGGTTACGAGCACTGGCTGTTCTTGCAAAAGACCCACATTCATTTTCCAGCACCCACATGGCAGCTAACCACTGTCTGTAACTCCAGTTCCTGGGGATCTAATACCCTCGCCTGACCTCCATGGGCACTGCACGACACAGGAGCACTTACATACAAGCAGGCAAAACACTCATACACATAAAAACAAATTTTAAAAAATTGAAAACCACATTAAATTCAAATAAAATGAAATACTATTAAAATAAACATTTTTTAAATAAAAATTTAAAAAATAGGGGCTGGAGAGATGACTCGGTGGTTAAGAACACTGGTTGTTCTTGCAGAAGACCTGGGTTCAAATCCCAGCACCCGGATGGCAGCTAACAGCTGTTTGCAACTCCAGTTCCAGGGGATCCGACAGCCTCTTCTGACCTCTGTGAGCATTGCACGACACAGGTGCACTTACCTACATGCAGGCAATACACACATACACATAAAATAAAAATAATAAATAAAATTTTTAAATAGAGAAAAACAATTTTTTTTAAAAAGAAAGAAAACGGAGACCAGCAAATCTGATAGACATGACCACGAAAATCTCTAACCCTAGATGATCTGTTTAACAAAACTGCCCCTATTCACAGATGCCCCAGCAGCACACCGAAGAGTCTGCAGAGAAGAAAGCACTGTTGATAAACTTAGCCAAGTGGCACCATACAGACAACACGTGAGAAAGCTCAGTTGTGTTCCTATGCACAGGCAAGAAGCAACCACGAGGAATGAATTCTCCATCTGTAACAGTCCAGAGAACAAAATAGGAATAAATTTATGCAAGAAGGTGTAAGATTACCCCCTAAGACCTGAAGAACATTGCTAAAACAGTGAAAGAAAAGAAAACCCACATGAACAAAAACACTTGAGGATGAAGAGATGGTCCAGTGATTTACAAGCATATGCTGCTCTTACCAAGGACCCAAGTTTCATTCCCAGCATCTACATCAGGTAGCTTACAGTTGCCTGTAACTCTAGCTCCAGGGGATCCAACAACCTCTTCTGGCCTCCTCAGGTGCATATACACACATAATTACAAAATAATAAACATATCTTTTAAAAATTATTATTTTTATTTTATGTGTATGCTTGTATTGCCTGCATACAGGTAAGTGCACTTGTGCCATGCAATGCCTGCTGAAAACAGAAGAGGCCGTTGGATCCCCTGGAACTGGAGTTAGGACAGTTGTTAGCTGCCATGTGGGTGTTGGGATTTGAACCTGGGTCTTCTGTAAGAACAGTCTGTGTTGTTAACTGCTGAGCCATCTCTCCAGCCCCATAAAACTATATCTTAAAAAAATATAGATGTTTATGTTAGGGCCAGGCATGCTTAATGCTGAGGCTGCTGGGTGGGGCAAGACAGGCAGGAAAGGAAAAGCCAACTGGGAAGATGCACTTCCTACTTCCAAAGCTTCCTGCTGAGCCACAGCCATGGAAGGTGACCTGCTCCTTTAATCAGATGATCCCAAGTGTGCTATGTTGAGTGGAAGACACCAATGCCAAGAGATGACAGGTCCTGGGTCCCCCCCCAGCTGGGCATGGGGCACAGAGCAGACCATAGGGCTGGAGTCATAGGGAGGAAGCTGAAATCTACCACTCACTCACATCCTGAACCCAAGAGGGCATTTGTAGAGACACCCAGAGGTGGAAGCTGAGGTGATGCTTAGCTGCAAGGTGTGGCCTTGTAAGTAGGACTTCACTTTGCTCCTCAGAACCCATGTAAAAAACTGGGTGAAATGAGTTTATAATCCTAGAGCTGGGAGGGCAAGACAGAAGGATCCCTGGGGCAAGTTCCAGATTTTAAAAAACAAGGTAGACAGTGTCTGAGATGAACTACAGGTGAGGGTGCCCTCTGGCCTCTACAGGGACCAATTGTATTGGTTGAAAAAACAATGTATTAATATTTTCTCTGCCCCTATTATACTATGTTCCCTGAGTCTTAGGTGTATAAGTTCCATTGTAGATGTGTCACTTAGGGCTATGCATCTCACAGACACTTATTCTCAGCATTTGACCAGTTGTAGAACTCTGGAATAGTCTCCATCAGTTGCAAAAAGAAGATTCTTTGATGAATGGTGAGAGCTATACTTATTTGTAAAATATAGATACATACTTAGCATACAGTAAGAAATTATGTTTGTCTAGGGACAAGACAGACATAGGCTTTTCTCTAGGATCTATGGCCTCTCCAATCATGTATATTAGGCTGTGTTTACAGTACCACACTTGAGTTCCCTCCCATTAAGTGGGCCTAAAGTCCAATTAGTCAGCTGTTGATTACCCCCAAGATAGAAGTGCCACTACAGCACCAATAGAGATAGTTTGCTGGGCCAGTCATAGTTGTGGTTCATAAACTTTACAGCTGGGTTGGACCACTGATTGGTTTTCTCCCTCAGCAGTTTGTATTGTATCCTCTGATACTGTGAGAGCTAATGTTCAGGGAGAAGGCTTCCAGGTCAGTTCCAGCTTGATTGTCCCAAGTCCTGTGTCCAAAGATTGTCCTGTCTTCAGCAATAGGATCTTACCGTCAAGCTCTGGGAGGTAATCAAGGAGTATGGCAATATCCTGTGTTATTTGGGGAGTCTCTTTCCCTCCCATTAAGTGGGCCTAAAGTCCAATTAGTCAGCTGTTGATTACCCCCAAGATAGAAGTGCCACTACAGCACCAATAGAGATAGTTTGCTGGGCCAGTCATAGTTGTGGTTCATAAACTTTACAGCTGGGTTGGACCACTGATTGGTTTTCTCCCTCAGCAGTTTGTATTGTATCCTCTGATACTGTGAGAGCTAATGTTCAGGGAGAAGGCTTCCAGGTCAGTTCCAGCTTGATTGTCCCAAGTCCTGTGTCCAAAGATTGTCCTGTCTTCAGCAATAGGATCTTACCGTCAAGCTCTGGGAGGTAATCAAGGAGTATGGCAATATCCTGTGTTATTTGGGGAGTCTCTTGGACTACCTTGACCAACAACTTGAAGGGAGGTTTCTCCTGTCTGGCACTGTTTCTTGCTACAGACCCTTCAGCTATACACATGTACTCATATGTATACTGTATGCGTAATTTTTCAGTAGGCCTTTGAACTAATAATACATTCTCTCTGGCTTTTCAGACCACTTAAGCATTATTTATCTCTCCTCTCTCTCCTCAATATGGCCCTTAAATTACCCTGCCCAGTTAAAGTAGCCCAATCTTCCCCTTGATAACACCTGTCTCCTACTATCCTCCACTCTCAAACGTCTTCTTCCCCTTTACCGCCATGGTTCCTTTCCATTTTCCTGGCTCCCATGGTTACATCAGGATATATACTCACATCTAGCCACAAATGAAAGAGAACATTTGTCACTTGTTTTTCTGAACCTCTCAACTCTCACCAGTGAAGCCCAGTAATCCAACTAATGGTGTTTAGCACAGAAAGGCACAACTGGTCAAAATGTAAAGAATAAGAATAAGAGCGTGTGTCCCTGGATAGGAATCCTTCCTACATGAAACCTCTGGCACCACTGCAGAAGCGCAGGTGGAAAGACTGTAACAGAGCCAGGGAGAGCAGATGACTACACAGAAACAGTCTTCTAGGCAGCTAGGAACTTGCTCATATGAACTTACAGTAATGGTAACCACATGCACAAGACCCATGTAAACTCAAAACAGATAAAAACCCAGCATACAAGACAGGAAGTGGATAAAAAGCCCTAACCTTAGTGGAGGAACTCCTGTCACCTTGAGGACTGCTGGGTGGGGGAGAATTAATCTTCTTTAAGGGAGTGACACTAGATAGGTTGACCAGGGTTCAGTGGATGGACTCATATCAAACCAAGGGATATCTGTGGACACAAACTTGACTTGATAGACCTTAGCATATAGGACAGAATGCATGAAATCTGGTGGGAAAGGCTGTGGGGGTGCAGATAGGGGAGGGGCTCTAAATAAGATCAAGATGTAGGAAATGTACAAAAATTCAATAAAAAAAGAAAACAAATCAAAATAGTATACCATGAAAAAACAAAGGCCAACTCCATAGTAACTTAAAACAGAAGCAGCGGGGCGTGGCCCACCCCTATCACGGCACTATCAGGTACCTGCACAGACATGGGCTAGGACAGGACTGTGGTGTATGGGGGCAGGGCAACCTTTCAGCTGTTGCTGTGAGCAAATACTTGACTGAAACAGCTTAAGGGAGAGGTCTTCTGTGGGGCCCCGTTTACAGGCTCAATTCACTGCTGGGTAAAGCTAAGTGGCTTATGGTGGTAGGCGCTTGCTGATCAGGTTCTCCCATCTTGGTGGATGGATTAGGAAGCAAGGGCCTTGGGTCAGAGGCATCTATCACCTTCAAGCTCCACCCTTAGTGGCTTACTTCTGACTAGGTCACAGTCCCAAAGATTCCACAGCATCCAGAGACAATGCCACAAAGCTGTTGAGGATGAAGTAGGCCCTTGAGGGACATTTCACCTTCAAACCATAATGAGAAGTAGGAGAGGAAGAAAGAGAAGGGGAAGAGGGAGGGGAGGAGGGAGAAGGAGAAGGGAGGAGGAGAGTCTGGCCACTAGTGCTCTTTAGAACCACAGGTATGGGATGACAGGTGAACTAGCTTTCATACACTGTCTCATTGTTTTAATTAAAGGTGAAGCAGTGATCTTGTCACCTGCTCTTTGATGGGTGACTACCATGGCCCTATGCTGAATACTGCACTGGCTATTTTTTTTTCCTTACAGTTGTTCTTTTGAAACAGTGTCTCATGTAGCCCAGGCTGGCCTCAAACTTGCTATGTAGTTAATGGTGACCTTGGAACATCTGATCCCCTGGCCTCCATCCCCGAGTACTGGGATTACAGGTGTGCACCACCAGGCTTGGAGACTGTTCTTAATCCATGAATAAAATTGAATGTACTCTATTGCCTGTAAGCCAGGCTTTGCTGAAGTGTGTTTTAAAACCCACATGGGGTGCTTTGAGACTTGAATGGGAGACTATAGAATGCACAGTGCAGGTCTAGTCCACAGTAAGTGGGAAATAAACCTCATCAGCCTTTCTCACCACCCTGCTGACAGAGTGATTGCTTTGAGAACGAGGAGTTGTCATCACCTTCAAAACCAGGTAGATCAGAATTCCAGAAGCAGCCAAGACTGACCAGCAGGACTTAAAGGACAGTTTTTGCTCCTTTCCCTCCAAGGTCGATTATGTTCCAGAGGACTATGGAACATCTCTCAAAATGTTCTGTAACTGTGGTGAGTCACCTGTCCTCTTGATCAAGGAGGGCAGAGAGACCCCACCAGATGGACTTGAACCAGTGTCCAGTCTACAAACATGAAGGTCAACTCAGAGGAAACATTTCCTCCGTGCTTCCAAGTGAAGCCAGTTGAGCAGGACCTTTGACTTATCTTCACATTGATGGAACTAGTAAAAGAAAGGAGCCAGGGGCTCCTCCCAAGTCTATGAGGAACAGATCCTCAATGACCTTAACAGTAAATATAAATTGGTTAATCTGGGCCAACTGTATGGTCTTAAACACCCAAAAGGAAAGTATAACCAAAGATTAAACTGATCAGTATAATTCTTTTAAGAGTCCATGTGTATGGCTAAAGGCTACATAATGAGGAACAATGCCAGACAGGAGATACCTTCCTTTGACCAGGGTGGCCCAAGAAAGTCCCAGAGAATAACCCAGCATAGAAATGGGAAAATGAACATCAGACCCCAATCTTATCTAAAGGAATGTTGGCAACTGAATGCTGCTAGATGAGGAAGAGCTGATCTTCCTAAAACAAGGAACTCTAGATAGGCTGACCAGATTCAGTGGATGGACTAGCACTAGGGAATGGCTAGGTACACTGATAACACAGTGGACAGTAACAGAGATGACAGAGCATATGGGCTCCAGTGGGGTAGGGGGAGGCTATGGGAGATTGTCATTTGGGATGCGAGTATGAAGACGAATAAGATTTTTGGGGATGTTCTGTATGAAATACACACACACACACACAAAAATCAATAAAGAAAAAAAAGTTAAAAAAAAAAGAATCCCAGATGCAGCCAAGACTGACCAGCAAACAGCCTACAGAGACATAAAGTCCTTTTGAGTGTTAGTCAGATATATTGACAGCTTGCTCAGAAAGATGTTCTCCAAGGCTCTGTCACAGCACGTAAAGCTCTGAAAAACTCTAGTCCCAGAAGCTGAATCCACAATGAGACTGGGCCCATTCATACTGACAAAAGGGTTCGGGGCATGGCTAAGTGGTATACATGCCTAGAATCTCCAGTGAGGGGCCGAGGGTGTGGCTCAGTGCTAGAGCACCTGCCTAGAATCTCCCAGTGAAGGGCTGGGGGTATGGCTCAGTGGCAGAGCACATGCCTAGAATCCCCCAGTGAGGGATTGGGGGCATGACTCAGTTATAGAGTATATGACTAGAATCCCTCAGTGAGAGGCTGGAGGCATGGCTCAGTTAAAAGTACCTGCTTTTAATCCTCCAGTGAGGAGCTGGGGGTGCGGCTCAATGGTATTATATTTGCATAGCATTTGAAAAGCTCTGTGTCCCACCTACAGCACCACAAAATTAAAAGGGAAATTGCAGAGGCCTGTAAAGGGGTAGAAAATGTTGAGAGAGAGAGAGAGAGAGAGAGAGAGAGAGAGAGAGAGAGAGAGAGAGAGAAGAGAGGAGAAGAGAAGAGAAGAAAAGGGGAGAGAAGAAGAGAGAGGAGCAGAGGAGAGAGGAAGAGAAGAGAAGAGAAGAGAAGAGAAGAGAAGAGAAGAGAAGAGAGAAGAAAGAGAGAGAGAGATATTTGGGTCTGTAAGCTTTTAATGCCTGCACTTAGGAGGCTGAGGTAGAATCATGAATTCAAGGCCAGCATTGGATACATAGCAAAACCCTATCTCAAAAAATAAACAAATTAATTAATAACTACAACTAAAACGCAGGCAGAAACCCGGACACTGCACTAAAGGCAGCTTGAACACAGCACTTAGGAGCAATTGTTAAAAATGCCACTGAAATAGAGTGAAGGCATTCTCACTTTACTGAGGCTCAAAGACAGAAAATAAAAAGACAACGTTCAAAAAAAGCTCTTTAGGAGTTAGAAGTGGATGGATGCTGCGGGGCAGTGACCGACCCGACAGCTGGCTCTCTGTGGGGAGTGAACCAGCAAGGAGTCCCTCCAGAGCCTGTGGAGTAGGGCAGGACACAGGAAGGGGCAGGGCTGAGCAGGGGCAATGCGAAGGTCTTTCACAAACTATGTGCACTTTAGGAAATGTGAGTCACAGGAATTTTCAGGAAGTCAAAGGAGGTCCCTCATCGTGTTCCCTGGCTCTGAATGGAGCCAGTCTCAGCAGCAGAGTCTGATCCAGCAGAGTGATGCTGTGGTCACTGGTCTGCATGTGTCATCCACCATGACAGCCCTATTCAGACAATAGCAGACTTGCTCTGGTTATCCTCTGAGGCTCGCCCAACCCAACCAGGAGAGCTCTAGTCTTCTGCAAGACTGATATGTCAAGTGGGAGTCCTCAGGGCTTTAGCTGGTCAGCAAGATGCCTCAGGACCCAATCACTCGGAGATACTTCTCTTGAGAACATTTGCTGTTTGACATCACTTTTTAGTGTTTACAAGACTATTCAATGTTTCATTTTGGTTAAGTCTCAGCAGTTTGTGGGCTTTGCTTTGTTTTGTTTTGAGAGTTTCATGCAGTTTAGACTAGCCTTGAACTCATTATGTAGGCCAGAATGACCTTGAGTTTCTGAACCTAGGATTATAGGCACCCAGTTTTTTATGATCCTGGGGATGGAACCCTGGGCTTCCTACATACTTGGCAAGCATTCTCCCAACTGAGCCACACCCCAACCCACACTTTTTCTTTGAGACAGGGTTTCATGTTGCCCAGGCTGGCTTTGAAGCCCCTCTGTAGTGAAGAATGACCTTGAACTTCTGATCCTCCCAGCTGTACCTTCTGAGCACTGAGATGACAGGTACGCACCACCACACCTGGTTCGAGTGTGTGGGTTCTGACAATGTGACTGGATCTGTGAGGGGAAGTCGTGGTGTTCCATTTTATCTTTCTGTGGCAGTGTCCCTGTGTTGCTTCCGATCCCTGTCATTTATTCCTCCATGTACACATCACTTTTGCTGGCAGTTTGTCAATTTTATGGATTTTTTTCCCCCTAGAAAAACAGCCTTTTGCTTCAGCATTTTTCTCTATTGTGTTTCTTTTTCAAGTTCATTACCTTCTTCCTCCTCATCCTTGGCTCCTTTACTCTCCCGGGTCCTCAAAGTAACCGTGAGCCCTTTGCTCTGTCAGCTGGAACCACGTGCTACAGGCCCTCTCCTCTTCCTGATGTGGATGCATCTGAGCTGTGCATTCCGATGAGTGCATTTTCATTAGTGCCCACTTGTACTCCCCTTCCCTTCCCTTCCAGACTTCCTTTTGAGAACACTGGCGGTTAGGAAGCATGTTGTTAATTCCCACACAGAGCGTTCCTCGTTTTGTTCTGGCTTCTAGTTTGAGCTCAATGTGCCCAGAGTATACTCCTTATGCATCTGGTTCGTGTGTGTGTGTGTGCACACATATGCGTGTACACGTGCCAACATGTGTATGAAGACGCCTGAGGAGGAAGCCAGGCCTGCACTACATTCTCCATCTTGCTCCCTTCAGACGGGATCTGTTTCACTGAATCTAGATTTAGGCTGGTGGCCGGCAAACCCCACTCATTCTCCTACCTCCACTCTCTAAACTGGGATTACAGGTGCATGTGCAGTCATGCCTGGATGCTAGGGATTTGAACTAGGGTCTTCATGTGTGCAAGGCAAGCACTCTTACCCACTAGGCCATCTCTCCAGTCCCTGATTCCTTAGTTTTATTAGGACTTGTTTTATGACCCAAGACATAGTCAATCATGGAGAAGCTTCCAGATGCATTTGAAGGGTTCCGCTAACATGGACTGGACTCTGACTGATGGTGATGACTAGTTCCATGTCCAGTCCTAGCAATTGAGTGGTGTCAGCATCCTCAGCTTGGGGGGGGGTGGAGGGATCCATCTGTTGCATCATGCAGTCCTATCTGGTCCACTTCCTGTGTCCTGGAGTTCTGCTGTTTAGCACAGGCAGCAGCATGGGGTTTGTAGCAAAGGAAGAACCACTTTACCTGGAACCCTGCAGACACCATCCTGGCACAGAAGAGGATCCTAGTAGGTCCCGCCTCCACTGGATGGAGACCATGGGTGGATCTACTCAGCAGAACACTGGCACTTGTGAAGGCTGGGGCTGAAGGAGAGCCTGTTGGGCAGAGACTTGCATTGCTGCCTGCTTTGTTCTGTGGGGCAAAGGTGGCAAGAGGGAGACATGGCCAACTGGTACAGGCCAATTTGGTGGGCAGTCACAAAGCTACCTGCTATCAGGCTGACCCTTCCTCTGGTCACTGCCAGCTTTCCATGGGTGTTTCTGTATCACCACTACCAGACTGCCTGCCTTCACTTCAGCCTGTCCCTCAGTCTGTCATATACATATAACACAAGCCTACAGGTGCAGGAGAGGAGCCGCCCAGTGACTAGCCCCTCTTTTTCTACCTGCATGTTATAGCTGCAATGCCACATCTGCTAGAACTAGAAGTTGGTCTCATATGAGAGAATGGAGAAGGTATCTGGGCAGGCCCTCAGAGGACAAGGTCACCTCACTGTCAGTGGAATGGGAGATCTTTGGACATGGAGCCTCCATTGCCATCCTCTACAAAGCTCCCAGGAGTTGGCAGGGCCACACCCACCAAGCCTGAGTCTCCAAAGACACACTGGGTCACAAGAAGAGAACAGAAGACAATAGTCACAAGATGGCCTAGCCAGGCTCACTGGTGAAGATTTAAGGACAAGCTACCCACATAGGTGGTCTCCTCAGCTTGTTGAATCCGCTTCTCAGACAGGTAGACCCTGCCAGAGGGTGTTGTGTAGCAGTTGCAGAGTATCTTGCTGTCCTCTGAGGAGGGCCAACATATCCAGTGTCCCCAGCCACAGTAACTCTCAGTCCCAGAGCCTGGGGACACAGTGCAGGCTGGGGCCCAGCAGGTGGGGAGCACAGCTGGAATGGAGGGGCTATGGAGTATGACTGATAGGCTCTGGCCCAAACACTCGAGCCCCTAGAACTGCCACAAATCTACTCAGCTGCTAAATCCACAGACGTTAAGGATCCGCCAGAGCTGCTGTCTGACAGCGGAAAGTAACGAGCCCAGATTTGTTCCAGTCCAAAGGCCCTCAGCAGCCACCACTTAGCTCTGTACTGATGCTCCCCAGCCTGGCTGTGCCAAACACCCTTATGATGCTAAGAGGGTGTGTGATTCACATGACAAACACATTTGTGCACCTTCTTTTGTGCATGTACATGTATTTGTGAAGGTCAGAGGTGGACATCAGCTGTCTTCCCCTATGGCTCTCTGACTGAGAGCCTGGATCTCTCACTGAACCTGGTGCTCCCCAGCTAGGCCTAGCCTGTCTCCACCTCCCCAGGGTTAGGATTAGAGGAATGCACCATATGCTCCACTTATTTTATTTTTTGGTCTTTTTGAGACAATGTTTCCCTATAGCCCCAGTTGGCCTGGAACTCACTATGTAGATCAGGCTGGCCTCAATCTCACAGTGATTCATCTGCCTCTGCATCCTGAGTGCCGAGATTAAATGCGAGCGTGCCACCATGACTGGCTACTTTTTATTTTTTAATGGGGGTTCTGGGAATGGAACTCAGGTCCTCACACTTGTGTGGCAAAGACTCAGATGATCTGAGTCATCTCCCCAGCCCTGTACACCTTATATGTAGCCAAAAGCTCTAGGCAAATACACATTAGTGTGGCCCACTCCTCATCCCCACAGTGTTCAGAATGGCAACACCGACCCCAGCATGTCCTGTGGGCTGCTGGTTGGCTGTGCTTAGGGTCACTGTCATAAGCAAAGGGGAGGCTGGCAGAAGCAGGTCCTCATGTCCATTGAGCTCCTTGGAGCCAGCCACTTCAGAAGTAGCTCCTGGGAGTTGCATGGAGAACAAGCAGGAAAAGGACTTCAAACTCAGGAGGCCAGTCAAAAGGAAAAGAGGGTTGTTGCTCAGAGAGGGCGGCCTTGTTAACAAGGCCCACCCCCTCGCCTGGCTACAGGAGAGTGCACCGGGTAAGGTTTGGGTCAACACTGCCAGCATCCCTTCCAAAGGGAGCTGGGGAAGCCACCAGGGTCTAAAGACATGGCTACTTGGTGGGGGTCTTCAGTGGGCCACCACCCTCAAGTCAGAGGGTGGCCCCATGGGTCCCAGTGTGGTATCCCAACAAAACAGGACACCGTACATAGCAATCCCCTTGTTCAAGATAATAGGAGAGAGGGGCTAGAGAGATGGCTCAGTCGTTAAGGGCACTGGCTGCTCTTGCAGAGGCCCCAGGTTTGATTTCCAGTACCCACATGGCAGCTAACAATTGTCCTTCCATTCCGACACCTTCTTCTGACCTCTGCAGGCACTGCATGACACAAGTGCATTTACGTACATTCAGGCAATACATCCATACATATAAAATAAAAATAATAGAAAAGATACTTGGACAGAAGCAGATATCACCTAGAGGTACACTAAACCCACTGTGATACACCGTATGTCCGCCATGAGTCTGACACATTTGGAAAGTTAAAGTGGGTGGTGCCAGTGAGGAAGTGCTGAGAGGGGCAGAAGGGCAGGGGTAGAAGAGCCAGCAGCCTGCCCTGTGGGAGACAGGGCTCAGGAGACCCATGCCAGGCACAAGGAGCAAAGAGGCCAGGCAGGTACCCTGGCCACCGGCATGCTCAGTAAAGCCTGAGCCATCCCTGAGAAGCTGGGGGATGTGGCATGGGTTCCATAACTGAGCCCATCATACAGAGCCAATGCTCACCCAGGCTTCTCTGTCACATGTACTCCAAGCCCACAGCAGCCACCTGGGCCCCAGTACCTGTGAGAGAGCTGGCTCTACCCTCAGCTGGGAGGAAGAAGAACTCTGAGGGGGTGTTACTAAGGGAGTGGCAGTGTCTCCCACAGCCCTTCCCAACACACAGTGCCTCAGTTCTTGTACCAGCTACAAAGGCACCTTGCTCCAGTTGCATTCTCCACAGGAGGCAGTGGGGACAGGAGCCTTTGATCTTAGTGTGGAAGATGTCAGTGGTGGAGCCCCTCTGTAAAATTAAAAAACTGACAAACCTGAAGTGTGCTGGCTCCTTCCCACAAATCTGACACTGTTCCAGCCACACTCCTGCCAGGCACAGAAGAGGCCCACAGAGAACAAGGTACCCATGGCAAGAGGAAAGTGGAGTGGAGCTGCTGGACCCCACAGCAGGTCTGACTGCAGCCTTGACACCTGCTGACACACAAACCCAAGCCCACCAGCTGATGACACGGGGCTGAGGACACAAAGTGCCCCCAGGATCGTGCAGGCCAGCCAGAGCTTTGCCTCGCCTCCCCAGTCCTAGGTAACGCACCCCTGCCTGAACCTCTCCCAAGCAGACACAATGGAAGCTGCTGTGCTTCTGCCGCCCTGGCTGCATGCACTTGAAACCCACACAGAACACACTTCCAGGTCTCACTTGAACGCCCCCTGCTCGCCTCTCTGAGCTGCTAGAGCCTTTATCACAGAATGGATGTGGGGCACCACTGGGAGGCGTGTTTGATGCCTCCCAGAGCAACCTCTCCAGTTTGACTGGGTCACACAGCCAACACTTGGCCAGGGCACTGCTGCCCAGCCTTGCCAAGTTCCTCTGCCTAGCCCAGGTAGCCAGTGATGCCTAATGCTACAAATCAGATCATGCTGCTTTTCTGTTTGAAAATGACTGTTGGCTTCCCACCACTCTCGGGATGAGGATCCACAAACTCACCATGATCAGGCCAGTTCTCTATTCACCCAGCCACAGCACCATGCCTCTCCTGCATCCAGATGCATATGCCAGAGACCCTGTCCCCAGACACCAGCTCTCACAGTACCAGCCATAATTATGTGACCATAAGTCCCGTGAATAATGCCCTCAAGTTCCCATTAAGCTGGGAGCTGAAGAAGATGGAACACATGGTTGTGCCTGAAGTCTATCATCCACCCTGCTCAGTCGTGACAGTGCACCATGCTGGGAAGAATCAAACAAACAGTGCCGTGCACAGTGTCTCCAAAGAGCTACTTCCCAGGCCTGGGTCTATGTGAGAAGGCTTTGGTAATGAGGGGGAACCTCCAGCCCAGAAGGGACCTCACTGTTGTCCACTGAACGCTCCCTGGCCTGCAGGATAAGAGGCCCTGCAAGCCTTCCTTGCTTTGACCTCAAGAGCCCCGCAAAGCAGGGAATCACAAGCCTTTACCAAAGCACAGAGAAGTGGCAAGAGTGTAACTGAGGAAGGTCATCTCCATAGCCAGCTGGACCCCCATTGTCTTCTGGGACTCCAACAATCTAGCCAGGAAGGACTGTTTCCTCATCAAGCTCCATGCCACCTCATCCATGGGCCACTCAGTGTCCACTGGGCCGTTCTTGTCCCTAGGTCCCATGTTCCTCACCAGCCAGAAGCAGCCCCCGGGAACCAAGTCTTGGCCACAAGGCAGAGAGGAGGCTTACAGGGCAGCCTTGTTGTAATACTTGCTCTGCCATCTCTCATAAGATGTGAGGAGAGGGGGATAGCCACCCCACGGCCACTTCAGACAGAAACTAGAATGGCAGGGTCTACGCTGGCCAAGGAGAAGCTAAGGGGCAGTTCAGAGTTTGGATCCCAGCACCTACATGAAAAGCTGGATGTGGCAGCATGCACCGGCAATCCCAGGGCTGGGGAGGCAGAGACAGGGTAATTCCTGGAGCTCACTGGCCAGCCAGTCTAGCTAATTGGAAAGCTCCAGGTTCAGTAAGACTGACTTAAAAACTAAAGTAGAGGGGCTGGAGAGATGGTTCCGAGGTTAAAAGCACTTGCTATTCTTGCAGAGGGCCCACATGGCAGCTAACAATGGTCTGTAACTCCAGTTCCAGGGAATCTGATGCCCTCCTCTGAACTCCATGATCATTGAAGGACATGGGTGTATTTACATACATGCAGGCAATAGACTCATACACATAAAATAAAAATAATAAAATATTTAAAAAAATAACTCAGGTGGAGCAACTGAAGAAGATACTTGAAGTGGTCTTCTGGTCTCAACATGTGTGCATGCACATACACACACACATGCACGCACGCACGCACGCACGCACGCACGCAAAGGCTGTCTCCAAACATGTACCAAAGCTGCCCTCTGACAATTACACTGGACACTTGCCCCGCCTGTGAGTTTCTTCTCTGAGGAACTCTCTGAAAGACATTTGTCTGCATCCCTCAACATACCAGTGCCCACGTGTTCCCTTGCCTACCTCCAGAGCCAGCACTCACACAAGGGGCCCAGCCTGGTGTTTCATGCTGCTGGCAGGAAGGTGGGTCCCCAAGGATGCCCTGATAGGAGTGTCTGGTGCTGAGCATGATGGACGGATGCTGAGAGGCCAGCTGTTGGTGCTGGCCTGGAACAGCACACTGGAAAAGGCCCAGTATAGACAAGGCCCTGGGCAGGCAGAGTGTTAACAGAAACGAACGCCTTCGGGCAGACAAGGAGGCTGAGAGAGAACAACATACCTGAGTGCATCCACCTCCTCTCTACAGAACCGGAAGCTGGCCTCAGCTGAGCTCGGCTGTGACTTCAGCATCTTCAGCTCCATCTCCAGCTATAAGGAAACATAGGAAAAGGAGTCAGCAGGTGTAGGAATCGACGGCCCAGGTCCCCAGAGTACTAAAGTCTACATCTGAACATCCACTGGATGCCCACCCTGTGCTGGGGATGGCTGAGGGGTGTTGGGGGCAGTGCCTGGCCTTCCCAGGAGCCTGGATCTGCCAGGCCACAAGGCATTCTGAGTTGTGCAAATATAGTCACGGCCCTTTCTCTTCCCTGGCACTCCTGTGTGCAGATTGACCAGGGAGACACACAGTCATCTGGGGGTGTTGTTGAAGGGGGCAATCAAAGCCTCTGGGGAAGACAGGGTCAGAGTGACTGGAGAGATCAGTCTAGCTTTACCTTAGCTTGGGTACAGTGGAATTGTCAGAGCATTTTCTTCTACAGGGCACTCTGAAACTAGTTGTGTTGGATGCACCCGCCCTTGTTTTGTTAGAGGACGTGGCAAGGCAGAAGCCTGTTGTGTGATACTACAGTAAGTGGCCAGTGTATGTGCATGTGTGTGCACAAGCATGTAGCCACAGCACACATATGGAAGACAGAGGGCAAAGTGCTGGGGTTGGTTCTCTCCTTCCTCCATGTGAGTCACAGAGATCAAACTCAGGTGGTCAGTGTGCAAAAGTGCCTTTACCTGCTGAACCATCTCACTGTTCCTATAAAGGTTTTCTTAGAGTCTTTCTCAAAAGCAGGCTCTCTAGCTTTGGAGAGAGCTCTTGATACACACACACACACACACGCACGCACGCACGCACACACACACACGCACACACACACGCACTGTTTCGTGGATCAGAGAGAAGACACTTCTTTCTATACTTCCACATTCCCTGAAGAGTGGTGCGCAGATGTCCGTATGCACCTTCAGTACTGAGGCCTATCTGCCCACTTCCTGCAATGCTTTATGGCTGGAATTCAGGCTAGACATGAATAGCTCAAATGCTCACGAATGCCAAGTGGCCTTGGCAGCCACCTGTTCCAATTTCTTTGATTCTACAAGGAGCTCATCAGAGCCTTCTCCTTTTAGTAGGAGAGTTTAGCCCATTTATATCTTGCTATTTGTCTATATTTATTTCTGTTGCATTATGCTCTCTTGCTTTCTTGTCTTATGGCTTGTTAGCTTGTTTCCTTTTGTGTATCTTGATATTCAAGGAGATTTGTGCTGTACGTATGGCTGCTCTTACAACTCTTGCTTAATATTGTACCCACACTTTCTTGTGCTAGAGCATACCATGTGTGTTGCATTGAGTGTCTGACTAGTCAGGTACGTCACTCTCACTTGGTAGGTTTTCACAGTTGGTGATAGTCAATTCCACCTATTCAGTTGCTGGGCCATGTGCCCAGATGAAACAGTGGCTTGGTCATTCTCCTGGCTCAGCACTGATTCAGAGCCTTAGGACAGCTGCCCTACCCAGTATGGGCAACAGCACTCATCCCTGAGACCTGGGCAAAACAAAGAACAAGGCAGTGGACTCCTCCCAGTCCACCTTGCTCACTGAGTTGGGTAGTTCATCATCTCTTCCTCTGTCCCTGGACTGGCCTCCCTCCTTCAGTTCCCAACAGCTCAGACTTTCAAACATACTGAATTCTACTATGGGCTTGTAAAAATCTTTAGTTGGGGCTGAAGAGGCGGCTCGGAAGTTAAAAGCATGTACTGCTCCTGCAGAGGAGCTAGGTTTGGTTCCCAGCACCTAACATCAGGTCAGGTAGTTCACAACTACCTGTAACTCCAGCTCCAGAGAATCCAATGCTTTTTGATCTCTGCAGGCACCTGCATGCACATGGTGCACATGAGTTTTCATGCAGGCACACATACATACAAATAAATATTAAATCTTTTAAAACATCTCTGGCATAAAGACACACATGCAGACTTGGGTATTCTTGGCCTCCATGGTCATGTGCCCCTTATAACCAACCAAACATGACATCTCCAGGTAAAGAGAGGAAACCTATCAGTCCTGCTCTTCTGGAGATCCCAAGCCAACAGCCAAATATATCTGCACTTTGTCATGACAGCTTCACAGGGCATCTTCCCACTCTTATCTGGTGATGATGGACAGCCCTCTTTTATTTCTCTATCTTCTGTCTCAGGGCTTCATAGTAAACACCTGCAACCCATATCACCAGGACACGAGCATTTCCAGCACCAGAGTCTGACTATCCATGTGAGTTGCATCTTCCCAGTGGACAAACAAGGTTCTCGTGGCTGACACTGACACTATCGTGGTACTCCTTTTGGATGTGCCATGATCGATCTTCCATCTCCATCTCTCACTTCTCTCTGTGTCTGCGGCATCTCCAGATATTTAAGTGCTTGTGCTACACCCTGTGTTCTGTCCCACTGCACAGCCAACTTCCACTTCCTCAGAGTGTGGAAGCAACCTTGATCTGTTGTGGATTTCTCTAACCTATTTCTCTACCTCCTTCCTTTGATCTGCTAAGTGTGACCTTTCCTGCTTGCCACAGGCGGATCCTATCAGATTTAGCTTCGTACCTGTGGCACTCAGTGGAAAACTGGCCTCTTCCAAATTGCTTTGATACAATCTCACAGTCTGCTGCAGATCCAAACAGAGCCACTGCTTCCTCCAGCGAGAGCTATAAGCTGTCTTTACAGTAAGCATGGCCTTTACTGCTGCCAGCCCAGGCGAGCCAGGTCCATCATGCAGTCCCACTGTGGTCGAGTGCAACGGGGATAGTATGTGGAGCCTGCTCTGCTGAGGTGAAGCCCACCTGGACCTCTGCTGCAGCCTGCAGCTCAGGGCTGCCAGGCATGAAGCTCCTCAGTAGCAAGTGGGTCATGTGAGCTGCCTTTTCTCAGGGCTCTTTCCTAGCAGCCTGGACCCATCTTTCCCTGCCATATACATCCATGCAACCCGCAAACATACCTATCCACCACTGAGGGCCATCTGCCTCCTGCTTGGGACTTGGGACCCACTCTGCTTCTGTTTTGCCAAAACTTCTATTTGCCATTTTGGTTTTGAGTCATGCTACTTCTGAAGGGGCTGCAGAGAAGAGTGGCTCACACCACAATGTTCAGAGCAAACAGAGAGGTCTTTCATTTGATTCTACAAACTCAGACTCATAACACACACTGCCCCACCCAACCCCAGGCCTATCCTCTTCCCCTGGTGAACCTGCATCCCCTCCCAGCCACTGCCAGTGCTTGGCCCAACAGAACAGGCTACATGCCCTGCCTCACCCTACCTTGTTGCTCAGCCCTGACTCCCACTTTTGCCATTCACTTCCTCCCATCTCACAGCACAAGACAGTGGCAGGCACAATGTGCCCCTCTGTGAGTTTCCAATTTAGAGCCACCTCCAGCCCAGCTCCTGAATTATAGGGATGCAGGGGCTGAAGAGATGGTTCAGTGGTTAAGAGGATGTACTGCTCTTCCAGAGGACCTAAGTTGGGGTCCCAGCCACATCTCAGGTGGCTGACAACCACCTGTGACTCCAGCTCCAGGGGAGTGGACACCCTCTTCTGACCACCACTGGGACTACCTGTGTGTATAAATCAACACTCCAACACATGTATACATATAATTAAAAATAAAAATCAAAGGTAATTTTTCTTAATCACAGGGGTACTACCACCTCCAGGAACAGTGTGCCAACGAGGCCTTGTTTTCATTATTGGGAGTGCTGGGAATGGAACTTTGCCAATGCACTCCATCCTCAGTCACCCAAAACTGCTTCCAAAAGGACGGATGCACATAAAGAGAGTTAAGATGGTGCTGAAGAAAGCTCTGAACACATTCACCTTCTAGGTACCTGATTTAATAATTTCCATGCATCTGTATTTAAAGGGAAGAAGACCCAGGTAGGCTGCTAGAGAAGAGGCCTGGGAAGGGTCTCCAGGTGACAGGGCCCAGAGTGCTCAGTATGAGTCATCCAGCCTCAGCTGTCAGCAGTCTGAGGTGGCTGCATAGCCCCTTCCCATGAAAGCCTGAGAACCTCCCTGCCCCCAGGCCTTTCTCACTGAAACTAAACAACACTCCCTGGAAAGGCAGTCAGCATGCTGGCTGGGCACCCACACCCAAGCATGTGGTCCCAGTGCTTACTCAGGCCATCTACATCACCAATCTTCCCCCTGCAAGAGACTAGTGCTCTTGCCTCTGAGGTTTCGACACAAGAGCAAAGAGCCTGAGCAGCAAAGTCCAGTCCAGTCACAGATCAGAACAGTAGCCGGTTGGACGCTGGACTCTGCCCTGTCCTATTCCTGTGCCCCAGACCATCTCCCCACCACCACCTGCTCACACTCACACTCTATCCTCCCACAGTGCCTGGTGTGGCCACAGCCATCCTATGCTATGTATGCCCTACCTCTGGTTCCAGGTCCCAGGCTAGTCCTCCCTCCTCTGTGGGCATTGGCTACCAGCTCCCTTCCAGCCAACAGGAGCTGACTCATGTGTGATCAGTCGACCCAGGATGAAAGGAAGAGAGAAGTGTAAACTTGTGAATATTGCAGCTGCACCGATCCATTTCATACTTCAGAGAGGAAAACCCGGCCTAGAGTCACTTATAAAAATAAGAAAACATGGGACTAATTGGAGTGCATCTTCAGAGATCCTGCCAACTGCCTCAAACCATGGGCCTCGTTCCAAACTCACCCTGCTAAAAGGACTGCAGATACAAAGTGGTTTTTGGAGGGCTCATCTGCAGCTGAGCAGCGGGCCCCACACAAACGTCTGCCAAGTGAATAGGGACAAAGCTCATGGGGACCCTGTGTATGCGGGGTGGGGGTAGTTCACCACCTGCCACTACCCTGACTCCTCATTTGTTCAAATTAAAGCCCAGAGACGCTGGCACTGCCCACTCAGCTCTCCAAGGTCAGTGGGCACATGGGTATTCCATCCTTGAGTGCTCTCCTAGCCCACCATCAGCTTGTGTTCCTCACTTTGTACCCTTGTGTGGCTGGCAGCCGGGCCCTGGGAAAACCAGCACAGCGGAACGTGTTCCTTAGCAGCATCACATATGACGGGGAAGGGTATGCCGGGGCCCCTCAGGGATCTGTGGACACTGGCTGCCCTGACTCAGGAGAAAGCAATCCCCCAGGTCTGCAGGATGCAGGTCAAAGTTGAAACTGACTGCTCTTGCAAACTAAGCCCTCCACTTCCAGGTCCACTGCTGTCTGCCCTTATCCATGCTGCAGCACTGCAGAGCTGTGAGGGTGTCATATCTTAGCTGGAGGATGTGAGGACCAATAAGCCTACCCCCTAAGGAGGCAAGTAAGCTACGCTCTAAGGCAGCAGGGGAAGGGGAAAGGGAAAGGCCCAGCCCAACACTGACCTGTACAACCTGTCTGGGCTTTGCTTTCTCTCCAAACTGACAGTGGCAAAACTGCCCCATCTAGGGCTATGACAGAAGAAACTGGATAGCAAGTGAGACCAACAACCCTATCAGACCAACCCCCCAAGTTCTAATCCTACCACTGCACCTCAAAAGGGGTAGACACCCCTTTTTTACCTTCTTCATCATGACACACACACGAGCTGTTTCCTCAAGAGCAGCATTAGAAAGCTATTAATAAGAGGGCTTGGCAGCGCAGGCTGTAATCCCAGCACTTGGGTGGTCGAAGCAGTAAGCCAGCATTGGCTATATAGAGAGTTCAAGGCCAGCCTGGGCTGCATGAAACCCTGTCTCAAAAATAAGAAGGTGTTTATAGGGATATCAAGAGTAGAAGTCAGAGCTGGACAAGCCTCTAAGCCTTCATGCCCAATGCTGTTACAACTTCTTCAATCTGTCTGAGGGACATACCATGTTTCTTCTTCTAACTTCTGTGAGGTGTTGCCCTCCCCCCTCCTCTGGGCACTGGGTATGGCGGGACAGAGGCCAAATGGGAGTGAAGGTAGGTGAAGTCACTGTTCAGCTTTGTGATCAGGCTAGCATCCCTGTGGCCTGAGACGACCTCATATGGAGGACTTTTTCTGTGATCTCTCACATCTCAGTGTGGGGAGGGGATATCAGCAGGGTCTCTGGCTACTTGGGCACCTGCTCTAACAACTAGGATGACGAAAAGGCACTTGGGTCTCTGTGTGGGTGAACAGGAAGCAGGAGGGAGCAGCAAGAAGCAGGGGTGAGTCCAGAATCTGTGGATCCCGGCAAACCCCCACTACACTGTTGGTCTGATCTGCCAAGCTTGGGTCTGAAGTTTCAGATGTGCCTAGAAACCAGCTGCCCCCAGGGCAGGGTCAGACCTCCATAAAGTGATGTAGAGACTCAATGCAAACCCTATCAAAATTACAAATGCTAGGCTGGAGGGTGCTTGCTTAGCACTGGGCTGGATCTCCAGTGCTGCAAAAATTATCTCAGACCTCAAATGTCTTTCTTGCAAAACTGGGGAAATTTATGCAAGAATTCATGTGGAACTGCAAGGGACACTGAATAGCCAAAATGAGCTTGATGGTGCAGCAGTTACTTTATTGTTGCTGTGACAAGATACCTGACAAACTAAGGGAGGAAGAATTTATGCTGGCTCACAGTTTGAGGGCGGATCCACCATGGCAGGAGCGTGAGGCAGCTGGTCACACGTCATCTACTGTCAGGAAGCAGAGAGAGATGGATGCTGGTGCTCAGCTCACTTTTCCCTTTTCATTCAGTCCAGGACCCCAGCCCATGGATGATGCTGCCCACATTCAGGGAGGGCCTTCCAGCCTCAGCTAACTTAATCTAGAAACTTCCTCACAGACATGCCCAGAGGCTTATCTCCTAGGTGATTTTAGATCCTGTCAAGCTGATAATCAGGTTAATCATCACAAGGGCAAAGTTGGAATGTTCACCCCAACTCATACAAAGGAATACTAATACCAAACCAAACAGCCCAGCAGTGTTATGGGCAGGACCCAATCTGGAAGAGCGCTCAGTTCAGCAGCAAGCACAAACCTTTAGGATCAGCTGATTACCAACTGTGCCTCACAAAGAAGAGTCTCTGCACATACAGAACAGAGACAATGGGTATCCACACGGGGAAAGTCGACGCTCAATTCCATGTGTCCAAAAACGGACCTAAATGGATTAAAACCTAAATGTGAGGGCTAAAATCATCAGAAGGAAATATAAAGAGAAGGAAAGAAGGGAGAGAAGGAGAGAAGGAGAGAAGGCGGGAGGGAGGGAAGGAGGGAGGGAGGGAGGAAAAGAAAGAAAGAGTGAAAAGGGGAGGGGAACTCGGGACTAGATTTTCTGACTCTAGATTTGCCAGAAGTTTTCGAGCTATGCCAACAGAAAGCACAGCAATAAAAGCAGACAAAACAAGATTTCATAAAAACCTCCCATTTCGGGGCTGGAGAGATGGCTCAGCAGTTAAGAGCACTGACTGCTTGCAGAGGACCTGGGTTCAATTCCCAGCACCCACACGGTGGTGACCAATGGTCCTTAACTCCAGTTCCAGGGGAATCGGAAGCCCTCTTCTGACCTCCATGGCACTGTATGACACGGGTACACTCACTTACATGTAGGCAACACATTCATACACATAAAATAAAAATAATAAAAATTTAAAAACCTCCCATTTCTGTACATCAAAGGACAGTATGGAGAGAGAAAAAAGATGATATGATCTACAGATGGTATACAACATTGTCAAACTGCAGGTCTGACAGGATTTTAATATGCAGAATATATGAAGAATTCTCAGAGCAAAAGGCCCAACTTAAAGACAGGCAAAGGGGCTGGGGATGTGGCTCAGGTAGTACAGTGCCTGTATAAACCAGCTTTGATCCAACACATCTGCATGTGGAGACAGGAGTTCAAGGTCATCATCAGCTACACACTGAGTTTCGAAGCCAGCCTGGGATACATGAAACCCTGATCAAAACAAGACAGGATAGAGTGCTGGCTCAGTGGTTAAGAGCACTGGCTGCTCTTGCAGAAGACCCAGGCTCGAATCCCAGCATCCACATAGCAGCTAACAACCATCTATAACTCTAGTTCCAGGGGATCCGACGCCCTCTTCTGTCCTCCGAGGGTACTGTATGACACGGGTGCACTTATAAACATGCAGGCAATACACTCATACACATAAAAATAAATATAAACAAACAAAGAAATGACACACACCCCAAAAGAAGAAACTTTTCTCCACAGGAAACACAATGGTCAATAAACACAGAGGAGGAGCCACTAGAGACTGCACCAGCAGCTAGGGAGATGGCTCCTTTGGTAAAGGGCCCACCACCCCAGCATGAAGTCCTGAACTCCAACCCATGGCACCAATACAAAAACAAAGGTGGGCACAGAATCATACACTTGTAATTTTAGCACTGGGGAAGAGAGGAGGAGCCCTGGGGCTGGTCTGGAACCAATGAGCTCTATGTTCACTGAGAGACAGCCTCAAGAACGCAAGGTGAAAGGGCTGGAGAGACAGCTCAGTGGTTCAGAGCACTGACTACTCTTAGAGAGGATCCCAGTTCAGTTCCCAGCACCAACGTGACAGCTAACAACCCTATGTAACTCCAGTTCTAGGGGATCTGAAGCCCTCCTCTGGCCTCAGGTGCACTTATATGCAGGCAAAACACTCATACACATTAAGCTTGTTTAATTAATTAATTAATCAATTAATTAATTAATTAAAGTAAAGCAAACAGCAATTGAAGAAGAACCTGATGCTGCTTCTGGCCTCTACACGTGCAAACATACTTATGTGTATACACAAACACAAATCCAGAAAATAGGATCACAAACATCACACACACGCACGCACGCACGCACGCACGCGCGGTTCCAATTAACAAGCAGAAAACAGGTCACCATAAATTGAAACTTCTCTCTTGCTGGCGAGTCTGGTTGGAGGCAACCAGACTTCTGATTGTGTTCACAGAAGTGAATTCTAAATGTGACTGAGATGTACTGCAGGTGGAAGAGGGCAGTCAAGACACCCTGCCTGAGGAGCCAGCACTTCAAGACAGGGCCCTGGCAACTCAGGAAGACAAGAACCCAAACTGCAGCAGGGCTGGCATGCTTCCGAAAAACGCGGCCATCCCTCCCGCATTGGCTTGGTGTGGCCCAGTCCTTTGAAACCTGCCCTATGTCTCTGTCCACAGGGCCCTCCTCTCCACACAGGCCTGGCCTACCAGCTTTGTTCTCAGCCCCAAAGAACCACAGAGCTGTAACACTAAGGGTGCTCATCAGCCACCTCCCCTGCCAACAAGGCAACCTCTCAATAGAGATCATGTGTTGTGGCTTAATTTGAGTGGTGCACCATTTGATCCCAGGGGCCACCCCTAATTCCATGAAATAGTAACCAGAACAAGAGCTGGGCACCCTGCCCTCTGCACCGGCAGTTCTGGTTACTGGTTAGCTGCTGCCGTGCACTAGAATGACCAAGCACAGCCATGTACATCTGCCCGAACCACCTCACCATTCAGTACTCGGCACATGCCAGTCTTCATTTGTGCCAAGTACACAGATGGTGGTGTCAGCACCAGGTCTAGGGCCCTGGAAGGCTCTCAGGCTGCCAGTAGCTCTCCAACAAAGCCTGTGGTGGGCAGATGCCTCAGGTCTCCAAGAGGTGACTCTGAGATGGCAATGGGAACTCTGACTGGACGCCACTGTTGAGCTCAGTTCCAGGGCCATACGTCTGAGAGGCTGTTTTTCTCAGTGAGGGGAGAGAGAGGTCCTAAGCACAGCTCTCCCTCAACTTCTGCTGTAGCCTGGGGGGAGATACAAGGTACAGCCAGGGCTGGCCTCCAGAAAGCTGCTGCTGGGCACAACTGGCCACCTGAGAGGGAAGCACTAAAGAGAGGCCTAGCTTGTGACTTCCCCCTAAGGTGGACAGCTTGCCATTCCAAAACCACATAAATAAGAGAGCTCTGGTGGGTCCCCAAGGCCCAGCCTGGGGAGAGGGCTGCCACAGAGCATGGTGGGTGAAGCCCTGAGAGTAGGCTGGATGGTCAGTGCCAGAAGGCCCAGGGCAAGCAAGTACCTGGGTATACACTCGGCTCACTGTGACTCTGCTCTAAGGAGCCCAACAGGACAGGCTTGGGAAGCCCAGCATCTTTGATGCCAAGAACAGGGCCAAGACTGGCAGGAGAAAGACACAGCACTACAGCCTAGGTGTCTGACCTCCAAGTCTCCCAAATGATTAAAATGTTCCCTATATGGTCACAGGGAAAGCTGGGGCAGGGAGTGGTAGTGACTAAACCCCTGGTGGGGCCAGTTCCCGCCTCCAGCTTGCAGAGCTGGGTTAGGAACCAGGAAGTGGTACAAAAATCAGCTACCAGACTTGCAGCCTCTAGATCTGGGGCTGCCAGCTCCCACTCTCTAAGCTGCCTAGTATGGGCATTTTTCATACAGCACCAAGATCCACCCAAGATTCACAGCCAAGGAGTCTTCCTGTTCCCTCAGAACAAGGCCCAGGGAAGTGCTCGGCAAACTTTACTAGATGAAACAGATTGATTCTGGAGTGGGAGAGGGGCTTGGGGCACACCAGTTTAACATGGTGCCTCCCTCAGTCTGTAAGCCATCCCTACCCACAGAGGAACATAGTTAGAATGGGGTGAAGGTGGAAGTTTTGCCTGATGGGGACAGAGAGCCGCTTGCCAGCTCTGTGGAGGTTCTCTAGAGGGTTCACCATGGAGTCAGTGGAAGGAGGCCATGTCCCCAGACCTGCTTGTGATATGTCCCTGGCCACAAAGAGACTGCTCTGGCCAGGATACTTCTACACTGGGCTCTCGGGGACAGACACTGCAGTATGGCTGGCCAGCCTGAAGAGCTAGCACCCAGTCCCCATGGTCAGACCCAGCACACCACATACTATGTTCCTCTAGAGCTTGGTGCCCATTGATACAATAGGACAGGCACAGAGATTGGTCAAGACACATCAGATTCAGAGCCAGGAAGGGCTAACAGGGAGTAACTGGCTAGGGCCATGCTGACAGGCTTTGAGTATACCAGGCATGTGGAAGCACATACAGGGTCCCCAGGACTGAAGAAGCCACTCACTTCTATACTATCCACCTGACTCTGCACTGCCACCTTAGGGGGACCGGGACCCGCCAGGACGTCATGCAGTTCTTAACTCTAATGAGAAAACACGGTTCAAAGAGGCAATATGGACGCAGGAACCCCACCCACTCCCCAACACACTGGGTCCTCAGACTTCAGGTCTTACAGTACCACAGGGCTTGCACTGTTGCAATTTTTTCTCACATAGCCCAAGCTGGCCTTGAACTTAACTATGCAGCTGAGGGTGACCCTGAACTTCTAATGTTCCTGCCTCCACCTCCAGGGTGCTGGGATATCAGGAGTGTTCCACCATATCCAGTTTATGAACTGCTAGGGATTGAACCCATTGCCTCAATTCACCATCCACTATTGGAGATGGACTAGAGAGGGCATCCCTGGCCAGGCTGAATCCACCATGGCCCCTCCCTACCCATGGGACTCCCCTGGGGGCAAGATGCAGAGGGCAAGGAGGAGCCATTAGGGGGAAATGGGAATCAAGGAAAATGACTGCTTAATTACACCGGATGTGGAGGGGGGGGGGAGCGACGCCTCTTAAATCAGAAAATAAAGCTGCGCTTCTTGCTCCCTGAAGTCTATAAAACATGGGAGGACTTTTTATGGTTGTAATCAAAAACCTCATTTCTCCAGTCACCACTGGCCGGATCTAATTAGGGTGAGGTATGCTAACGACACAAGCCCAGCCCGGGACATTGCTCCTTGTGATATTAATTGCATTTAAAGAGGAAAGCATGAACCACACTCATGCTCACTAATTAGTGTGGGGTTACTAATTAATAACACAAAGTCAAACTGCCTTTGTCCTGCCATCAGCGATTAGCTCACAGTCCAGAGATACCCCTTCTCCTCTGTATGAACTCACTTGGAGAAGATAGTGGGGGAGGGGCCACAGGCTTCAGGGATCAGGAAGGCACTCAGGTCAGCAACCCAGGAGTGCAGGATGCCCTGTATGACTCCTTCCACACATTTCCGGGGCCAAGATGGCACTGGCCCCCCTCCGTCCTTCTCCACAGCATCTTGGATACAGGGTTGGGATACAGGCAGAGCAGGCTGCTGCCCACAGAGCCTCAGTGTCTGGTCTGCTGCTACATCTGTGGTTCATCTTCCATGAGCTGCTTGAGCAGGATAGGTCTGCCAAGACCAGGAACTGTGAAAAGCACGTGTAACCCCAAGAGGTTACAGGTTAGCCAGAGGAGGTAGCACCTAGAGCCCATGCAAGTCAGGATAACAGAAAGGGGGGCCTTGAGATCAGGCCCACCACAGTTCCTTCTGTTGGGCACTTCTCTCCCCCATGCCTCTTGCGAAGGGCACAGCATGCCAGACACATCAACCATATCCTTCAGGCACCAGGACAGAGGGGACAAGTCACAACACAGGACAAGGCTGGAAATCCAAGCTTAAATCCAGAAAAAGAGGCTAGGAGTGGTGGGCATACCCGTAATTCCAGCACTCAGGAGGCTGGGAGAGGAGTATCATGAGGTCTAGGCCAGCCTGGGCTACAGAGGGAAAAATACTCTGTCTCAGAAAAGGTGGGACTAGGGAATGGGAGATTGCTCAGCCAGTAAAGCACTTGCATGAGGACCTGAGTTCAGATACCCAGAACCCACATAAAAAGCTTGTTATCCTGGTGATAGTGAGATGGGAGATGGGAGGTGGATCCCTAGAAGTTCATGGACCAGCCAGTCTGGCCTACACGGCAAAGTTCCAGGCCAAAGGTCTTGCCTCAAACAAAAGATAGAAGGCACCTGAGGAACAACATCCAAGGTTATTCTCTGACCTCCAAATGCACGCACACATACATACATTCATATATGTGCACTCCCCATAGGAACATGTGTACATACACACCAAAACCAACCAAACAAACCCTCAAAATGAATACTAAGGGTCTAGAGAGCTGACTCAGCAGTTAAGAGCAGTTCTCACAGAGGACCTGGGTTCAGTTCCCAGCATGGAGACTCACAACCATCGTCCATAACTGCAGCTTCAGGATATCTAACACCCTCTCTGGCCTCTATGGGCACTGCACACACATGGTGCACTTGCATGCAGATAAAAGCAGATAAAACACTCATACATGTAACATTTAATTAAAAATAATAAAATAAAATGCAAAAAAGGAGTGCCATCAGCAGCAGCAAATGAAGCTGGGAGGGCAGGAAGAAATGGTGGAGAAAGGATTCCAGGGAAAGCCTCACCATAGGCCACATAACTCATATGACTGGTGGCTACAGCATGTTCCCATGGGACACACAGTTCTATGGGGCATTGCTCCTGATACTTGGGTCCACCGCTCTGGGGAAACCTCCCCTCACCAGACTCAAAGGGGCCTGGAGGGGCGCTGCAGCAGAGGAGTCTGGGGCAGCCAAGGCTCAAGGCTCAATGGCAGTTGGGGCTTGAGCATGGATCTTCCAGGACCCAGGACCCAGGACCCCATTTCTCCTCAGGTGAGAGCTTGCTTGGTCAACACCCCTCAATCCTGTAGCACTGTGAGGACAGACACTCAAGCTGAATCTGCAACTGTGACCAGCTGCCCAGGCCTGCAGGCATTGCCACTTCTTATCTTCCCCTAACCGGGAAGGAGCAGAGAGAAGCACAATAAACAATGTAAAGTAACCCAGGATTAGACAATCAGAGGCAGAAATGAGGAACCCAGCTAAGGAGACAGCCATAGCCCCCAAGGATGAAGAAAAGCTGCCCCAGGGGCCAGCATCTGTGTCAGCTCGGAGGGAAAGGGACTTGAAGCCTGTGGTACCTGCCCTTCTCCACAGGGTCCAGAAGACAACCCTGTTTCACCATATTCTTCCACCGATCATAGTCCTCATGCACCCAGGCAGAGAGCCTCGGCCAAAGGGCAGGCCTGGGGCTGGGGAGATGGCTCAGGAAGTACAGCACTTGCCCTGCAATCCTGAATATGGATCCACAGAACCCAAATAAAGCTGACATGGTAGCAAATGTCTGTAATCCCAGCACTCCTGCCAAGAGATGAGAGACTGTTGAATAGCAACTTCCTCTGAGTAAAACCTTCCATATGCAAAGAAGCTTGTTAAGACACAGGATGCTCTAAAAGAAGTTGAAACACTCCATTCTGCAAGGAAGTCAGTAAGTTCAGGAAGTAAACAACTCAGTAGCTTCAGGAAGTCCCTGAAACTGACAAGATCACTAGGCCCCCTCCCTCTGCCAATATAAGTCCTAAGGACTGCTGAGAGACTGTGACCTAAGAGGCTCAGATTGACGAAGCCACCTGGAAAGGCCATTCTCTGAGACCTATTGGGCAGGTTATGCAGTGTGCTCCAGGTATCTATCCATCTTTTGTGAGCCATAGTTTGGGTGGCTTTTGGTGATGCACTGTCTTTGAGTCATTTTGGCTCCTGAAGTAACCCCTCACCAGTACTCTTGTAAGTAACCCCAATAAAACTCATTGTTTCACCAAGTTGGACTTTTTGGCGGTATCCTGACTTTGGTCTATTGTTGGATCCCTACCTGGAGTGAGTAGACGTTTGTTCACATCTCCCCAAGAATAGTGCCACATAGCAAAGGCAGAGACTGGAAGCACACAGGCCACCTGGCCTGGGTACAAGGCAGTGCGAGACCATCTCCAACAAGGTGGATCTGATGTTCTCTCCTTTGCTCCTCTCTTGACTGAAGGAGAAGGAAGCAGGGGTGCAAAGGCTAGAATAGGACTCCAAATTGGCTGAGACAGAGAAACACAGTTATCACTCTGCTGGGGTGGGGGGGGACTTTGTGACTGTACTTCCCTGGGACCTTCAGACCTTCAATAGGGAATAGAAGGTAAGAGGACCAGCCAGAGTTCAGCAGTGCACCACCTAGTGCCCTACCCCCAGCCCCTGAGGAAAATGCCAAGGCCCCTGTGAGGACAGAGTACCCAGGATTGTCCAGCACTAAGGGTCCAAGACCAGTGTCTACCCCCTAAAAAGAACTCAGGACTCACAGTTCCTCCAAAGTGACATGGGAGCTGGGAGGGGCATAGGGCAGGGCCAGGGCAGCCATGCTGCTATGGGAAGTGGGAAGGCAAACTCAAGGAGGGCCCTGGTGACAGCAAGCTGCTCAGCCACAAAGCCCCCGGCCAGGCATGTGCTTAGCACAACTCATTTCTAATTCTTCTTGGCCTCGTGTACATTATGAAAACAAGGCCCTGGGGCACATCCCAATTTGGGTCAACAATGAGGAAGTATTGCTGCATAAAACATCAGGGTCTCCCCAGGCTGTGCAGACAGATGCCTGTGTCCTACACTTGGCTTCCCCAAATCAACAGCACAAATAGACCACACCAGAAGCAGGCCAGAGTACCCGGTTCACAAGGATGAAGCCTAAGCGGCCACATGTGGAGACATGGGCCACAGCTGCACACATAAGCCAGCCTGTATCCAAGATCAACTGCCTGGGTGGAACCAGTTCATTCCCTCCTGACAGCCTGCCAGGGTTAAAGAGACCCCACCACAATCACAGACAGTCATCACACCCCACAGCACCCTTCACTGTTACTGCTGGTCACAGCACCCCACAGGCTACTCACCTTCCTCCACTCTCATCAATCTTGAGTCCCCACAGAAAAACCCTGACTGTCACTCAGGCTGTTTTGGCTAGACCCAAGCCCTTAGCAGCACTTTCAGACTCTCACATCTGAGTAACACACATGTGGGGCACCAGGACTCAGTTTCCAGCCCAGCCCCTTCCACTCTGTTTCTGCTTTCAAGAGGAGGCCAGGTACTGGTCCCTGAGGGCCAAGACCTGACAGGGAAGGGCAGGCATTCCCATGTACTCAGGATCCAGGACTCCAGGTGACCCAAGGCCTCGCTGTCCTTGCCACATGGCAGCAAGTGACACTTCCTAACCCCTGAGTCACCGCCCCCCCGCCCCCAAGTACTCACAGTGTCAGCTCTCTGCTTCTGACCTCCGAGCTCTTCCAGGGCCTGAGACAGCTGAGCCTGCAAGACAAGACCAAGAGGGACAGGGTTAATGCCTGCCAATCTGGGGTGAATGGCCCACTTCAGTCTCCACTCCTTTCTGGGTCTGCGAGGGCCATACCACCACATTACTCAGGCCCTAGGTAACATGAAGTCCACAGCAAATGCTGCCACATGGTCACAGGAGAGGCCATGCAGCACAGCGGGGGGTTGAAGAAGAGGTCAACCAGGTACCTCCTGCACTCAGTCTCTCATTCTGGAAGAACTGAGGTGGCCTGGCTGACACAGCCACGTCCCAGAAAAATCAGAGGCTCCTCAATACAGCCACCACCAGGCAGACAGGAAAGGGCAGGGAGAACCCCCAGCTGGAGGTGCATGACCTGCAGTCTCCTGGATGAAGAAAAGGGAGGTTCAGACTAAGGAGCCAAGGGTAGCTGTATTGTACCCAAGCACTTTGGAACCTCAGGACTAAAAGCCGAAAGGATCTTATCCATGGGCTGCAGCTCCACTCCCTTAGAGGACGGCCTTCCTTCATGCTACCCAGCCTCTGCTTTGTCAATCCAGAGACAATCCAGTGACATGGAGCACACTGTTGTAGGCCACCCTGATGGAGGCCACCATAAAGCAAGCATAGAGTCAATGCCAGTGGCACCTCACTGGCTGCCAACAGTTGCCAGCTCTCATAGGCTCTCCTAGAGCCTTCCAGGGCAGTCAGGAAATGGTATGTGAAGAGGTTGGGATGTTGCAAAGGTACATGCCCCAATCACAGGTGGCTGCTATGGGCTGTCTATAAATGCACGAGGTCAGTGAGCCAACCGCATAAACAGAGGACATGGTCAGCCTCATGGAGCTGGAGGGACTTTGCCCAGCCTAGAGCAGCAGAGTCATTCCACTGTCAGGTCTGTACAAGGCAAGGAGACGCACTCCTTCGCTCTGTCTCCTGTGCCACTGGCCCTCTGCTTCTAGGGATTGCCACAGGCTGAGGCACCCCGAAGACACCATGCACCCAGCGCCTGCAGAGGCTGTCTACATGCACCTCACCCACTGTTAGGGGGTGTTTTTTATGTACCACTTTAGAAAGGAAAAACCAGCCCAGAAGCCAAGCACCAGTGAAGAAGACAGGATTTGAAGCCAGGCCCACTCTGTCACTCTCAAAACTGGGAGAACTTCAAGGCCCAAGTGTCCACCCTAGGGCACATAATCCTCCCCCCTCCCCAAACATACCACCATTTACCGTTCCACAAGCAAGGGGCTGCAGGGCTAGGACCGACACCCCCTCTACCCACCTGGCCTCAAGGACATATGCATATCTGCTGCAAAGCAGTGAGGGGAAAAAAAAAAAAAAACACCATGACAGAGCAGGCGAGGAGGCAGACATCTCCCAGAAAAGGATCCACACAAGGCAGCAAACACACAGAAAGGTAATTAACACGGTTAGCAATTAGTCAAATGCAAATCAGGACAAACAGAAACACCACTCTGGGAAGAATACCACCAGTGAAGACAGGCTGGCAGAGCCAGAGAACACTGGGGCACCAAGAGCCAGAAAGGACAGAGTACAGAGTCATGTGGCACCAGAAACTACAAACAAGAAGACTTGGTTTTTCCATAGAATTTAACAGCTGCATAATCCACTGGAGGTATAGTTCAAAGGATTAAGAAACACACAGCCGAAGAGGTAGCTCAGTGGCTTAAAGTGCTTGCTACACACACATAAGGACCTGAGTTCAGATCATCAGCACCCACAGAAAAACAGGACATAGTTACATCCGTAACCCCAGAGCTCCTACAATGAGATGGGAGGTGGAAATAGGAGACTCCTGGAAGCTTCCAAGCCAGCTAACCTGGCAGACACAGGAGTAAACAAGAGGCCCTGTTTTAAACTAGGAAGAAGGTGAGGAGGAACATGTGTGTCTTGACTTTGGGGCGCTCTCTCTCCCCCCCACCCCCGCTACCTTTGGTAATGGGTAATGGAGGCCCTCCTTTTCTGACCACCACATCTATGGTTGAAAGAGGAGCAGGGCACCAGCACCTGATCCCACCCCATCAGCACATAAACAGAAGGTTCTTCCCCAAATGACTGGGAAACATGTTCCATCCACCTCTCCCAACTACAGGTAGAGCCATGCTTGGTGGGACAGTGGGCCAGAATCAAACACCAGTCACATACTATGGCTCCCTGAGCAGGGGAGGGAAGAAAGACATGTCATTCCTCAGATCTACCAAGCCCGGCTGGCGAGGAGGCCTTCTGAGTACATGGCCTGGGTAAACAGCAGAGTATGTAGTACTATGAAGGGGAGTCTGTGCCCCCAGCTGGGGCTTCATCAGTCACCACTCCACATCCAAAGAGTGGGTCCCTTCTGAAGCCCCAGCACTCATTCACTTGAGCACTGGACCCAAGGATACCAGACAAATTCATGCCACGGATGGCAGACACTGTCACCATGCCCCTCAGAAGGGACACACAGGAAAAGTCTTATCTACAGGTCTGAGCATATAGCCTCTGGCAAAGGCCACATCCCCTGCAGCCTAGCCCTCATCAGAAGACACAGTTCAGAGCTGAGGACAGAGGATGAGGTGGGAATGCCCAGCAGCAGAGGTGAGCGGGTGCCAGGCTCCAGTGCTGAGACATCTGGACAGAAATATCTCCTCTGGTAGCATCACAATGCCTGCCCTACCCTTTGCAGAGATGATGAGAAATGGTAGCCCACCGCGATTCATCTGCTCTTGCTTTCTCCTGAGATTTCCAAAGAGGGTCAGGCAGCAGGAGGCACGTCTGCCAGCTGTTCCTCATCTGCCCCACAGCTGGCCCACACATCTGAGCAACTGGCCTGTGCAGGTGGGGTCACCCATCTTGTCCCTTCTGCTTACATGGCACCAGTTCCTGGCCCTGCCCAAGACACTGCAGTGCGGTAAGTCTAGAAATGGCTGCAAGCTCTGGATAGGTGAGCACAGAACACTGGGCCAGCACAGCTATGGTCAGTCAGTCAAGGGGCTGGGTGGGCCAGCACAGCACCTGCTAGCCCCTGTAGACCGTGCTCCTCAGCCAGGCCCTGGAGGCTGCGTATATGGCAGACACAAGCCCCAGAAATGCACCACCTAAAACCCCATGACACATATACCACATGGAGGCCTCAGCAGGGCTATTTTTATCCTGAAGTGTGAAGTGGCAGCCTGATGATCTGGCGCCTCTGCTGGTGCAGAGAGAGAGCATGCAGGACATGGCAGGAAAAATTGCAGGCACTGGAACAGGCTGCCCCAAGTCCTGAAAGGGCTGACAGTGCCTTCAGTCATACCTTGGGATGGCCTCATGAGAGAACCCTGAGAAAAGCACACCAGCCCCACACAGAGGCCGGGGCCCAGGCAGACAGGGTCCTCCCCATGGTCATAGTTAACATAGAAGAGGCTGAGGCTCAAGCCTCAGGCCACCTGTCACGTTTGTGATTTTGTGTGACACAAAAGAGGAGTCGACAGAGTCACAGAGATGGGACACACTGGAGGCTGTCTGCCTGGCTGTCCCCTGGGGGGAGAGCACGGATGAAGAGTGTCTCCCTCTCACGTGGCCAGCACATGGACATCTTCAGTTTCTGGGGGCTACAAGGTAAGCTGGCCCCCAAGGAGGCAGCCGGCAACACCAGGCACTCAGGCTACAGACCGTGGTAAAAGTTGTACCTACCCAAAGAGCAGGAGTGGGCTCTGCTGGGGTGAAGGAGACAGTCAGCCAGGCCTGCACCATCATACTCTACTCAAGATTAGCGATTCCACAGGGACCCACTTACTGGCACTACTATGCACCTGTTAAAAGCACTGGGTTCCTAGGCATCAGCTGGCACCCACTGGATTCAGTGTGGAAAGAGGGTCCTGACCTGTAAGTGTTCCCATAAGCCCTGTGTGGGTATTGACAGAACTTAGGTCTGGTTGTGGGGACTCAATTTTCAGGAATGTAAGCAGGGTTCAAATTGCAGTGCCCGTACTTTACAAGCTCTTTGCAGTGGCGCACAGCAAGCTGACGGTTTGTGAGAAGTCCTCTGCAAGGAGAGGCTACAGCAGCCAGTACCTTCTAAGCCCACAGAGGGAGCACAGATGAAGGGAGGAGGGGGAAGGGAAGAAGGAAAGGCGGAGGTCTACTTTGCCTAAGCTGAAGTCAAGAGCCCTCTAGATCCGCCGTGATGTGAGACTGAGCTTCCCCTATCTCCACGTAGCCAGCAGCGCTGTAATCTGTTTTAATTAAATGCGCTAGAAACACAACTCAGGCGATGCATGGCATCCAAGTGCCAGCACTCATATTTATGGCTCTGTTGACAGACGACTCGTGACATCTGCTTCCAACCTCCGTAGCCACTTTATTAAATAGAATAAATAAAAGCTGGGCAAAATGGCAGCAGCCTCACCAGAGATGGGCTACTGGGAGTCTCCAAGCTCAAAATTTCTAGTTTATTTTGTTGAAATGCTTTTGGTGAAATCAAAGCATGTACTATATTAGAGGGACTGTGGGAAGTTAAGCAAGAGAATAAAATGGCATTAAAAGAGGGGTGCCGTGACAGGCTTGTGGCTGCCCATCACCTGTGGCCAGCCCTGGGGCCTGAACACCTGCCCACCCATGAACATTGAAGGCTCCCACCATCCCAACCATGCTTAGCAAGATCACACCCAGTACAGACCACAGTTGACAGAAAAGCCTATTGACCCTAGAGAAAACAGGAGCCTGGTACAGTAAAGAGAGGGAGATAGAGAAAAGTCATCAGACAAACAGAGAAAAGCAGAAGGGCTGAGAAGAGGGCTTCACAGGTAAAGTGCTTGCTGCATAAGTATGACAACCTGAGTTTGGATCCCCAGGTGTGGCGGTGTGCACCTGGGAGGCAGGAAAAGGAGGATGTTGGGAGTTCCCTGAACAGCTAGCTTAGACAAATCAGTGAACTCTAGGTCCCAGTGAGAAAGGCTATGCCAAAAAAATAAGGTGGATGCCAGGCATGGTGGATCTCTGTGAGATTGAGGCCAACTTAGTCTAAATGATAAGTTCTAGGCCCGCTTGGGGCTACAAAAAGACCCCCACCAAAAAAAAATGTGGAGGGGGCTGGAGAGCTAGCTCAGCGATTAAGAGCACTGACTACTCTTGTTCAGTTCCCAGCACCCACATGGCAGCTAACAACCATCCATAACTTAAGTTCCAGGGAGCTGATGCCTTCTTTTGGGGTTCCTTGGGCATTATACACATGGATGCACTTACATACAAGCAGGTAAAATACTCATACGCATTAAAAACAAATTTTTTATGTTTTAAGATGTGGCAAGCTTAAGAAGATACCAACTTCAACCTCTGGCCTCCACGTGCACTGGCACACGCAGCCACACATACATGAGGACACCCATGCATACACCACACAGACACATTCATAAAAGAAAGAGCAGACAAAAAGAAAGGAAGACAACGGATGAAAGAAGAAAGGAAAACAGGGGTGGAGAGGCAGAGAGTGTTAGGGGGCAGCCCCCACACCCATGAGAAGACCCCAAACCTACAGGGACACTGGTACACTCCCCTAGACCCTGAAACTGGGAGGTGGGCATGTCTGCCCCTGCACAATGAGTCTAGCAGCTCAGTCAGACCCCTGCGCCTCCTCTGCACACATCTCACCACCTTCTGTCAGTTTAGGGACAACCTAACAGCACAAGTGATGTGAAGGCTCGGTCTCAGTTCTCCGCTGTGCATCGCAAGCACACCCTGGAAGCCACCTGCATCCTAGGCTTGAGTGATGCTTGCCTGGCTGCAAGGCATAAGGGGCCTTTAGGGAAGGAGTTCCATGAAGTTATGTAACTTCTTACTGTGTCAATACAAGAAGCTCAGCTAATAAACTCCTGGCAGACGGCTAGAAGGAGCTTTTAATGCTCTCCAGGCACAAGTCTGAGAGGTGAAATGTGACTATCTAGCAAAGCAATGGAAAAGCACCCTCTGCTCCTGCTCAGGCTCCAACCCTGCCATCTGCAGTGACACCAACAGCCCACCACTAAGCCCTCGTGGAGAACTACAGGGTGTTCCGAGCAGCATGTGCCTACCCTTGCCTGAAGCACCTCCAGGGCACTTGGAGCACACTTAGTCCTGGGGACACAGCTCAGGCAGTGAGCAAGGTCTCTGGAATGTAGTCACAAGCTCACTGTGATGGGGACAGTGAGGAGTAAGAAGGTCTGTCTTGGATGACCCTCCCACCTCAGGCTGCAGGTTCTCAATTACAAAGCAGAGATTTGGCCCTACTGGAGTCTTGGGAAATGATGGATCAGATTGTGCACATGCATCAAGCCAGGGGTATAGTACGTGGCAGGTAATGTACACTATCTTGATGAAGAAAGTAGTGGTAAGGTTGTGCCTGCCAGGCCCCAGGGTGCCATGTGAGCAAGCCATGATTCCATGGCTGTCCTGACCCAGAGGTGTTCCCCACCCCCCACAAAAGGGTCAGGCTGGAGATGACAATAGCTCAGCCGTGGGTCCCCAAATTGGGCCTGGTGCTGGTACTAGTGGCCAGCCTGTGGCTGGAAATGGCAACCTCCAAACCCACATCTGCCATGGAAGAAGCTTTCTGGCTCACCCTGGCCTTCCCGCCAGGGTGGCCCAAGATCATGAGTCACCCTACTGATGGGAACCTCAAGTCCAGAGCTTCAGCAGCAGCAGCAGCCTGGGAGTCAAGAGCTGCCCCAGGACCCTGCCAGCCTCATCAGGACTGCCAGCCACCCAGGAGACTCCTGGGTGGCCCTGGACTCCTCCCAATCAGCCTACCAGGCTGGCACAGCCTAGGGCCACAGGAGGAAGGCTATTGAGGGCCAGCCTGCTTGAAGGAGCAACAGAGCCCAAGTACAGGAGGACTGGCTATGACAGGGATGTGGGGACTTCTCAGCACCCCCACAAATACACACCTGCACTGGCAATGAACAGCCATAGTGATGGTGACTGAGAAACAAGACAGAGCTGGTGACAGAGCACATTAGTTCACCAGCTGGGCAATCCACCCTCCATCTGCTGCTCTCCCATAACTCCAGGAGACACAGAAAAGGGACAACCTGCCATCTTTACATCCTGCAGGGACAGAGTAAAAGTCACTGACACAAATCCATGGGCAGGGTGATGACAAAATGTCGAAGGGACCCACACATTTGTTCCCTCATCACATGACACAGAACACATGGAACCAGCTGTGCCCAAACTGTTGGGTTTCTATCACCTGTGTGGGGGACATACGGCCAGCACAGACAGGACCTCTCAGTGTGAAAAATGCCGAGGACACTGCGAGGTGTCAGAGAGCAGTCGCTGCAAATCTCTGCTCATTAGCGTTTCTCATGAAGCTAAATGTGTTGTAATAAAACGGCTATTAACGCACTTACATTGATGGCAACACTGCTTGCTACAGCCCCAGTTAACCTTTCAGATAAAAATGAAGGGCCAGGGCAAAGAGCTCACAATGGCCCCGATGGACTGCACTCCTGGCTACTGGCCACTTAGGAGACACAGGAAAAAGGGCCTAGCCAGACAGTGGCACAGGACCAGGCGGGGGTAGGTCTTCTGCTACATGGGGGGCTTCACTCTGCTAAGAATGCCAGTGTAACTGCTCCCCCAGGTAAAGGTGGTACAGGCCTCATGTGACTGCTGAGACTCTGTCCTGGCCTTGGTGTAAGCCACAGGCACAAAGGATGTGCGGGCAACTTGGACCACAGCCTCATCATGACACACAGCCATGTCATCCCCAAAGCCTGAACTTCAGTAGGCCCCACTGCTGTCACTGCCTACTCCTCCCACGGGGAGACCTGAAGCCTCTCATGGGAAGGTACTTCTTGACTTCCCAGATACCAGAGCAGTGCTGCAGAGTTCCAGACTGCTCTCTCATAGGAACCCAGAGCTCCACACCTCACATCTAGCATGCTACGGCACTTCATGGTTCTACTGGGGTGTTTTGTTTTGTTTTGTTTTGTTTTGTTCATACTACTGGGGATTTAACCCAGGACCTCATGAAAGTTAGTAAGTATTCCACTGCTGGGCCATACCCCAAGTCCCTATCTGGAGGATTCTAGGCAGGTGCTCTACCACTGAGCCACATCCCCAGCCCCTCGCTGGGAAATTCTAAGCAGGGCTCTACCACTAAGCCACACCCCCAGCCCCTCACTGGGGGACTCTAGGCAGGGTTCTACCATTGAGCCACACCCCCAGTCCCTCACTGGGAGATTCTAAACAGAACTCTACCACTGAGCCACACCCCAAGCCCCTCACTGGCAAATTCTAAGCAGGGCTCTAATACTGAGCCACACTCCAGCCCCTTACTGGGGGATTCTAGGCAGGTGTTCTGCTGAGCTATATCCCCTACCCTCTTTTTACTTTTTAAGACAAACACTCAGTTGCCCAGGCTGGCTTTAAACTCTCTCTATAGCCCAAGCATGCTTTTAACTTATAATCCTCCTGCCTCAGATTCACAAGTAGCTGGGATTCCAGACCCATGCCATTAGGCCCAGCTTATGGTTGTTTACTAAATATTCCCTTACCAAAGGTTCTGCTGTGACTGGTAAGGGATCCAATGCAGTATACACCCTAACGCTAGCTGGGGAGTGAAAGTGGTCCCACCTTCCCCTGCTCTCACTTCAGATACTTTTGCAGCTGGAACAAACAGGACTCTGGCTGAATGAGGGACAGCTGCCTGCATAAAACAATGGGCCACACCAGCAACTTCCTATCTACATCATCCCATAGGTTAAGAGCTCAAGGGCCATAGGGAGTGATGGAGGCCCTGGACCAGGACCCTGTGCAGGTAGGCAGTGCTGTGGGGCAGACTTCACTTCGTCCACAGGCACCCAACGGCCTGGGTAAGGTCCTGGACGCTCTGGGCCTCAGCTTCCTTGTCAGTGCAGTAAGGACAAGGATGGATGGGCCTGCTTCCAGCCCTGCATCAAGAGTCCAACTGAGTGGTGGAAACGTAGAGCCAGGTGCAGAGCTGGGCAGAGGAGGCACAGGCAGCATCTGGGACTGTGGGTGTGCAGTTCTCCTTGTGCACAGGATCCAGCTCTGTCCCAGACAGGAAGGCTGAGAAAAACCTCCTACATCCTGCAGCTAGACTGGTTTGCATGGAAGTTTTGCTCCAGGAAATGTCAGTGTTAAATGGGTAAGGGTTTGAGGAGGTGCAGGCCATCCAGGAAGGAGAGGTCACTTGGGGTTCTCACTGGTTCCCAGGGTCACAGCCAGGAAATGGGAATGAGGCCTGAGTGCTACAGGAGCTGGCAAGTTACCCTCTGCTTTATTTGTTTCATTTTGTTTCATTTTATTTTTTGATCTTTTTGAGACACGGTCTCCCTGTAGCTCCAGCTGGCCTGGAACTTGCTAGGTAGACCAGGCTGGCCATGAACTCACAGAGATCCTCCTGCCTTTGCCTCCTGAGTGTTGGGATTAAAGGCATGTGCCACCACACTTGGCCACCCTCTGCTTTAAAACAAGACATTTCCTCTATCTTTATTTTACTAAAACAAGGCATGATACTTCACCAAAGACTCATGCCATCCTATGGGCAGTGACAAGGAGAAATGAAAATCCACAGCTGCCCTCTACTTGGGAAACATTGTGTCATCACCTGGACATGAAGCAAGAGGAAGCAGGTTGCTTCAGCGACCACATGGGCCACATGGCCCAGACCATCCCTGAGGCATAGCGTGACAACTCTACCTGGTGGATCCTGTGCCTCACCCTGAATCTCCCTGACACTCACCTGCTGGCTGGGGCTGCCTGGGATCCCCTAACTGGCTGCTGCCATCCAAAAAGTAAAGTGGTCCAAGTGTTAAAATAACCACCCCCATGGCCATGCCCCCTACAACATGGTCCCTGCTCACTAGTGGAACAGATCTACCTCCATCTCCAGCTATGGCCATGCCCCACCCCCCAACATGGTCCCCATGCACTCTGAGAACAGACCCACCTCCATCTCTGTGCTGTGGGCATGCACCTTCTGCACCATGTCCTCAGCCTCTCGCATGCGACGCGTCAGCTGGGGTGAGTACTCGGCCTGGGTCAGCTCACTGTCATAGGATCCCAGGATGGCACGCATGCCGTCCCGCTCCTGTGGGAACAAAGGGCATCAGGTCAGGGCAAAGACAGGCTGTGAGGTGGTGTCAGGGACAAAGAGGCAGGAGGAGCCTTGGGGCTCCCTCCTGAGGTGCCTTGGAGTGCTGAGGGACAACCACCTGCTTCTACCTACCCTACCAATGGCACACATGGAGGCCCTGGCATGTGGAGCTCTAGACCTGTGCCACTGGGCTAGCCATCTGAGAAGCCCATCCTGATGACAGCTCTTGCTTTACATGGTGAACACCATCTTGCTGTGACTTCTGACCAGTGACACCCAGAGTGAGCACAGAAGCCTAGTGTGAGGACATACTCCATTTGAGAAAAGTCTTCCCACTGCCCTGACGGGCTGGAGTTCCACAAAAAGTTGCAGCCTCAGTGAGTACCTCCCTCCAGAGAGCTAATGGCTGTGTTAGGCCAACATATGTGCACCACGCCCCCAGCTACAACCGAGCATCTCTGTCTTCCCACTCAGCACTAAAAGGGGAGGGGTGTCACAGGTTTCCTGGATGATACATGACAGAGTCAGGGGAATTTTCAGGGCTCCTCATCTGTGCCTCACTGGAAGTCTTAATTAGGGTTGGTGGTATGAGCCATAACTGGGGTACAGGCTTCCTGGGATGCTAAGAGATACATCACAGGAGCCGAAGAAATGCATTCCACTCAGTCAGCAGGGAGGCAGGCCGATAGACATGCAGCCTGCACTGTGAGGGGCTACATGTAGGGTACAGCCTCACTAGGGAGCCTGGCTCCCCTGGGCTGCTCACTGCCTCCCCTCTCCCTGTGACTGGGGTTCTTAAGTTTGACCCTAGACCCACAGGACCACTCCTGGATGGAGGAGGCCTAGCCCAAGAAACCTCTCCCCTGTCATCTGCCTGCTCTGGAACCATCTGAGATCCATGTGGGCTGCACAAGAGAGGATGGTGAAGCCCTCCTCCAGATGCCCAGCTGTGCCAGAGCGCAGTTCTTCCACCCGCCCGTGTGTAGGAGCACCTTGAAAAATTTGAAGAGATACCGGTATTCTGCAGGTCTGGGCAGGCCCAGTCTGTGCTGCTAACTGGAACCTCGGCACCCCTGCTGATAGGCTCAGTACCTTCTGCTTGGGCTGTGCCCAATCATGCAGCCAGCACTGAGAATGCTAGGGACAGCAGAGCCCAGGAAGAGAAGTTCCTATGAGAAGCAGCTCCCAAGCTGTTCTGCAGCCGGCTATCTAGTCAAGTCCCAGTTCCTCCCTTAGTAAGAAAGAGGTCACAAGGGTGGCTGTGCAGATCAATACTGCCACGGACAAAGTGCCCAATGTGATGCCCTACAGACAACCAACACTCATGAAAAAGACAGGATTTTATTACCAGTGGCAAATGCTTCTAATACGAAGCCCTGGACAAGAGCCCTGACTGTTCCTGCCCACCCCTTCTCAATAATACACACCCCAGGAAAAGTCAGAGTGGTCAGATATGACTTTGTTCTGAGTCCCTGGCCAGTGGGTCCTTCCCAGGTGACCTGTGCCGTCTGTCCATACCAAGAGAGGCTGAGGGGGCACATGATGGGTCCCACAGGGACTAGCATATTCAGACCTTGCAGGCATCAGGAGCAACACCCACAAACACCAAAGCTCTTTCCATGAGGCCCAATTATGTCCTCCAGGAGGGACAGATGCACAGGCTCGGCCACACCCCAGCTCCCACAGTGTCCATTCAGCCATCCTCAGCCCTCCTGATGTACGAGAGCTGGGTGAGTGTGCCAGGACACAGAGCAGCACCCTGCTGCCTCACTGCTCAGGCCACTGCTCCCACAGCCATGTCTGGGCTCTCTTCCCTCGTGAGCCAGGGATGAGGTTATCACCCCAGCACAGACTTTGTAATTAGTAGATGCCAAAAAATTCAATAACTGAGAAATTAAAGTTCTAAATCCAGCTGGAACTGGTCACTGATCTGGGGGCAATCTGTTTCCGAGGGAAGGTTTATGAACTGTCATAATTTTATTGAAATTCTCTATCTTCCTATTGACTTTTATCATCTTGAGCTGGTTTACCCAAGTTATCATTAGCAGAGTGTCGATACCACAAGAGGCCGGGCGGGGGAGTTTCATTTCATCAACAAGCTGTAATTGTCTCTTTTATTGATCAGTAAATCTCCAAGATGCCACCTTACACTGGGCTTCTCTCCTCTAGCACCTCTAGGCTGATGCAGAAGAAAAATAGAACACAAGAAGTTTGTTGTTTGTACCTTTTCAAGGAATTTTCATGAGCAGAAGAGTGGGTGCTGGGCGGCCAAGAACGGTAACGACTTTTTAATGAGCAATTCTACTCTTGCCTCATCTGCACGCAAGCAAGCCCGGGCAATTCATCCGCCACCAACAGGTACCAGGGTGGTACCCATGGAGCCCTAAAGACCTGTTCATGGAGTACTGAACAAAATGGCATTTTCCACTGAGTGCTTCTCCTCGGGTGCAGAACAGTCCTGTTCGAAAGCAATCAGGTTTGCTCATGGTGTAATTAATGGCATGGAGGAGAGAGTGCTGGGAGAGTCTCACCCAGGAAGTAATGGGCTATGGATAGAGACAATCACAGGCGAGGCAAAGTGTCCTTGTGCATGTGGTGACTGGCCTGAAGGATAACATGTCCCAGTGATAGGAAAGGCCAGCAGCCATCCTAGCTGTCTTGACAGCCCATAATGATGAAAGCAGAATGATGAAACCAAGTGGAATGCCTGGTGACATCAAGCAGTGGCAGAGGGTTTGGGGAGACAGCTCAGGGAATAAAGTACTTGCTGTGCAAGTGTAAAGGCCTGAGTTCAAGTCCCAAAACCCACGTAAAAAGCCAGGCGTGGTGGTGTATGCTTGTAATCTCAGTACTGGGGAGGTGGACTCCTGAGGCTCAATGGTCAGCCAGCCTAGACAAAATCACCAAGTCCCACGTTCCAGTGAGGGACCCTGTCTCAATAAGTAAGATGCAGCCTGGCAAGATGACTTTTGCTGTCAAGTGTGAAGACCGAAGTGTGATAACCAACCAGTACCCCCATACTGGAAGGAAAGAACCCAGACTCTTGAGATTTGTCACCTGAATGGTAATGACTTTTTAATGAGCAATTCCACTTTTGCCTCATCTGCATGTAAGCAAGCCCGGGCAATTCATCCTCCACCAACATGCCCCCCCTAACACAAATAAATTAAATTAAATGTAGTCTTTAAAGAAAAAAAAAAAACCCACAGATACCGCAATTGGACATCTGACCACTATACTATACATACACGCATGCATGTACCAACCAACCAACCACACACACACACACACACACACACACACACACACACACGGTCCATTTAGAGAACTAAAACTCTGTTGCATGGCTTTTCCTGGGGACACCATTTCTGATTCACCCACACACACAGAGAGGGCAACAACAGACCTAAAGAAAGGAGTTGGCCCACATCCAGCCTGGTGAGCCAGTAAGTTTACTGGGCTCATTATAGAAGCATGGCTAACTTGGGGCAGCTGCATCACCAACAAGCCCAGTCCAGCATGCTGACTTCTCTCAAACGCCATAGCCCTGGAGCACAACTTGCACAACTTGTAGGCAGCTCCTCCAGGAGTGACCCCTCCCCAGTCCTGAGGTGTCTGAATGTCTGGGAGTCTCAAGCCCAGGCTCAGCCCCACCTCCCACCCTCCTCTCTCCAAAAGGAAATGTTCCAATCTGGAAGAAAGAACTGCCTAACAAGCTGGGAAAGAATTCCAAGGTCAACGCTTGGCAGTAGTTTTCTAGAAGGGAAACTGAGGCACGGAAGTAGACCTGCTTATCCCAGGCCCAGGCACCCCAAACCACTGCTGACTAGAGCCTGAGCTTCCTGACAAAGTCTTTCCTTCATGACAGCACTTAGGACTGGCACAAACTTCGACAACAAGGCCAGCAGGGGCCATAAGTGACCATCAGAGGACAAGCAACAGCAAGTGGGGCACAGGAATGGGCATCCCAACACCTGGGCATACACTGGAGGACCCTAGAGTTCTGTGAAACTGTCAGTTGTGTCAAGTAGAAGCCTGGTGACTCATCTTTCATGTACGCGTACGAATGCAAACAAAGCTTCAGTTCAGCATGGGGAAAGCTCTACTGGGCTCTAGGGAGCCCATGGAGGTGGGACCAGGGAAGCCCAGGCCTCAGGGCAGAGGAGGCAAGGACAGGCCTGTGGCCACAGCACTGGAAAGATAGCAGGTGGGCATAGGTAGCCACAGCATGTAGGCTGCATTGGATACAGGCAGGAGAGGGCAACCCAGGCAAAAAGAGAACAAGATAGAGACCACTACCTAAGCCCATCCTCCAGGGGGGAGCTCTTCACCACTGTTTTAGGGGACCAGCCTCCAGATACATCCAGGAGTCCCTTAGGGAAAAGAGAAATACAAGACCCAGGTACACAGAGGCCAAGCGTGGCCACAGCAGAGAGGCCATGAGGCCAAGGGGACAGCCACAAGGTTACCCTGCCTGGGAGTCCCAAGAGTTTAAGGAGGCCAGCCAGACTCAGTGTGGGAAAAGAGGTGCCAATGTGAGGTGGAGAATGAGCCCACAGCTTGCTGCCCCTCCAGAGACATGAGGTATGCATGCCTGGGTTAAGTCTGAGGCCAGAAACTGCCACATGGCCAATCCTAGCAGGACCTTAACTTGTTCCACGACCTGGGAAAAACAAGCAAGCCCTGAGCCTCGACTAGATGGTGGAGAGGCAGAGGGCTTACAGACCTTGAGGTTCAAATACAGCTCACTGCAGGGGACAGACCCACTAGGGGACTCGCTGGTCCTGGCTGCTGCTCATGCTCAATGCTGCTCTTCCCCTTCCTTTTGTCATATCGTCTTCCTCTGTGTCACACATCCTTGCTTCAAGTGGACACTGAGCACCCTGTGAGACAGGTGCACACGCTGTTCCTAGGCCAACTTGGTGGAAGAGACTGGTGGGACAATGAGGACCCAAGGGAGTTTGTCCCTTCCCATTCCTCACTGAAAGGGGAGCTGGGCTGGAGGCATCTGCATAGGGCACAGAGGTCCCTCTAGGTCCACATACACCTGAAGGAGGAGCTGGGGTGGAGCCTGTGCTCAGGGCAGGAAGCTCTCTCTTCCTTCATGCCTTTCTTCTCCTCTCCCTCCAGCCCCGCTCCCCCTCCCAGCCTCCCTTGCTGGCTCTGACTCATTGGGCCACCCACTCATCCCAGCACTGTCTGAAAGGCCTCTGTGGGTCTCAGCACTGGGACAGTGCTCTGCGGGCATCTCCTGTGGTCCTTCCTCAGCCCCCGCAGCCTCTCCCTGGTCTGGCCTCCTCCATTCAACTCTGAGTCACTCCACAATGAGTTCGTAAGACATAGAAATGAGACTAGAAACTATGAAGTGCTATTCCAATTGCTTTCCAGCACTGAGAGTTGCTGGAGTCCAGTAAACTCCAGGAATCCCAGCCCTGCTCCCTGATCTAAGCTGGACTCATCCATCACCTCTCTCTTAAGAGCCTTTCACTAGCCACTCCAACGTGACGTGGGGGACCTCCATGGTGAAACCAGCACCTGGTGGGTGCCTGATGCCCCTCTTCTCAGAGGAGCCTAGCTCCGTGGGGAGATCCTCACTGTGCCCCCCAAGAAACAGATGAGTAGATGCAGGGGGGTTGGGGGGAGTGGCTCCCTGTCCCAGTTCCACAAGACCCCTCAGGAAGACCAGGCCCCTCTCTGCAACCCAGCCCAAAGTAATCCCAGTAGGTCAGGAACACATGCCAGGGACAGGAGTTCTGTCTGCCCAACCAAACCTGCCCAGTATGTGCCCTGAGCATCCACACTAGTGGGAAGGACACGAGAGACCATGCCACCCAGATGATGCATCCTCTGCAGGAGGGCTGCTGCAGGTACCTACACAGCTGCACTACTACTGGCAGTGTACCAGAGTATCCACTCTGATCAGCCACAGCTGTCCCTCAATGCTCAGGGTGGTAGAGGGATGCCTCAGCCAGAGCCCCAGGTGCACAAGGACCCAAACAGGAACAGGACCACCAGGGTTGGGCGCAAGCCTACCAGGGTTTTCCAGGTCTGAAGATTTCCTTCTGGAACTTTCTAAAACTGCAAACAATCTTCAGGCATTGAGAAAAGCCCGTTTGCCAGAGTGGCAACCTGTAGGGAGTCCAGTCTGACAGCAGCAAATATCTGCCACACCTGGTGAGATCAACACACTCTACCACCACCCATCTCCGTGAGGGTTGGCTATCCACTCTCCCAAGACACAGAATAAGGCTCTCCAATTCCAGGATCCTCGCTGTCCAAGGATTCTAGAGCAACCATGATCCAAGTGAGCTGTGCATGATCATGTCACAGTCATCAGCCAAGCACCTCTATGGCTGGTGCGGCTTAGTGTGGCATGAGCCTGGGACCTAAGGGTATCTACCATGGGCAACATCTGCAGAGCCCCAGGCTGCCAAGACCTGGAGGGTGGGGAGCAGAAAGGACAGAGGTGTGGTGCCTCAACCTAAGGAGGAGCCCTGGACAGGACAGTCACTGTCCATGGCAGGCAACAAGACACATGACCACACAGCAATGGCCAATATATGCACACCAGCCTTGATGCTGGGTAGACAGGAAAACCCATGGAAGTTCAGTGCTGAGAATCTGTGACCACAAACCTATATGCAAAACCTGGGGAGCTGGGAATTCCTATGCATCGAAAGCCGCCACCATACCACATCAAGCACAGATGCGCACACCAGCAGAAGGCACAGGTCTTGCAGGGAAGGCAGAATTCAACCCACTCATCAAATAAACCCTAAGGTCAAGTTCTAAGAGTGTAAGATTACCATCAGAATTCATAAAATGAAAACCTATCAGGTGCTACAGGGAGACCCGGCCTCAAAAAACCCCTTTCCAAGTTTCACTGGTCAATCACCTGGTCATAGGACCACCTCTAGGAAGGTGGGTTCACCTTATGTTATGCTAAATGGATGGGCGGAGTACCTAGTACATTAATGAGATAGTGAATTTTTCTTGCCTCCTAGCAAAGAACTTCTGGACCAGCCACAGTCATGTAGTCTGTAGTCTGCTCGCTTTTCTGGGTTCTTTAGAAAAGCGTAATTTCTCCTTTTCTTCTCCATATCCCATTTCTAAACATGCTGTCTTTAAGGCTTTGGGCTGCCCCTGGCATCTTGTATTTCTGTACTTTCTAAAGCTTCCTTCTCCCAGCCCTGTGACTGCCAGTCCGCCACGTGTCTGACTTCCATGCAGGCTGTAAACCTGCCTGGTTCCATGGCTTTCTTTCCTTCTCCCCACGTTCTCCTCCTCAAGGCAGCTGCCAAGATGACCAATTTGTGCCCCCCACCCAGGATTTTTATTTAAAATTCTAATAAAATTGTAAAAGCTTAAATCTTGTGCCAAGGACTTTACCTTTTGGACTTTACCTTTAAAAAGCTCCAGTCTCCTCCCAGTTAGTACAGCTTTCCCTAAACTGGCTCAGAGAGTGCTGTCCCTGGTAAATAGATTTGACTACTTTGGAACTTTTTGAGTCTCAGTGGTCTTCCCAGTTGTTCCAAACTCTGTAAGACATCCATCTCACTATCTGCTACTTGCTATTTATTCTTTTACTTTGGCCTGCTGTATACTTAAGTCACTCATTCAAAACGTAAAATATAGATCTCATGGGTCATTCTCCAGACCATACAGCACGGTCAACACATCTGGACAGCTCACTGAGCTGTGAGGTGCAGACCCAAGAAGCTGGTGAGAAGGACGACAGACAGCCAACAAGGCAGAAAGCTACAGTGAGTCAGAAGAAAGTGGAAGGAGATAAAGTCAGTCACGTGTCCCAGCTGGACGGACACAAAGAATGTATCTCATGTGAGGGACGCTCTGAGCAACAGCAGCAAAGAGCAGACCAACTAACACATGCTGATCCAACAGGTGCCAGGTTTATAGCATCCACGGTCCAGCTGGCAAGTCCTGAAACAGAGCCAAAGAAGCTCTCAGGCTGCTGCCATGGGAGGAGCTGTAAGAAACCCAAGCACCTCTGTATCTACCAGATGTGAACAAGAAAGAGAGTGTCAAGAAGATGAAGGGTAGATCTTCCAGGAGAGATACATCCACACAGGTGTGCACCCAGGCTCTCCATAGCACGGTGTGCATGCTAGCGGACCAGGAAAGTGAACCAGGGCTGGCAGGGAGGGAGGGAAGGAGCAGCCATCCTTCCCTCACATCCACATTCATCAAATTCCCCTTTACTGTGATATATATTATATCATCTGCTGAGCAATGTAAACCAGAATTCAGAAAAAAAAAATAGTTCTAAGACTGAAAAGGCACCTTTGGGGATGTGATGTTACCCTGGAATCAACTAAAAGACAAACCACTGGGCATACCAGTGAGGGACTTTGGTGAACAGGTGATTTGAATGGGAAGACCCACCTTAAATGTGGGCTGCACCTTCCCATGGCAGCCCAGATAAAGGAGTGTGAGGAAGAAGTGCTTTTGCTCTTGGCCTGTTAGCCTTCATGTCTCACTGGCAAGATCATCTGCCCTGTGGCTGCCACCAGCCTCCACCGAAATCAGAGCCCAGCTTCTTCAGGCTTTCAGTGACTCTCTAGGAGCCCTGAAGACCTTCAGCGCCACCCCAGGACTACTGAGGCCACCAGCCTTGTGGGCTGAGCAGCAGCTGGATTCTAAGCTCTCCAATCTCTCCTGTGTAAGATGGCCAAAGACCCAGCCCACACCATGTAAGCCAATCCAATAAACTTCTTTTTTATTATATAGTCATCCTATTGGTTCTGTTCCTCTAGAGAGACCCTGACTGATACAGGGTAGCCTAGAGACTTGGATTGCTGTGTAGGGTAAAGATATAGAGACTCTACACCACAGAAACCATATAGTGAAAACAAATGGGAGAGCCTGGGGGAAAACTCCAATAAATTAGAAACAATGGAAGGAAAATGGGAGCTATGATTTTAAGGAAAACAAACAATGGGACATATAAAAGTACTAAATAGGAGTATAGAAATTCAAATCAGAAGAATAAACAATGAAGACAGACTAAACACACCGATTAAAAGACAAGGAAGCTCATAACACGTAGGAAAAATGAGCCTCAGCTGCAGTTTTTCAAGAAAATAAATGAGAAACACATGGAAGAAAACACTGAAGAAAGCAGTGGCCCTGTCACTATCCACGAGACACAACTCAAGGCAAACACCTCATCAGACTGGGTGGTATCACCTGTCATCCTGTGCTTGGGAGGCTGATGCAGGAGAGTCACCATACAATGAGGTTCATCTAACTGGGTGACAATCAAAGGCTCCACTCGCCAGACTTGTGTGAGTCTGGAAAGGTGACGGTCTGGAATCACAAAGCCATGGCTATAGGACAAGAGATACCAATGTCCAGCTCACCACCAGGTGAAGCTGATCCAGGAGTAAGCCCATGGAAAGCAAATAGTGCCGTGAAAAATTCTGGCTCAGTTGATAAAGTGTTTTTCAACAAAACATGAGGAACTAAGTTCGATTCCTAGGAACATTTAAAAAAAAAAAAAAAAACGGTTAGGCATGGTGGCCAGGCAGCCCAGCCCACTCGGAGACTTCAAAGCCCATGAGAGATCCTGTCTCAATACAATGTGAATGACACCTGAGCAACACCACCAGAATTTGTCATCTGGTCTCCACACACATACACACATGCTCCCCCCTACACACAAGTGTATCCCATGTACAAGAACACACATGCATACACACAAATTCTGACGTGGAAGCTGCTTCAGATCACATGGAGTGGTACGCTGCCTTTTTTTTTTTTTTTTTTGGTCTTTTTGAAAGAGTCTCCCTGTAGCCCCAGCTGACCTGAACTTGCTATATAGCCCAGTCTGGCCTCAAACTAACAGAGATCTGCCTGCTGCTAGGATTAAAGGTGTGCACCACCATGCCTGGGTGACATCTGCTTTCAAGCCTCAAGGAACATGCAGAAAAATTTAGCAAATGATGTGATACAAAACATGTCACAACAAATTTCAAATGAGATATTCAGGACCAATTTACAAAATAAAATGATTAGCCTGTGAATTAATTCTTAAAAGATTATGAAGAACATCCAATACAAATATGAAAGAAGAAAACACAAGTAACCACTGGTTAAATAAGACATCATAAGAGAAATTTGATAATACAAAGACCAAATGAACCAGGTACTTAAGAGGCAGAGACAAGCAGATTTCTGTGAGTTCCAGGCTAGCCTGGTCTACAGAGCAAGTTCCAGGCCACATAGGACTATACAATGAGACCCTGCCCCGCCAAAAAGATTAAAGCTGGGTGTGGTGGCACACACCCTTAATCCTACCTCAGGAGGCAGAGACTGGCAGATCTCTGTGAGATCAAGGCCAGCATGGTCTACATAGCTAGTTTGAGGTCCCCTGGGACAGGGAGACCCTGTCTCAAAAGGACATAGTAATAGTAAGGTAGGGCCAGCACAATGGCTCAGTGGATAAAGGCACTTGCCACACAAGCCTGAAGACCTGAGTTTGATCCCTGGAATCCATCTAAAAAACACTAGAGGAAGTGACAGCATCTGCAATCCTAGCATTCTTCATAGGGAGATGGTAGATGGATAAAGGTTACCTAGATGACCATGGACAACCAGCCAGGAGCACACACCATGGCAGAAACAAGGCTCAACAAGATGGGAGAATCGACCCCCACAAGTTGTCCTCTGACCTCCACATGTGCTACAGTATTGGCATGGGAACACACACACACACACACACACACACACACACACACAATGAAAATGCTCTTAAAAATGCAAATGCAGGGGCTGGAGAGATGGCTCAGCAGTTAAGAGCACTGACTGCTCTTGCAGAGGACCTGGGTTCGATTCCCAGCACCCACATGGTGGCTACAAACCGTCCTTAACTCCAGTTCCAGGGGAATCTGAAGCCCTCTTCTGACCTACGTGGCATTGCACAACACTGGCCAGCAAGATGGCTCTGCTGCGTAAGGTTGCTTGCTGCCAAGCCTGATAGCCTGAGTTAGAGTTCCCCAGGGGGAACCCAGATAGTGAAAGGAGAGAACAGACTCCTGAAAGTTGTCCTCTGACTTACACATGTGCACCAGGGAGACCCTGTCTCAAAAAAGACCAAAATAAATAAATAAATAAAAATAATTTTAAAAAAAATTAAAAAATGCAAAAGCAGAAAGCAGCAGGCTAACAACCTTAAAAATAAGGAAAAACAAAGTCACCAAGAGAGTAAGAATGAAATAATAAAAAGTAGGGAACAACTCTGGGGCTGGGCTCAGTGGGAAGTTATTGCCCACCATGCAGGAAGCCCTGGGTTCCATCCCTGGTTCGGCACAGTGGTGGTGCATACCTGGCATCCAGGCACTCAGGAGGTGTAGGCGGGGGGATTAAAAATTAAAAGTCAACCTTGGCTACACGTGAGTTCAAAGCCAGTCTGGGATAAACAAGACCCTGTCTCAAGAAAGAATAAAAAATTACCACATTTAAACAAATTTTAAAAGTAGAGATTAGTAAATGAAAGAGGAAGGAAAGCTATGAAGCCATGTCATTAGAAACTTGCCACAGTCTGACAGAAGGGGAAGGATGATGAGAAGGAGGAAGGGGATGTCTGAGGCGCTGGGCAGGCAGAGCCAGCACAAGGTTTGCAACTCAAGCAGGAAAGAGTGGCTGCAAGGATGCACAAGAAAAGGGCTCAGAGGCTTCAAAATTCATGACACACACCGAACCCCAGGTCCAGGCAGCTCACAGGACATCAAGCATGAAATATCAAAATTTCTACACAGGCACGTCCTTCTCAAAGTGCAGAAAACCACAGGCAGACATGAAGCCTGATGGGGCTGCAGAGCAGTACTGTTTACATCAACATATGAGAACAGGGCTCTGGGAGATGGAGCAGCAGGCGCTGGAGCTTGCCGCCAGACCTGACGACCTGAGTCCAAACCCCAGAACCCACATAAAACACTGGATGGCAAAGTGCACATCTCTAATCCCTGCACTCCCATAGCGAGATGGAGGATCATCTGGAAGCTTGTGGGCCAGCAGGGATGAAGTACACAGTCCAGAGTAGAAACAAGAGACTCTGGCCTCAACAAGGAGGAAGGGGAGGACAGACTCAGAAAAACTGCTCCCTGATATCACATTTAGACACACAATAAACAGACAAATAAATAAATGAGATACAAGAACAACAGCATACTTCCTGTCAGGAACCACAAAAGTGAGAAGACTTAAATTGTGAAATTTAATAAAGGTGCCAACCAGAAGCTGAGTGATTAAGAACACTGGTTGCTCTTGCAGAAGACCCAAGTTCAGTTCCCAGCACCCACATCAGGTGGCTCACAACCTTCTTCATAACTCCAGCTCCAGGGGATCCCATACCGTCTTTTGGTCACTGTGGGCACTGTGCTTGTGTGCACATACACATAGACACATATACATAATCTAAAAATAAAATAAATCTTTTTTAAAAAGGCCCTACTTGAGCCGGGCGTGGTGGCGTACGTCTGTAGTACCAGCACTTGGGAGGCAAAGGCAGGTGGATCTCTGTGAGTTCAAGGCCAGCCTGGTCTACATAGTGAGTTCCAGGACAGCTGGGGCTACAGGGAGACCCTGTCTCAAAAAGACCAAACAAAAAAAAAAAAAAAAAAAGTCCTTACCAACTTAGGATTCAGTGTCCAGCAAAACTGTATGTGACCAGAGGAGAAGGTCCGTCCTGGGGCTTTGTGAAAACAGCACACTTGCCCTGAGAGTCCCTGGGAGGCTTGGGACCATGAAGGAAGGGCAGCCCTTTATAGGACGAGGACAGGAAGGAGTAGGTGAAGAGAAGACAACAGCACAGGCTCTCCTCGGGCTTCGCTCATCTCACACACATATTTAAAGCAGCAACAGCACAGCAAAGAGATGATTACAGTACCCCCAGGGGCAAGGCAAGGGTGATATGGAGGGTTTGAGGTGACTCCCAAATGTATGTAACCAATACTTAAACAATCAATAAAACAAAACTTTAAAGCCAAGTCTAGTGGTACAGGCCTGTCGTCCTAGTCACTTTAGAGGGTGAGGCAGAAAATCAGCAAGTTCAAGGCCAGTCTGACCTACAGGGCAAGTTCAGAGATTGAATATGCCCATCTGAAAATGAAAAGCAAGATGTGGACTGGAGGGTATCTTACTGGTAGTGCTTGCCTAGAATACCCCAGTGAGGAGCAAGGATCTGGGTCCACAGGAGAGCACCTGCCTAGGATCCTCCAATGAGGGGCTAGGGGTGTGACTCAGTGGTAGAGCCCTGTATAGAATCCCCCAGTGAGGGGCTGGGGTATGGCTCAGTGGTAGAGCACCTGCCTAGACTCCTCCTGTGAGGGGCTGGGGATGTGGCTCAGTGTAGACAACCTGCCTAGAATCCCCCAGTGAGGGCCGGGGTATAGCTCAATGGCCTGCCTAGAATATATGAGGCCCTGGGTCTAATTCAGTACAGGGGGAAAAAGTTGCATAATTCATGTGTTGCCAGAGGAAACTGAATCATAAGAAATGTACAATTAAGACCAAACAAGGCAGATGAAGTGAAGGAGATAAAGAGAAAGGAAACAAAGAGCAGTGACCAATCACAACACACAACAAACACGGGCATCAAGCAAACTGTGTCAACCATCATTTTAAATGTGGATGATCTAAACATACCAACTAATCTAAGCAGGCCACTTTAGAAGAGACTGTCAGAGTGCATTAAAAAAACAAGACCTAATTACATGTTGTCTACAAGAAGTGGTCTTTGAACAAAAAGACACATCTATTAAAGGTAAATGGAGAAAGACACACTATACTAACTCCAATCAAAAGAGAGCTAGAGGGAGATGTGGTGGCTCATGCCTTTAATCCCTGCACTTGGGAGGCAGGGCAGGCAGATCTCTGTGAGTTCAAGGCCAGCCTGGTCTACATATCAAGTTCTAGGCCAGCTGGGGCTACAGGGAGACCCTGTCTCAAAAGGAACAAAAAAAGGGAACACCTTGCTTTTGCAAAGGACCAGGGTTCAGTTCCCAGCAGTCACACCAGGCAGCTCCCAACCATCTGTAACTCCAGCTCCAGGGGATTGAATGTCCTCTTCTGGCCTCTGCAAGTACTTCACTCAGGCACGCATGTACACGTACACACACACACACACACACACACACACACACACACACACACACACACACACACACACACACACACTTTTTTTTTTTTTAATAGTAAAGAAAAACTGGGCGTGGTGGCACATGCTTTCTCCCAGCACTTGTGGACTTGTGGAAGCAGAGGCAGGCAAATCTCTGCGAAATCAAGGCCAGCCTGGTCTACACAGCAAGCTCCAGGCCAGCTGGGTTTACAGGAAGACCCTGTTTCAAAAAGACCAAAATAGTAATGAGGAGGAGGAGGAAGAAATAATAATAATAATAATAATAATAATAATAATAATAATAAAAGTGACCTAGAGAAGTTCTATGCATGTCAGGTAGATCAGGAAAGCACTAGAAAGCAGACTGCAGCTGCACAGTGCTAAGGGAGCACCTGCAGGGTAGCATGCCCACACTCCATAGAAACCCACTGACATCAGAGTGGTGGGAAACACACTGCATGAACAGATCTAAGTACAGAGAGAGTTCCCTCCAGAACAGGGCAGACTTCAACACTTCTCCATCTGAAACAGATAGGCACAAGCAGAAAATGAGTAAGGATACTGCTAACCCCAACAGCATCATCAATCACTCAGCCTGACAGTGATGGAGCACTTCATCCCCAACAGCAGCACACATGGTCCCCAAGCTCACGGGGATCACTCACAAGACAGCACACTGGGGCCAGGAAGCATCACGGTATGTGGAGAACAGGAGCAGTTGCAGTGACATAAAACAAGCTCCCACCCACGCTGAATTAACCTGGGCACTGGTCACAAGAGGGCAGGAGAGCCCCCAAACACTTGGAAATTAAATAACCCACTTCAAACTAACGTGCGACCCAATAAAAGTCTCAAGAAGAACTCAACAGTGGTTTGCAAGAAACAGAAGGTAATGACTAGTTGAACTTACTAATATCTGCGGGATGTGACAGAGCTGGGCCGTGAGGGAAGCTTATAGCCCTGAGTGCTTTACGAAGACCTAAGATCATCCCTGCTTCCAGGGAAGAGACTACACAAAGGACAGACCACAAATGCCCAAAGTAAGCAGAAGAAAACTAGTCACTGAGGTTAGAGCAGAAACAAGTGAAATAGAAAATTCATACAGACTGGACCCTCACCTGAGTCTCCAGCCAACTAGTCCAGCCTTGGAAGACAAAAGAAATGAGGAAGAACCCAACAGAGGGATACTTTTGGAAGCCCTTGTCAAGAAACTCCAGTGGACTCTCATACAAACATTTGAAAATTGCCCTGTTCTGAGTTTTTTCTAGTTCCCTGTCTAGAACTTGTAATGCTAATTACTCTTGCCTTTACTTCTCCTTCACATCTCCTAGTCATCATTCAAGGACTTTCTTCTCCCCTTAGAGACAAGAGTTATTCAATTTGGGAGTCCTTTAGATAGACCCACTGAAGGGGTACTCCAATTTCCTCATGCTGCATCCCTGTTCAGCATGGAAGAAGCCAGAGTGGTCTGCATCCCGATTCCCTATTGGCAGTTTGGGTAACCCCTTCAGAGGATGGCATGATAAGAATAGGAGGTAGGAACTGGCTAGGCAGTTAGGGTAAAAAGACCCCAAAGAAAAGTAGCCAGTTTCTTGGCTAAAAGTCAAAATGTCTTTGGGCCTGTTAGCAACATACTCTGTTCCAAAGGCCAAAAATGTCAAAAGTATTTGGGAGCTCTTATCTAATCCTTAAAAGATTTTAGGGTTACCTCTTCAGAGGGGGGAATGTTGGAGGGGAGGGAGTAGGCATGGATTTGGTCAAAACACCTTATATGCACATATAAAATTCAATAAAGTTTTTGTAAAAATTAAAAAGAAAATTCATACAAAAACCTAAAAACCAAAACAAAGACTGGGCCTTCCAAACAATCAGTGAGGAGGGTAACCCTCCGATGGTTGGCCAGGGGCCAGGAGATGGCACACGGTTAAAGAGTTTGCTGTGGAAGAATGAAGAGCTGAGTTCAAATCCCCAAAACCCACATAAAGCCAGACATGAGACATGATAACACACATCTGTAATCCCAGCACTGCTAAAGCAAAATGGGAGATGGAGACAGGAGAGTTCCCAGAAGCTCGAAGCCAGTGAGCCTGGTGTATGCAGTGGTGAGCAGGAGACCCTGCTTCAAGCAAGGTAGAAAGCAAGGACGGACACTCGAGGTTGTCCTTTGACCTCTACATGCATGGCATGTACATGCCTGTGTACACACACACACACACACACACACACACACACACTCACACACACAGTGTCAAGCACGGGAAAAAACTCAAAGTGCTAACACTGGAGGAGACATGCCATGTTGGCACAGAAGAGGAAGGCACTGTGAAAAGCTCTGCCCTGGAGATCTGACACCGCACATTAAATGGACCATGTTCACGAATGGCACTGACTACAGAAACTCACTAGAGGAGGAACCAATACTTGGGCTCACACAATACCCAACTTTCTGGGTCCCAGCTGGAAAACACAAGAGTACACAAGCGCTCTGTGACCAGACCAGGTGTATAACATGCCTGCATACCATGCACAGATGGGGCTGCTTAGTTTCATACATTAAAGCTAGACATCAAAACTGTTGACAAACACATAGAAAGCAGCCCTCAGTGAAGTTTTTTATCCACGACCATCTATATACACGACTGCCTATACATACCCCTTCTGCCTGTTGAAAGGCCTTGCTGTCACAAGCTGGCTACAGCCCCTGTATAAAAGTTCCTATAGCAAACAGGCTGCACTGAACACCCAGTCCTGTTCTGTGCTTCTCTCCTTAGAAACCTATAACTGGCAGAATCTAGGAATGGTTGGGACATCCTCTTTGTGGGCACTCCCCTGCCCCTGCTTATGGAGTGACTCCTGACACAGGCTCAGTGTAATAGACGGCCTGCTTCTGTTAAAGGAACAGAATTCATTGTTAGCAAGTCTTCTGAAAGGAAAGGAATGGACCCATGAGGTTTCACTAGGTGAGTCCTACCTAGTATTTCCGTGAGACAGTTAGTCACAAGCTCTTCAGGAAATAGAAGCATGCTGTAAGAAAAGATATGTAATGTACATTTGTCAAAAGTCACAGAACTCACTGGGCATGGTGGCATACGCCTTTAATCCTAGCACTCTGAGGCAGAGGCAGGTGGTTCTCCGTGAGTTCAAGGCCAGCCTGGTCGACATAGTGCGTTCCAGGCCTGCTGGGCCTAAAAGAAAGAAAGGGAAGGGGGGGGAGGGGAGGGGAGGGAAATAGAAAAGAAAAACAAAACAGGGGCTGGAGAGATGGCTCAGTGGTTAAGAGTACTAACTGCTCTGTAGAGGACCTGAGTTTGATTCCCAGCACCCACATAGCAGGCAACAACTGTCTGTAATTCCATTTCCAGGGGATCTGACAACCTCTTCTGACCTCCAAGGGCATTGCACAACATGGGTGCACTTATACACATGCAGGCAATACACGCAGACACATAAAATAAAAATAATAAATATTTTTAAAAAAGAAAAACAGAACAAAAACACCCGGCATATTTTCAAATCTCCAAGTATGTGGACAACACTGCATCTCTGTCTTCACACCTGTGTCATCAGTAGCATATGGGTGAGGAATGAAATTCACAGGAGCGAGTAGTATAAGTGGTGAAAAGGCAGACATACCAGTCTTTACTAGGCTTTGGTGAATAAGAGTCTATCTTCTATTCACCACTGTAGCTACTAAGAAAATCACATGAAAGCACATGGTGACAAGACAAGGAGGGAAAAACAAAGGAGACCTTATTCTATGGCAAGGAGAAAGAACAAAGACAAAAAAAGACTTTAAGTCGGACAATTTTAATGCAAATGTGTTAAAACTCAGGATATAACTTAGCAGTAGAGCACCTGCCTAGAATCCCCCAGTGAGGGGCTGGGGTGTGGCTCAGGGACAGACCACCTGCCTAGAATCTCCCAGTGAGGGGCTGGAGCAAAGGTGCTCAGTGGTGGAGCACCTGCCTTCCATATGCAAGGCCTTGGGTTCTGTCAGATAGATGATGATAGATAGATAGATAGATAGATAGATAGATAGATAGATAGCAGATCATTATATAAAGGAGAATTCAATATTTTAGCCTTAGAACAGTTGTCTGACTGAATAAAATGATAAAATCTATAATCCCCATGAGAAACATTTATAGCAAAATAATTATGTTTCAAATGAAAGTTGAAATCACAAGGTGCAGATATAAAAGCGGAAGCCGCATCAACCCAGAGATTTAATGGCTGAAGAGAGCACAGACAGAAAGTATTTCCTAGTAAGAAAAGGGAAGATGCTGCTTTTCAATCTGTATGCACCTCATAAAACAGAGTCCAACACCACACGGTGGTGACTGACAAAGCTACTGGGAGAAACAGACAGTCACAAACACACTGGGAATGTCAGCATATTCTCTCAGAAACCAGAGCAAACTGCACTGAGGACACAGCCAAGAAGAAGCCACAACTGACACACAGACATATGGAGCAGCAGCACCCAGCAGCTGCAGCTCCACATGACGACTACATGCGCAGAGGTGGTTCTCAAAATCGCACTAACACATCTTCCGAAAGCTTATTTTAGACAGAGTCTCTCACTGTAGCCCAGGAAGACCTTGAACTCGCAATAATTCTCCTGCCTCCATCTCAGGAGTGCAGGGTTTATAAGTGCACCGACCACTCCTAGCCACATATGCTGATAAATTTTAAAGATCCCCTAGCCATCTCTACTGGGATGTGTAGCTTGCAACAGGTACAGAGCTGCAATCCATTACAGCATGGGACTGTCAAATAAGCTCTTCACTTCCTAAGGTGAGGATCTTGGAAACCTGTTGTCATGACGGAGCACTGATTCACACAGTAAGGAGAAAAAAAAAAAACATATACTGAATCCATAATACAAAAACTAAATTTGCAGTCTCAGGTTTTACCAATTTACACATGACTCTGGTTCAAACACGAACTAACACCATGGAAAGACAGAAACAATATGATAGGCAAATTAATGAAAGATAATAGTAGAGGATTTATAAAGCCAAAGAGTTGATTCATTCAAATGACTAATAAAATTAATACATGCTCAATGATGTCAATTAAAAAATACATAAAAACTGAACAAACGTGCAAGGAAAGCCATAATTATACATCAGAAGGATATTAAAAATGTGGGGCTAGGGAAGGGACTCAAGTGCCCATGTGAAAAGGGGTGGGTGGACAACTGGTAATCCAGGCTGGGAAGGCAGAGACAGGCAGACGGTGGGGGCGGGGGTTGCCTTCACTGGCCAGTCAGCCTAGCCTATTCGAAGAACTTCAGGTCCCAGTGAGACCTCGTCTCAAGAAACAAGGTGGCGAACAACTGAAGGAAACACTCATGGCAGAACTCTGACTGGCGCTGGCATGCATGGATACACACGTGTGCATACCCAAACACATGCATAACATGAGTACATACAAAGCATATTTAAAATGCTAGGACTGGGTGAGGCACCTGGTGAAGAAGCATCAGGACCTGAGTTTAGATCCCCAGTACCCATGTAAAAACTGAGCATGGCAATGTGCATCTGTAACACCGGAGATCAAGTAGGCAGAGACAGGACGCTCCTCCCCAGAGCTCACTGGCCAGCCTAGCTCATCAGTGAGCTCCAGGTTCAGTGAGAGACCGTCTCAAAACATAAAGTGCAGATCCACAAAGGAAACACTCGACTTTGACCTCTGGTCTCCACACATGCATATATATGGAACATACAAAATAAAATAAAAACAATGACAAGACTTACACACTATTAAAGTTTAGATAAAAATGGACTGTCTTGGGGCTAGACAGATGGCTCAGTGGTTAAGAGCATATACTGCTCTTCCAGAGCTCAGTTCCCAGAACCCACATTGGGCAGTTCATAACTACCTGTAACTCCAGCTCCAGGGAAATCAACACCCTCTTCTGTCCTCCATGGGCACCTGCACAGATGTGGCAGACACACATACTCACAAAAATAAATCTTTTTGAAAATGAACCATTTTAAAATTAAAAGGGAATCTGAAATTTCAAAACTATTAAAAGAAATCAAACTTCCAAATTAAAATTTTCCAAGTAAGAAATTTCCAAACTTTGGAGCCTTTCCTGGTTCATTCTACCAGTCCTCTAAGAAGAAACAAGGACCAATAGCACATAACCTGTTCCAAAAAATTCACAACACATCACACATCCAAGATTTTCAATCAGCTTAATGGCAAAGCAAATACAGCACTGTGTATCAAAGCACAGTCTGCAGGGCACGCCTGTTTATTTCTGGGATCTAAGTTTAGCTTAGCATCTTTAAAAAAAAAATCGATGAATTTAATTCACATTAACAGCATAAAAAAGAAAAGTCATAGGTATTTGATTAAAATTCAATACCTATTCACCATGAAAACAATACAAGTAAAAACCCTCTTGGGGCTGGAAAGGTAGTCAGCAGGTAAAAACACTTGCTCCTCAAGCCTGAGGACCTGAGTTCAATCCCCAGAACCAACGTCAGAAGGAGAGAATTTAATGACCTCACACACAACAAACACCATGCACATACTGGCACTCACAAACACATGTGCGTGCACATACAGTAATAAATAAAATAAAATGTAAAGAGTACTTTGAAAATGCCTCTTAGCACATGCTGACTGGAGAGCTTGTGGGATCACAGCGTTTCCTCGATGTGGGCAGCATGAACCCAGAACAGCTGCATGATGCCAGCTCTGCTGGGACCAGCAGGGAGGGACACATCTGCCACCAACACTTCTGTTCAAAGCACTGCTGAGATTTTAAAAAGTGAAACAAAGCAAGAAAAGACCCAACAGTATAAAGACTAGGGGAAATGTGAAAAAGATTACTAGCACAGGACACAACTGTGAACACAGATAATCCAACTTAATCTACAAAGGATTATTAAAACAGTTTAGCCTTGTTGCCTGGCCAGAGTGGATAAAAGATAAGCCGGGCCTGGTGCAGCACAGAGGAAGGAGGACCACAGGTTCAAGGACTGCCTGTGCCTGCAGAGTACGTTCAAGGCCAGCATGGGCAAGTTAGTAAGACCTTGTGTTAAAAATAACAGTCAGGCATGGTGGCACACACCTTTAGTCCCAGCACTCAGGAGGTAGAGGCAGGTGGCTCTCTGTGAGATCAAGATCAGCTTGTTATACATAGTTCCAGGCCAGCTGGGCTATAGGGAGACCCTGTCTCAAAACAGACAGACAAACAAATAAAACAAAATTTAAAAAACACAGGAGGCCAGGGACATCACTCAGTGGTAGAGTGCTTGCTTTGTCAATGTAAGGCAGTGGGCTCAGTCCCAGCACTACAGGAAAATATAAAAGTTCAACTGTAGTCCAACCCTGCCGCACAACAGGTTAGAAAAGGCATTTGGGGAAAGATACTGGGATGGCTAATCTTAGTCATCAACTTGACTGAATCTGAAATCAACTAAGGACACGACTCTGGGGTGGGTCTGTGAGGGCCTTTTCTGGGAAAAATAAGTAAAGGGGAAGACTCCCCCTCAGAGGTCTCAAGAAGAGCTGCTCCCTTGGCCTTCCTGCCCTGGCCTCTTGCTGGTAAGCTCATCGACCCAGCAGCCGCCGACGTTCTTGACTGACACCTGACTCTTGCTTCTTCAGCTTCCCACCGAAGACTGGCTCCTCCAGGCCTGCAGGACCAGACTGGGACTGTCGAGGCACCCAGTCTCCTGGGCAGCACAGCTGCAGGATCCTTGGCACCTGAACTACCCAGACAATCTAATAAATCCCTTTTTAATATATTCATTCTATTGGCTCTGTTTCTCAAGATAGCCCTGACTGATAGAGGTGCCACTGATAACAGGAAGGACCCTCAGAGACAGCTACCCAGAAACTTTCATCTGTCTCTGAGAAAACAAGTCTGTAGCACACAGTAGGTCTGCAGATGTATAGATTCAATACTGAGGCACCATCATTCAATCAATGTGTTCCCTGTAACCCCAGCAGGTTTACTGCATAAAATGTGAAGCTAGACTATAGACTGCACAAAAGATAAAAGGCCTTAACAGTTCCATGATCCCCCAGGGCAAGGAACAAAGGGCAGAGAGGGCTCACCTAGTCAGGCACAGGAACTTACAATGCCACACTAAGGCAGGCTTGAGCAAAGAGACAGCCATGGAATGACAGTCTAGAAAACAGACAGGCAGACCCTAGGGCTGGCTTTATAGAAACATGGGGCCACAGGAAGATGGAACACTCCAGTGAACAGTGTGGAGTCCATAGGGAATTCACATTGGGAAAGGGAAGGTGGCATGACACAGCTACTGCCCGCTATGTGACACAGCTGAACAATGGGAAGGTGCTAGGGGGTGAATGTGGAGTCCCACACAGGCTCCTGTGTTTAACACATGGTCTCTGGCTGGTGGTGCTGTCCTCAGAGGTTCCAGAACCTGTGAGACAGTGGCCTCACTAGCACAAGAGGGCTTCAGGGGGAACAGGCCTTAAAGCAGGTATCTACTTCTGGTTCCATCCCAAGCTCTCCACTTCGAAGTCACCAGCTACAAGTTCCTGTCATCAGAATTGCCCACCATGATGGACAGTGCCCCTGAACCATGAGCCAAAACAAATCCTTCTCCTTTAAGTTGCTTCGGTCCAATACTGGGTCATAGAGACATAAAACTGACCACTACAGAGTAAAACTAGAACATAAATCAATCACTGGAGAGATGGTAAAGATACCTTAAACAAGATGGGGGCACGCGCGCGCGCACACACACACTGAGTTCAGATCCTCAGCACCCACGTAAAAAGCCAGGTACAGTGGCATGCACCTGAAACCCAGAGCTGGGAAGGCAGAGACAAGAAGATCCCTAGGGCTTAGCCAGTCAGTTGAATCAAGGAGATCCAGATTCAATGAGAGAACCTGTCTCAAAAGAATAAGGTGGAGAGCAGTAGAAGACAGCACACAGTATGGGTCTTCTCTGGTCTCCACACATAAGCACATGTGCATGCATGAATCTGTGCACATGTGCGGGTGCACACACACACACACACACATACGCGCCACTTTTAGAGTTCATTAAAATTAAGAACTTCCATTAAGTTACAGAATAAAAAAACTGGAGCCAGCCATGGCAGCACATACCTTTAATCCCAATGCTCAGGAGGCAGACACAAGAGGATTTCTGTGAATTCCAGCCTGGTCTATACAGCAAGTTCCAGGGCTACAAAGAAGATCCTGTCTCAAAAAACTAAAATAAAATTAAAAACTGAAGATTGGGAAGATGATACTTATAACACACATATTTAACAAAAGAATGGTATCCTAAATATGTAAAGAGTACTCATGAGTCATCAAGAAAAATGGTCAACAGAGTTTGCTGTGTGACATTTTCTGAGGAGTCATAAAGAAATGTCTGTTTCATCCCAGAGAGAGAGGGCACAACAGACCAACACAGGGTTCCACCTATGTCTGTTCTGTTGAGGTCTTAGTTTCTTGTCGTGTTGCTGTGATAAACATGCTGACAAAAACAATAAGAAAGGGCTTCTGATAGCCCTGGACCATTCAAGGTACTATCAGGGTGGGAAAGCTTAGTGGTAGGAACACAAGGCAGCTGGTCACATTGCATTCACAGTTAGGAAGCCCAGAGAGATGCACACTGGTGCTCACCTCCCTTCTCCACTTACACAGCCTGGGATCCCAGCCTAGGGAATGATGCCTTCACAGTGGGCAGGGCTTCCTGCTTCAATTAACACAATCAAGACACCTATCTCCCAGGTGATCACACTGACAGTTAATAATACCCATCACAGAGAACAGTGAGATCACAGGTATCACTGCAGGAGCATGGGTGAAGGATTCCTTACAAGAGGGGATGCACCACTGCCCCACCCTCAGCCAACCTTCCCAGTCCTAAATATTCTACCCCACAAGTCCACACACAGCGATGGCATGAGGGAGTGGGAAACAGACTCTCAAGTGAGGGTCTGTGACTCTCAGCCCTTCCAGAAGTAAATGTGGGTGGCCATGTTTCCATGACACCGACCGAGCTATCATCACAGGGCTCTGTTCTTCCACTGACCTGACTGAAGGCCCGGGTCGCCTGGAGCTCACCACAGCTGCTCTGGTTCAACGCTTTGATGGTCACATCACACCACCCAGAGGGCTAATCTATATAGCAGGAGGGTCAGTCTGGTGGTTGTGCGGGGACAGGCACCCCGAGACCTTCTGAGATGCTGTCACAGCACTGGGACAGCCAGAACCAAGACAGCACTGACAGTGAACAAGATGACATAAGTCACATGGATACCTGGGAAACAGAGCCCAGGGATCAGGGTGAACAGCAGACACAGCCTTCAACAGGCATACAAACAAGTAGAAACCCTACTACACACAAGCTCTGGGCCAGAAAACTCACAGAAGGACTGGTCTCTATTGCTGTGTAGGACCATGTTTAAATACCCACCACCAGGAGGGAAACATGTGGCACTCTCAGGGGGATAAAACGCTGAGCCCAACAGGGTCACTGTGAACACAAGAAGCCAGCCACAGCAGTTGTGTGCACAGAAATCCATTCTAACGAAAACTAAATCAAACAGTGGTGGGGTTGAGAAGTTTCATTTCTATTGCTACGATAAAATACTCCAAGAAGCAGCTTAGAGGAGAAAGAGTCACTTGGTCCAGAATTCCAGGTGACAGTCCCTCCCCAAAGGGATGTCAAGATGGGGACTGCTGGTGACATCCACAGTCAAGAGTAGAGAGAACAGATGCATGCATGCCTACTGTGCTCAGCTGGCTCACTACAGGATTCTCTGTCTAGGGAATAGTGCCACCCACAATAGGCTGGGTCATCCTGCATTAATTAACACCATGAAGACAATCCCCCGCAGACATGCCCACAGGTCAACCCACAGACAATTCTTTCCTGTGACTCTCTAGGTGGTTATAGAGTTGACAATTAAAACCAACCATCACAGGTTGGCTCTGGGGACAGCAAAGAGCCACAGGATACCAAAGACTCTACTGCTTAGTCTTGCAGGGATCCCAGACACACTGACCACGTCGTAGCTCACAGTATATTAAGGAAAGAGCTATGTGGCCTAGCCTTGCAGTGATCCTCCCGCCTCTGATTCACATGACAGGCATATGCCACCATGTCCCACCTGACAGACTTAGAAAGATATCCAAGGTGTCATAAGCACATTGTATACACTTACCAAGAGCTCACTCAGGAGACATCCACCCAAGGCCAACTTTCTGCCCGACCATCCACCCCAGTGAAAGCTCCAGATGTCCGAGAAGACTGGCCATCCACAAGCAGCTCTGCCCAAGTAAGCACAGCCATTTGAGAGGCTGAGCGGAAGACAGAGGGAGGCAACGCATGATCCCAGGCCCAGTGGGAAGATGGAGAGGCAAGAGGTGGTGAACAGGGAACATGGTTTCAGGTTCATTTGGGAGGTATGATCATAACTAAATGGAAGAGGAGACAAGAGAAGATGGTAGACAGTAAGGGATCAGGACAGACGGCCTACCGTACATCAGCTGTGCGCTGGGGTTTCCCCAGGCCAGACTCCAATCTCACCATCTGCCCAATTGCATTCTGGGTATGAGACCTTCATAAAAGAACATAAGGGAGTCTCCAAGCTGCACATTGGAACAAATGTAATTCAGGTCACCAGGCCATACTGCTCCCTGGAGATGCCATCATGTAAACCCAACCCTGTGTCCATAGGTCGTTGAGTATGAGGGAGGGGTCCAGAGATGCTGGGTTGGGCTCAGAGAGAGGTAGCTGACTGCACTCTGCACTCAGCAGAAGTTACGAAGGAAACACGAGGACCTCCCCCAGGTGGCTGTCAGAAGGCCGGGGTGCAGACAAACATCTCAGGGGACGAAAGTGCTCACAGTCATCAAAGCTCATTAACTGTAGTTAATTGGGTGAGGCCGGTTCCATTGATGGCGAGGAATGGAGAGGATAATTTCCACGGAATGCAATTCTATTAATTTCCATATAGTCTCTTGAACAAAGCACTGACAAAGTGTACCGAACGCATTTCTTGCTTCGATTCTTCATGAGTAGATAAGGCTAATTTAGAATTAGCACACCGCTTGCTTAGACCAATTAGAGCTGATTATAACAAGGTCTCTGGTCTGTCCCGGTGCCTTGTGCTTCCTGGGTGAGCTTGGGGCAGGGGCTTTCAGACATCACATGCAGAGAACAAGGAGAACCGGTGACTTTGCTGATGTCCTTGTCCTATGCTTTATGCATTGGCCACTGTGCTTTGTGGTACAGTGACGACAATCGGCAGCCTTGCTGAACTCCTGGTGGCCTCCCTCAAGTTCCCTGGTTCTCACTGCTTCTCTCTAGCTCCCTTACAAGGTCCTCTCACCTGAACAACAAGCCAAGAGCATTATGTGCTAAGCTCCACCCACTGGGTCACCGGCTTCTGTGGAGCCCCACTGGAAATGGGCAGCAGGCTGCAAAGCTTGTCAGCCCTGCTCAGGGCTGCACCTGTGACTCTATTGGGCTCTTCATGGGTGGCAGGAGGCTAATGAGGTTCTCAACAGGAGCGATGAGCTAGGGCACCAGGCCATCTCCATGTCCACCTGCTCCCTGCCCTCTACTGGCTAGGAAACAGACGAAGAAACCATCATCCCCCAGCGGAGGCCCCTGCCTCACTCACTGCTTCAGAGTTCTCCCCGCTGCCCCTTCCCACTCTGGAAAGGACTGGAGAGAAGCAGGCTGCTCTGCACTTCGCACTGCGAGCCACGTTCCTGCGATTTCAACCTCCCGAGAGAAAGCTCTACAACACCTATTGTAGGAAGAGTGGGAATCAATTGAGATTTTCCGAAGCAATTTTACTTGGGCTTCACACTGCTCTATTACAAATTCCATTTCATTTATGTTACTTGTATAATGCATTCCCAGCACCCACCCTGAGCAATTTCAAGCTGTGGCTCCTCACACCCGCGTGGGTGACACTGTGGACGACGCATTAGAGCTGGCCTTCCTGGGGTGACACCAAGAGCTGGCCAAAATGTTGGGAAGTCTCACCGATGGCCCAGCTACAAATGGCAGACCCCTCCCTCAGTGTCCCCAGAGGAAGAACAAGGCAGAGTCCACAAGGTGGCTCTGTGTTAAAGGTCTAGCAGAGAGACGGCGGGGCTATGACTGCACCGCAGGCTTAGCATGGCGCTATCTAATCACATCCCATAGGACACAGAGGCTGGGTCAAAAGATGCAGCTTTCAACTACAATTGAAGTCCTGGATGCCCCGCCTGGCACTATCAGCCTCACACGATCCCTGTCCCCTAGAGCCTCAGTTTCCCCAACAGCAAGGCAGAGATCGAGGTGGATGGACTTTTAACTCTTCCGTTTTACAATGCTGAGCCACTGGAGCTCAGGAGGGCTAGCTATCACAGGACATTCGGTGGAATACCAGCCCAAATCACAACCTGGTCCACATTTCAGTCTACGACTGCCTGTCTGCCCATGCATCAAAGGGTGAGCACAGCAGGCAAACTCTCATTTTTTTGCCTTTTCTCTCTCTCCGCCCCCTCAACCTTTTTTTTTTTGAGACAGGGTTTATGCAGTCCAGGCTACACTTAAACTTGCTATGTAGCTGAGGATGTCCTTGAACTTCTGATTCTCCTGCCTTTACCTCCTGAGTGCTGGGATGAAAGGAATCCAGTTTATATCTGGTTTCTGTGGTGCTGGGATAGAACCCAGGGTTTTGTGCATGCAAGGAGAGCATTCTACCAACTGAACAGCAGCCCAGCTTGACTTCCATCCCTGGGCTCTGTGCACTTAAGAAGCCCATGCAGTACAAAGATGTCTCCTGCCTCCTGACACTCTGTGACCCTATAGGGTTGTCTGGCTGAGACTCTTGGCCTGATACACCAAGGCATTAAGTACTGCTGACATATGTAGGCCCAAAGCAGCCCTACAGTGCAAACCCTTCCAGACCCCAGCCTTGGGGTATGCTCCCTTGGGGAGCCAGGCCTACTGAGAACAAGGGCTCTTGCCTCTTTCTAGGGCACAAGCTTAGGGAGCAGACAGACACCCAGGATGCCTGGCTTCGTAACTTACAGGCAGTTGACACACAGTGCACAGCACTGCCCACTCCCAGGCCACATTCATCAGATAAGTGCCACAGGTGTCAAGAGTCACAAGAGGCATCAGGAGACAGGGTGTGACACATACAAGAAGACTGCCAGCTTGAGGTCATGCCCAGAGCTGGGGTGGGCCAGGTGGCCTTGAGAGGCGGCCACTGCCCTATCACCTGGGCATAAACACACCCTCCACAGCAAGGCAAGTATAAAACAGTGCTCATTTCTAGGAGGCTGCTAAGGCCATGCCCTACTCGTGGGCACAGAGGCTGTACTAGCATAGACAGGTCAAAACCTAGTAGGAGAACAAGTCCACAGACAAGCGCACGGAGGGGAAAGAACTTCGTTTGCACATTCCTGGATGGGAAAAGCAGGGTCTCTGCTGAATGGTTGACTGTGAAGAAAGTTTCCAGAATCACCAAGTCAGTGGGTAGGACAGCAGGGGCTGATGTCATACACACAGGCAACCACTGCTTGGAGGTCCTGCCCCTGGACCCGGATGAAGACTGAAATACACAGGGCAAGAGAAATGTCCAAGTCAGGTTGGGTGGCTCCTCCCACTGCACAGCTCAGGCCCCACCTCCTGAAAGGCCCCTTCCACTGTAGGTCCGAGGCCCCACCTCTCCTGAAAGGCCCCTCCCTCTGTAGGTCCCAGGCCCCACCTCTCCTGAAAGGCCCCTCCCACTGTAGATCCCAGGCCCCACCCTTTCTGTGACACTCCTCCCACTGCACAGCTCAGGCCTTGCCCCTCTTGTTGAGGATGTCCAGTCCTCCACCTGGAGGGAGCAGGCCAAGTCGGAAACCCTAACACAGGCCACAGCGTGCTGTTCCCAGGACCTTGGGCAGGACCTGGGAGCATTCTTGTGACCTTCCTGCCACAAGCTGAGAAAGCAGCGCTGTGAATCCAAGTTCAGGATCTCCTTCAGCTGGCAAGCACAGCCCACAAGGCTGGATGCAGACACTGAGCCTCTGCCACTTCACACACAGCCATCACAGACTCGGGTGCTGGGACTCATGGTTATGGACCACATTTTTTCAAGGAGACAAAGATCCCCCAGGGTGACTCTGCTTGGCTCATGGGAACCTGTCCTACAGAGCTCTACATTTCTTCCTGTCAAGGGGGTTGGACTTCAAAGGGGACATGACACATGCGCTGCCCGCACGTCTGCAGATGCACATCCCAGGCAAGCTCTGAGGAGACCCAGGGAACTTCTCTCCTCTGGAAGCAGATGAGGGTGAATAAGAATGAAGAGGCTTCTGAAAGCATCAGGGGACCCCAGGTTACTGCTGTCACCACCACTGTGTCACAGCTCCAGTACCCACAGGAATGACTTGCACCCCAGCCTGGACCCCAAGGGTCAGGATAGAAGGGAGCAGGAATCTAACCCATTGGGGAGAGACCAACGTTTCCCTTGATTACACAGACACCTCTAACCTGGGTAGGGCCTGCTGGCAACACCAACTGCCACATGACCAGAGGAGCCCATGTGGCAGCACAGGTACTGGCCCCAGCAGCCCAGCAGCCAGCAAGAGAAAGAAGACCCTGAGCGGGACGTCTGGTGGCCTCAGGAAGCTGTATCTTCCACGGACACCTGCTACCACAAGAGGTGCAGACTAGAAAAGTGTGCCACCGTGATATTAGGGGCCCACAGCCACACACGATGAGAGCATCATCAAACACCAGCCACCTGGCAGGCACTGCTATCATTAAACAGGAGGCAGGCATCTGGGGCACAGTGGGCTTCAGCAGCACCCAAAGTCCCAAACATCCATGAAGGTAAACCAGGGTAGATCATCCTGTGCTTACTGCCCCAGCAGACCAAGTGAACCCCCAAGGCTCTCAGACACAAGAGGAATGAAAACAGCAGAAGGTCCAGTGACATGGAGCTGCTGTGTGTGCCTCCACAACGTCATTACAGAACAATAGCCAAGGGGTAAACAGGGGGAATATATCCACCAATATATAAAAATCTCTTAGGAATAAATGAGAAAATCACTATTACCTTAACAGAAAATGGGCCAAAATAAACAATACACAGGAGAAATGTAACTACCAAATAAACACAGATGGGAAAAAGAAGTCAATAAAAGCCATTTGCCATGCACCAACATAAGAGCAAAGTGCTGAGGGTCATGAGGTCACACACAGCATCCTCAGAATAGTGCTCAGTAGTGCTTTTCTGGAAACCAAGACTGAAAAATGTTCCAGAAGCATCCAGAGACCTTGAACCCAGCAACTCAACCTTTGAGGTGAAGCTGCCAGCTTGGCCAGCAGGAAAGATGTAAAGTGAATGACCCACCTAAGTCTCCAATAAAGACAGGAGTGGGGCTGGCCCGTACCTCTACAGGGGCAGAGTATGGAGCCATTGTCGGCTGTTTCCAAAGTGTGATCAGTGACACACACATCTCTCACAAAGACATGCTCGGGACCAACAGAACCCAATTAGAACCTAGAGTAGATCTGGCCTCAGTGTCTGCATAATTACTGATGGGTGAACGAGGAGACAGGAGAGAGCAAAAGAGGCTCAAAGATATATATATCTATCTTCAATCCTATCTTGGGGGAAGATGTCATAGTCTTTCCAAACCTCCTCCAAGTTTGCTTGTTTGCTTGTCTGTTTGTTTCTTTGTTTGTTTGGTTGGTTGTTTTGAGATAGAGTCTCAAGTACCCTGGCTGACCCTGAGTTCAGAAAGTAGCTGAGATTGACCTTGAACTCCTAGTCATCCGGCCCCCACCTGGGATATGCGGAATGACAGGTGTGCTTCACCACACCAGGTCTATGGGGTTGTTTGATCAAACTGGCTTTGTCTGTGGGGTATTTTCTTGACTGTTAAGTGATGTGGGAGGGAGGGCAGAGTTGAGCTGTATCATATGAGAAAGCCGGCTGAGGGGCTGGAGAGATGGCTCAGCGGTTAAGAACACCGGTTGTTCTTGCAGAAGACCTGGGTTTGAATCCCAGCACCCACATGGCAGCTAACAACTGTCCATAACTCCAGTTCCAGGGTATCCGACAGCTTCTTCTGTCCTCCTCAGGCTTTGCATGACACGGATACACTTACCTACATGCAGGCAATACATGCATACACATAAAAAAATAAAAATAAAAAAAGCCGGCTGAGCACAGGCCAGGGTAGCAAGCCAGTAAGCAGTGTTTCTCCATGGCCTGTGCTCCAGCTCCTGCCCTGAGTTCCTACCTTGGGCTCCTTGATGAATTGTGACCCAGGAGATGTAAGCCAAATAAACCTTTTTTCTCCCCAAGTTGGTATTGGTCAGAGTGTTTTGTCACACCAATTGAAGGCAGACTAGAACAGGGCGTGTGCTGCTGGCTAAGGACACCAGCCCACAATTGTGCTTCTGTAGTAAGGCATGTGTTCATGGGGAGCCTCCAGGTTTAACCCTGCACCCCAGGGATTAGTCTGCCCTCCTTGCTGATCCCAATCCACCAGAGAGAACCCTGGTCTCTGCCACCTGCCTTTCACCCACTCAGTTATTCACTTCTATGTAAAACTGTGGCACTCATATCACACTCCCAAGGAGATGATGCTATCTCCAGAGCAGGATACTCCCAGGCAGCTCTGTCACCAGGCAGAGACTGGGGTATGTGAGCACAGACCCAGTCACTCCCTGGAGTGTGCAGGTCAGCACTCCCCCACCCCACTTTCTGAGAGGCTGAGGCCTCAATTGCTCTTTCGTCTGGGAAGCTAGAGCACTTAACCCATGCCCCTGTTAGGACTACAGGGTTTTATCTCTCTATGTATCTACTATCCAGTTTCCTTAACAAAAAACCTCAGGTAATTTTAAAAAGCACAGAGGTGATAAAACAGTATTCATTATCAGTGGGAGAAATCAGGCCTAGTGGTATCCTACTGTCATTTCAGCTGCTTAAGAGAGTCACAAGTTCCAAAGGCAGCCCAGAGACTACAAGTAGAAAGTGGGCTGGAGGTGTAGATGAGCAGTAGAGTATGTGGTTAGAAACTCCAGTGAGGGGCTGGGAGTGTGGCTTTGTGGTAGAGCACCTGCCTAGAATCCCCCAGTGAGGGGCTGGGGGTGTGGCTCAGTGATAGAGCACCTGCCTAGAATCCCCCAGTGAGGGGCTGGAGTGTGGCTTGGTAGTAGAGCACCTGCCTAGAATCCCCCAGTGAAGGGCTGAGGGTGTGGCTCAGTGGTAGAGGACCTGCCTAGAATCCCCCAGTGAGTGGCTAGGGGTGTGGCTCAGTGGTAGAGTACCTGCATATAATTTAACAGTTAGGCTCTAGGGAAGAGGCACAGTATGGATTGCATGCTTGGGATTGTGAGGCCCTGGGTTCAGTCTCCAAATACCACAAAATAAGGGGAGAGAAAGGAGGGGGAAATAAGCAGTCCTTTGAGCTAGCCACACCTGGGTTGAGCCCCTAACCCACAGTCTCACTTAAGGTACTACCTTCATAAAAGAGAACCAAAAAGCCTCCAGATAGCACAGCCCCCCTCTGCCCTTTGGAGACACTATATGTAGAGGAGTCTGAGAGCTAAGAGCATTCCTTTGAAATGCCATCACCTAAAGGGACACAGCCTCATTCCCAGGCTCAGAGCCTCACCCCATGCAGCTGTCCTGGCTGTGTTCCCGCTGACTAACCCATGTACCTGCTTTTCTAACTGTCACTTCCCAGACTCCCCAATTCCCTCACTATCCATTTGAAAGAGCCAGTCACCTCTGCATCAAATGGAACACAGCAGAGCTCTCCCTGATGTTAGCAGGAGCTGAATAAACCTGTCTTCACCACAGTAACACCTGGCTGAGCATCCCTTTGATGCAGTTTCCATGTGACCCTGAACATGTGGGCTCTGAAGGCCCAGAACAGTGACAGGTCACTACTGGCTCCTTGCCTGCAGAGAGAAGAGGGCTCCATCAGGACAGGGGCTCCCTCAGGACACAGGGTCCATCACCCAGGACATGATTCTTTTTCATTGTAAAAGTGCCACCCATCACTAAGGCAGTCCATCAAAAGGTGATATCGAACCTAAGCTATCCTGGCTAAGCCTCCCCTACCAGTTTGCCACTTAAGCAAGTCCTAAGGTATGCCCAGCTCTGTCCCAGGATGGCAACACTGGCTCGTGCAGAGGTCAGGGAGAACACCACCCTGGGAGCAGCAGCAGATGATTGCCTTGTTATTGAGAATGAAGACTGGCAGCCGAGAGCCACCCTGTCATGTTGTGGGCATTCCAACACAGTGGTTCCAACCACGCACTTACAGTACCAGTGTGCACCTCAGGAAACTGTGCAAACCACAGCCACCTCTCCTTCCAGAGGGCAAGGCCACCACTGACCCCAGCACTCTTCACCAAGAAGACAGGCTTCTTTCTAGAAAACACATCCCTGAACTTGAAAAGTTATTCCCTCCTTTCAGCGTCCTCGTAATTTATGAAATTGCTTATGCGGATATTGCCATGCATAATGCATTCAATTATACAGCGTGAGAAGCAGCTCTAATGGAGAAAACTCAAGTCAGCCAGGCAGACATGTCAGGGGTAGAAAGCCTCCATGCTTGGGCCCCCTCCCTTGCTGTTCATGGCGACAGAGGACAAACATACCCAATGTGCTGGCTGGGCTGGTTCTCTGGTACTTTCTTGCAGGATGATGAGCCAGGAGCTGACACCTTTCCAGGCCTCAGTGGCAGGCCCACATTTGCATGTAAATAGCTGACAGATATAAGGAAATGAAAGCAAGGGAGAGCTCTTTAATTAACTTTAACCCTCTGAAAATCCAGGCAGCCATCTCCTCAAGAGCCCTCTGCTAGCTGCCAGGATGGAGGGCCTGAGATAGCAGCTGGGGAGGGACAGTTGCTGGCTGGGCACTTATTCCTAGCTGCTGCCAAGCCTTACAAAGCTCTGCATGACTCCTTTAGTAACCAGGCCCAAGGAGCTCCCATGCCAGCCCTCCTACCCAGCTCTCACTCTCCACCAGGGGCACTGCCAGGAACAGAAAGGTCAAGGCTGCTGGGTCTTTCCTGGAGGACCACTGCTTTCCTCATCCTGCAGGTCACAGTGTGCTGGTGGCAGCTGAGGGTTCAGCACAAACTGGGCACAGCTAGGGTCGAACATGATAATCCAAGCCCAGGGAACAAGAAGCAGGCACAGGGCCACCAAGACAGTAACGGCAGCAGTCCAAACAGTGGCAGAGGCCCGACAAGGGCAGGAAGTGACAGGAAGGACAGAAGCTGCCTATGCAGAGCCCCAGGAAGGGGGTTGGAGACTCCATGGAGATAGATCCCAGTTCCTTCTCACAGGCATGATTCCCCGGACCCTGTACGGAGGGGGCACATCTGCAGCCTGTTCTCTCCAATGAGGACACTGGGAGAGCTCAGGCTTCCCACAGAAGTGACACAGAACCTGAGGGACCAAAGTGAAGTATCAGAACATTCTAGAAGGAGGCAGACATGCCTGTGGGGATGCTGGAACTATCTTTACAAAAACATGCATACCCAGTACCCAGAAAGAGATTGTGAACAATGTGAGACCATCATTCTGGTGACTGGTGGGTGGGCCCAGTGGCTTCAGGCTGGAAGGCTAGATGCAGGTCCAGGGCACAGACTGAGTCACTGGCACCTTGGACTGACTTCATCTTCCTGTCCAGTGAGCAGCCATATGGTAGCCCTTGCTCTACTCCACCATACTGCCAAGGAGAGAAACCCTCCTGCCTTGATGCACAAGGAAGAACCCTGAAACGCAGGTTCCACACAGGGCACTGCTCGTCAAGAGCATCAACAATACTATACAGTTCCTGAGCCACGGCACAGCAGAGAGAGTCAGGGGAAGAGCAGGTGGCCCAGGAACCTGATGACCTAGCAAAGGAGCTACTGTGACCTGGGCAGGAGGGACATCAAAGACCAGCCCCACTCAGTCCACATCCCCTGCACCCTGGAGGCACATGAGTTCTGCCCTCAGCACCTGTGAGCGACAGGCCCTGTCCCATCACAGGCTACAGAACCAGGACGCAGGCTGTGGGCTACATCATGAGATGGTCACCCCCTCCGAAGGTGACTGTGGAAAGGCTGCCCTGCTCAAGCACATTTCCACACCCACTGCTGCATTTATATAATGTCATCCCTCTCGGGAGTGTGCAGGGGGCTAAATGAGGCTGGATTCTACTGGAATAAATCACACTTCTGTAGCCAGCAATATTTCTTTAACCGGAGGTTAATAAAAATCACCGGCGAAGGCTAACCAGTGGATCTAATTTATTTACAGACTTTCATAAAGCTCTGGATAGAGCCTTTTATAAAGGCTTATTACAGCGCCGGAGGAGGCCCCAGTTCGGCAACGGTCACTTAGTGGGATTTGCAGGCCCCAGAGCAAAGTGAAAAATTTAACAGGACTCCTCAAGGAAGGGAAGGAGAGAGTGACACGGAAGCCAATTTGTCACTTAACAAGCTGAGCCTCTGCCAAGGCCAGCTCAGGACCTGTCCCACGGAGATGTCTCAGAGCAGGTCCAGGATGTCATCAGCTAGGCCTGTCCAGCAGCATGAAGGAGACCTTAGGGGCTAAGAACAAAGTCCTCCCAAGGGGCCCAGGAAGAGAAAAGCCACCCCTGCAGAGGTGGCACAGCCTCCTGTCACTGTGCCAGGCAGAGGCAGAGGAGGGGAGGCTATCCTCTGGGAAGGATGGCTGAGCACTAAGCCCAGGTGCATCCAGAAAAAGTGTCCCTTGCCAACCACTAAATCCTAGAACCAGCATCATGCTGGGTTCCAGGGGTACACAGACAGGTGATGTCCCCAAACTGGGCTGACCCCCTGCCTCTCCCTCACAGGGTGGAGACTCTCCCAGGTATGAATGCTTGGCAGTGTCCCATCCTACTCTGGGCCCTGGGCTGGGCAGCCAGCCTTCAAACCACTAGTGCATATCAGATGCCTTCCAACATGCAAAGCCAGTTGGCTCCAGATAGGAAACCTCTCCTTGCCAGAGGTGGTGAGCCCACCCACCTGTGATAGCAGACACCTTTGGCTGTGCAGAGCCTGCTGTGGGCAGAGGGCTGTGAGGTGACAGATTCTGAAACATACTGGAAACTTTTACTCTAGAAATGCTGAAGAGCTCTGGAAGGTGGAAGTGCATAGACTCTCTTGTATTATTTTCCAGAAACTGAGCACTGTGCACATAGAGTATCTATGCAGGCTGTTGGAATCCCTTTGAACAGGGCTGAGAACTCCTGCAGACCACCACAGGCATGTCAAAATGATGTTAACTCAGGTTTTAAAGTCACAAGGCAATGCCTTGCATGAGCAAGAAGCAGGTGTTACTGACCCAGGACCAAAGGCCCAACATCCCACCTCCAGCCAAAGAGGACGCAGGACCCCCTGACCTAGGGTCACCCACACAACCCCCTGACCCCACCCCAAATAACAGGCCCCTCACTTATGGAGGATTACAGCAGTGCCCCAGCCCCATCCAGAAGTGCATCCACCCACACACACCAGGCCTAGCCATGCAACACCCTGGGTTCAGTGTACCCAACTATCAGGCTTTGTAGATGAACAGGCCATAGGGAGAGCTGCTGGGGTTCTTGTTTTGCAAGTCCTCTTGGTCAAACCACCTTCAGCCCACGCTGCTCCTCCTCAGGTCCTCGGGCCCTTCAGACAAGCATAATTTTCCAGCTCTCCCTATCTCCACAGACTCAAGATGAGCTGACCTAAGGCAAAAGCCAGTAGTGAGGACGCACACAGGTGCACGCCCGACAGCCAGGCCTTGCCCTAGCACTGCAAACCACAGACACAACTCTGGAGTATGCTGATGACACTCTGATCTGCTGGGACTTCCCCTCTTCCTTCCTGAAGTTTCACTGGGGACAGTCTGAGTCTTTGTTAGTGAGATTAAGCAAAAGAGCATCAGCTCCAAATGGAACCCAGTTATCACCCAGCTATCGACTGTTTTCCACTTGATGATGGATGGTATTCAATACCTTCCAGTTGCAGCACCCAGGTCTGTAAACATGATCCTGTTTTATTATTATTTAATCACTATTACAATGGTGACAGCCAGTCCTCCACCATCGGGCTTAATGCTCCATGCCAGTCTCCTGGAAAAAGCAGAAGGCAACCAGCTTTCCAGGACAGAAACACACTTGCACATGTGCACAACAGACATGAACACACCCACACACATGCACATACATGCACTGCATGCACACAGAGACATAAACACATCCACGCATGTGTATGTGCATGCACACTGCACTTGAGTACAAGTACACACAGAGATATAAACACACTCACATGTGTGCACATGCATGCAGAGCATTTGCATGCATGTCTGCCCACACAAAAACATAAACATATCCACATGTGCATACATACATGCGTAGTGTACTTGACTACATGTGAATGCACACATACACAGAGACATAAGCACTTGCACATGTGTGCATATGGTACAGTTGAGTGCACATGTACATGCACATGTGCACAGTGTTCACAGGCACCCACATACCCAGTGTTCACACACACGTATTCTCCACACATGCGTAAATACAGGAAGCCCTCCCTCCAGGACAGGAAATGAGCAGAGAAGTGGAGGAGGAAGGAGCTGCTAATGGAAGCCACACACAAGAGCACGAGGGACCCTCTCCCCACACATAAACATCTTAACCCTGAGCCCCAACCCAACCCAGGCCAGGTGCAGCTTCCTACTCTACAAAAAGCAGGATTCCAGAAATCCTAGTCACATTTTCAAAGTGATTTTTTTTATGGATTATTTCACTGTTAATAGTTAATGGAAGTGAGTTGGTTTGATGGAAGACATCGGGGTTCTTTGGATGGAATTGGGTACACGGCTGAGCCTCTCCAGCAACAGAACTCCCCTAGAAATGAGAAGCCAAGACCTTACCAATAGAAACCATGACTGGCTGGAGAGATGACCCTGCTGGAAAAGTGCAGGCCATGCACAGGAGTTCAGATCTCCAGCACCTATGTAACCAGTTGAGTGGCAGGGCACAGCTGAGATCCCAGCACTGGGGTGGCAGGGGCAGGAAGACCCCACACCTTTGGAGTCCCCTTGGGAACTGGTGGCTTGGGGACCTGCCCAGGAGCAGCCCCAATGCTGACCTGGTCATCCACTAGTCAAGGGCAGACATGCCGGCGGGCAGCAGAGAAGGCAACTGCATGCTCAACATCTTTGGAGCGGGCTCCAGGCAGGGCACAGACTCGGTTCCAGCACCACCAAGTTGTGGAGGCTATTTTTGGAAGCAACACTCGAGAGGCTGTCTTGGCAGGGAACCATGCCTTTGAGCACGACCATCAATTTTCACCTGCAGCCAGAGCCTTTCCTTTCAGGATCAAGGTTATTCAAAGATTTGGATTTCTTCGAAATTGTGTGAAAAAGCTGGACAAGGTCTGCACCACAGGTGAGGGGGGCATTCTGCAGTGGGAACTGGGGTGTCAGGAACCAGAGTTCCAAGATGGGCTTCCTGGTGGCTCCAAGGTACCCTGTTCATTCCCCTTGACACGGGAAGCTACATGTTCCCCTCAAAGCTACGCCACAGGCCACTTGTGCAGGTGGAGCAGGCCTGACCCAGGCCTAGGGAGACCCTCCCAGGGCATCTGGCCAGGCTGGCTCCTCCTCTCCAGTTAGTGTGTGTCCTCAGCATGTCCGCCCTTGACCTGTGCCAGCTGAGGCAAAATGATTCTTAACCTCCAACTGGGCTATGATATGAACACCACGGGCCAGGATGATGGTGTGGGGCAGGAGGGTGAGCCTCCTCGGCTTTTTTAAGGGAGGACACAGAGCTCTGAAAACACAAGATAAATAGCATGTGAATACAGTTACTCTAAAAACTCCAGGTTAATAGAAAAAGCCCCTGAACAGCCTATGAACATTCCCCACAAAGACAGGCTATGTGCCTTTGCCAGGCTCACCTCCTGTCCCAGCCCCTATCCCATGGGACCATGACGATGCTCCTGAAACAATAACAGGCTGGCAGGGTGGTGTGCCTGCTATTGCACATGAGGTGTCACAGACTAATTCCTCTCCAGGGGCCTTTCTGAAGGGGACTGAAAGGACCAGTGTCCTAGGGGGTACCCTTTGGGGAAGGACAAGTTACAACTGCAGCACACAGTGTGAAGAAAGCAGAACTGGGAAAGAAACTATCCACAATGGTGCGATGCCTCCTGGCACTGTCCACCATGGCCAGGAACCACAGAAGATCATGAGGGGCTGCCACCCTCACCCCAATGGCAGCTGACCACATGAAAGGTCAGACGTTGGCAGGGACAGGGCATCCTGCACCCCACCACCCACCTTCCTGCTCTACCAAGAACGGCTCCACTTCCATTGCTGGATAAGTAAGGCAACTGCCGCCATTTTCTGAGAAGCTAATTTTAAGCCATGCCATCAAAATCAGAAATACCTGTAGCTGCCAGCTGCTGCCAAAGTTTCCAGATGTCCTGGGAAGCCCAGCAGATGGCAGGCACAGGGCCTGTTATCTCAGGAGCCAGGGCACCACCTTCCTGCCCTCCCATGCTAATCTCAACAGAGGCAGGTATTCAGGCTTACCCTGATAGCCTCACTGCCAGGCAGGGGAGTTCCCTGAGCACGTGACCTTGGGTGGATACTAGCTCTGTGCCCTCAGCTTCACCCACCAGGTGGAGAAGCCCAAGACTTGCCAGATACAGACTGGATGCCTATCATATGCAAAGAGCTGTGCGAAGGAGACACAAAGGGCTCAGATCTGACAGGATCAGAGGCAGGAAAAGAGGGCAGGCCAGGTGAGCCAGCATAGGCAAAGGTCCTGAGGTACATGGGGGAAGCTGGAGAGTAGTCAGGAAAGGAACATCCTCCATGGCCAGCACTGGGCCTGCTCTAGGGCCCAGAGAAGCAAGGGCTCTCAGCGGTCAGCTGCCCATTAGGGCAGCACAGTCCCTGGAATAGCATACAAAAGTCACCTTGCTTTCAAGGCTCCACCACAGCTGCCAGAGGCGAACCCCAAGCCGCTCCTGCCCACACTCCCACGAACCCCTATCTTAATAACCATCTGCAATGTGGAGAAGGTGGAGAAGGACAAAGGCATTTTGTTTTGATTTCATTTTATTTCCTAAAATTGCTTTTCTCCCTGAAACCTTTTTTCTTCTGTCACAACCCAGTTCCGGTTGCACACTTGGTGGGACTGTACAAAAATATTGTGATGGTGACTTTGAAGTGGCTTTGCAAATGGCACCTTCCTAGACCACAGGTGCTTTCTTTCCTGACAAAATGGGACCAAGAAGGGATAGAGATGTAGCTGAGTTGGTACTGTACTTGCCTAGCATACTTTAAAAAAGCCCAGGGCTCCATCCCAGCACCACGTAAAACAGGGTGGTGATGCATGCCTGTAATCAGAAGTTCAAGGTCATCCTCAGCTATTTAGCAAGCTCTAGGCCAGCCTGGGCTACATGAGATCCTACCTCAAAAATAAAATAAAAAAAAAAGAAAAGGTACCCAGAAGGGGATGAGCAAGCACTCCATGAGTGTCACAGCTCAGACGGGGTTCCTGCTGGATCTGAAGAGGAAGGCTATTGTGCCACACAGAGAAATCTCCACGAGGAGCTGTGGCTGGTGGACATGCCACCAGCCATTCCAGGCTGATTACCAATGTTGGCAGAAGTAGAGGGAACCCTGAAGTAAGCAGCTAAGAGGCTTGGATCTGAATTTTGCCAGCCTGTGCTTGTGAGACAGACATCAGAGAGGTAGCAAGGCAAGGTACAGACAGACTAGGGATGTCCTGTTACCCAGACACAGAGTGCCACGAGGGTGAGAAAGAGTCAAGGAAGCAGGAGACAAGTGGTATAGCCACATCCTGCCTGTCATCATGGCTCAAAAGGGCTACATAGCATCCCAGAACAGACATACAACCAACAACTTACAAGAAGAAACCTGTAAGGAAGAAATGGCCACAGGGAACACATAGCCTCTGACCAGAAGCCTGGGCTGGGAATGAGCCATGGGTGTGCTGGTGGGGAGTAACGGCTGCTACATTCCTCCTTGGAGCCAGCAAGCCACACGAGAAGCCTTGCCCAGAGAAACAAAGTTCAGACACAGTCTTGGCCGGTGAGAAACAAAGTTCAGACACAGTCTTGGCCGGTTCCAGGATCTCTGTCCAGTTCTCAGGGATAAACAAGACTTCTCCCTCAGAACTGGCCCACAGGCCAACAGGATGCAGGTCCCTCCCAGATGACATAGCCATCTCCACATTCTACCAAAACCCCATGCTAAAAGCATGTTTCCTACGGCCCTGCCCCAGGGGTAGCCACAATAATAGTCTGTAAGGGGAGCCTATGAGAACCCTAAGGCCACTGACCCTCCCCATGTTCCATCTTTCATCAAATGGAGAGAAGCATGCATTCATATGTGTCTATGTGATATATGTGTGTGTGTATGTGTGTGTGTGTACATGTATGCTCATGTGTGTGTCTCCAACACTAGCTCTTAGATTTTCATCTCGACTTCTTTACACCCCCACAAAGTACTGAGGAGATGAGTTCAGATGCCCAGCATCCATGTAAAAGCCTGCAGGGTGGTGGTCCACTTGTAATCCCAGCATTCAGGAGGTGGTGATAGGATCCCCAGGGCAAGCTAGCCAGCTAGATAAGCCAAATGGGAAAGCTCTGGGCTCAGCAAGAGACCTTGACTCAGTAAATAAAGTGGAAAGTGACAGAAGAAGACACCCACTGTCGACCTCTAGTTGGCTCTCTCTCTCTCATCTCCCCCCGCCCCGCCCAGTTCAAGCTGTGTCAGCTGCTCATCTGTGATCGTGTCTGAAAGGCCCAGAACCATGAGGACCCTCCTTCCCATAAGCCTTTGCAGCAGGCAGAGTGAGGAGACAGGCTAGACAGTGGGGACAGCAAGAAAAGGGACCTACCAGAAAAGGCTAGTCCCTGAGCCCATTCACAGGGACACAGGACTCTGACCAGCATGCTGTCACAGGGACTCAGCCCACCAAGTCACATACAGGTCTGCATACCTGTGCCAGGTCAGGCGGCCCAGGGCACCAGAGATGGCCCAGCAGCTTCCAGAATAAGAGGACAGGAGGGACCATATGGTGAGGGCTGTGACTTGGGCAGCTGCTGTGACCCCCACAAAGGATCCTGAGGCCTTTGGAACCAAACACCTGGTCAGTCAGGCCAGTCCCATCCACAGACCAAGGGCTTAACAGGAAACTCCCAGATTTCCACAGGTAAGAATAAGCACTCCCAGTCATTCCTGAGAGGGCAGGACTACCGTCCCAGATACTCGAGAGACAGAAGCAGAAGGATCTGAGAGTTCAGGCCAGCCTGGGCAACTTCATGAGACCTTATACCAATTCTTTTCAAAGAGCTGAGCATGTAGCTCAGCAATGGAGAGCTGGTCTAGCATAATGAGGTCCAGGGCTCAATCCTCAGCACTGCAAAGGGGGCAGGGGGACCTCTGGTCATCCACATGCAAAAGCCAATGTCACCATGCAGAACACACCACATAAGGACTTACTTTACATTGTGCCAAGCATACAATGAGAAGAAACTAACAGAATGGAGCATCCGTTCCTACGACACAGCCTTGGCCAAGTCTCCAAGCTGAGCTTAAGCCTCAATTGGCTGATCTAAAAAGAGGGTTGCTGCAAGGATCCCACAGCTTGTGTGGCTGCCAGAGGACTACTCTGGAGCAGATGCAAGGCTGGAGAATTACAGGGAACACCACTTCTCATTAGACATCACAGCCTTCCCACAATATTCTGCACAGAGAAGGCAGCAGGCGGGAGGATTCCCTTCAGTGTGGTTGGAGTCCCATACTCCAGGGATGCGAGAAGACAAAGACAGGGTTGGTAGCAGTTCTATCTAGCCAGCAGCAAAGTGCGTGAGGCTCCAGCTCCCGGCCAGGTCCATAACAGGGTGGGGAAAGATTCATGGGGCAGCTGTCACTGGTTTGAGGACAGCAGAGACAGCAGCATAACACCAGTACCCTGTGCCCCACAGTGTCCCCACTTAACACTGAGGCTCACCCTGGAGCCACTGGCCAGAACCAGACCAGAGAGAGGCCCTGTGGAAGTTCCAGAGTTCTCAGAGGTGCAATGATCTTAAGTGCAAGCAACAGAGAAGAAGTTGGGAAGATGACTCCAGGCTAAGAGCTCTTGCTGTGCAAACCTGAGGACCTGGGTTCAAATCCCCAGTGCCTACATAAAAAGCCAGGCAAGGCTGTGTGTACCTCTAAGCCCAGAGTTGGCGGGGGGGGGGGGGGGGCGGGCAGAGACAGGAATATCACCAGAGATTGTTGTGAAGCCAGCCCATGCAAAAAGCAGCAAGCTCCAGGTTCAGAGAGAGATTGTCTCAGGAAAGTAAGGCAGACAGTAACATGGGGCATACCTAACAACCTCCTCTGGTCCCCAGGTGCATGTACCTCCCCACACACATGTGCACAGTATACATACATATGAACACACCACATGCAGGCGCGTACACACACACACACACACACACACACACACACACACACACATACACACACACGAAAAGAAACAGATAAGAATCTATGCCCATGAAGGCAGTAACACCAGATCGTGCAGGAAGAACAACTCTGAATTCCCACCCACTTCACCTGCTCTTCGTGCCTCAGTTTCCTCATTGAAGCCCCAGTCTCAAGGAGGCCTCATAAGAGGGTAAGAAAGTCCCATGCATAGAAACTCTCACAGGGTAAAGGGCAGCAGTCACAAGCAGGGGCATCTGGCACTGGAGGTACTCAGATTGGCAAAGCATTACCACACCATCCGCTGCTGAGGAGAACTCACATTGCTATTAAACCCCACTGTATTTGAAACTGCTGAACTGTCCTACAGCAGACAACATCTGGATAAACTGCAGTCCACCATGCAATGGAGTGGTACTTGAGGATTTAAAAATTGAGTATTCAGCCATGAAATCTGGACAAACCTGGAAGACATACTGCTAAGTGAAAGATACCAGTCTGGCGACTGGGGAGGGCCTCAGACAGTAAAGTGTTTGTTGCTCAGGCATAAAGACCTGAGTTCAGTCCCTAGCACCCATATAAAAGCTGAGTGGTGGCATGTGTTTATGACCCAGTGTCAGGGAGGCAGAGACAGGAGGGTCCCTGGGGCTCCTTGACCAGCCAGCCTTGCCTACTCATCAAACTTCAGGCCATTGAGAGCCCCTGTCTCAAATATCAATTGAGGAAGACACCAAAGGGTGGCCTCTGACCACAAGAACACCATATCACACATACACCCATCCTTACACATACGCCACATAAACACATACACACAAGATTCAAAAATAAAAGGGGCTGGAGACATGGTTCAGAGGTTAAGAGCACTGCTGCTCTTGCAGAAGACCTGGGTTTGGTTCCTAGCACCTACATGGCAGCTCATAACCATTCATAACTTCAGTTCCAGGGGACCCACAGGTATGGCACACATGTGGTTGCACTTACATACATGCAAGCAAACACTCATACATATAAAATAAAAAATAAATCTTTATAATTCAGTCAATTAAAAAGAAACAAACACAGTATAAAGGACTCTGGTAACCATCAGGGAGCATCCAATGGCACCTCTAGTGACAGATCGCCAAAGCTTCCCAGACCCCATTGAGATGGGCTCCTCACCCTGACTCTGGGACAGAGTACCCAAGGCTGAAGGTATAAGGATGGGAGACACTGACACTCCAGGTCATCCACAGACGGCAGGACGGCATAGGCCCAGGATCACAGGCCTGACTGTACCCAGCAGACAGAAGATAAATAAAAGTCTCACAAAGCACCATTAAAACCCATAAGTAGAAAATACTTAGGAAGGAAAATCCAACAGCGTGTCAGACTTTTAGTCTAAAATCTATAAAGCTTGTTGTGAGAAATTAAAGACCATCTCAGTAAATGAGGGATAGTTAATACCATTTATAAAACTAAACAATGCTGAGATAGGATTTCTTCCCCAAATGATTCATAAATTCATGACAATCTGAACTGTATTCCAGCAGAGCGTTTTGTGGGAGGTAACAAGATACACACAAAGAGATGCAAAAGACCAAATGGTCAGAGGAGTTAGGCACATGCTCTGCTCAGGTTGTCTGTGTAGGTAGCTATGTGGCTGTCCATGAAGGGTGGTGCATGGGTGTGAAGCCAGGCTATTCTTCCTCAGGTGCCTTCAATCTTCTATTTATCATCTTTGGATACAGAGTCCTGGACCTCTCCAAGCAGGCTAGGCTGGCTGACTAGTGAGTCACAGGGATCCTGCTGTCTTCGCCTCCCTAATGCTAGCATTACAAGTGCACACCACTGTTACCAGGCCCTTTTTAAAGTCTATTTTACTTTTATTTATGTGTGGGTGCCTTTGGAGCCCAAAAGAGGGGATCAGATCCCCTGGAACTCAAGGTCCTCTGGAAGAACAGCAAGCACTCTTACACCCATTGAGCCATCTCTCCAAAACCCCAACTTTATTTATTAGTGGGGAGGCGGGGTAGAGAGGGGGGCCTGCATGCTATGGTTTGCATGTGGAGGCCAGAGGACAACTTTGCGAGTCAGTTCTTTCCTTTCACTTTTATGTGGGTTCTGGGGCTCAAATTCAGGCCATCAGGCCTAAGGGGAAGATCTTTACTCACTGAGCCACCTTGCCAGCCCATGTGTGTGGCTTCTGAGGGTCAAACTCAAGCCCTCACACTTCACTTCCTGAGCCATCTTCCCCAATCCCTCTTTTTTGCTTTATTCAGCCCATTTTTTATCTTATTCTGAAGCAGGGTCTTACTAAGCTGGCTCAGACTAGCCTTGAACTCATTCTGTAGACCAAGCTGACCTTGAACTGTGAGCTGAGCTCACAGGCCTGTGCAGCGGTCACATCCAGCTAAGGAAGTGGAAAGAAGAGATTTCACAGGCAGTTACCAAGACTTAGCCTAGGGCTCAGCAGTTAAAAGCACTGACTGCTCTTACAGAGGACCCGGTTCAATTCCCAGCACCCACGTGGCAGCTAATAATCATCTGTAACTCCAGTTCCAGGGGATCCGACACCTTCTTCTAACCTCTGCAGGCATTACACAACACAAGCACACTTACACAAATGCAGGTAATACACTCATATACATAAAAATGATAAATGATTTTTTTTTTTAAACTTAGCCTAAAGCAGAAGTTAAGGCAGTGCAACACTGGCAGACAGACAGACACAATGAGCCAACAGCACAGCACAGGGCCCACTAAGGAACGTCCAAGGGATACCACATGGGGAAAGGATGCCCCTTACACAACATATCTCACAGGACCGAACAGGTCCAGGTGTCTGTTTCATATCACATACTCTGAACTCAATTCTAGACGCCCATCAGACACAAAAATAAAAGGTAAAACCGTAAACTGCTTGGAGGAAGCGGAGATGCTTTAATATCTGCCTGACTTCAGATGGCAGAGATACTTAATCAAGATGCCCAGGGTGCCAGCAGAGAGGGAGAATCGATACACTGGATTGCAGTTAAAATGAAAAATGGCTGCTCACCAGCAGACAAGGCGACAAGAGCAGAAGGAATGCCACAGGTGGGGGGTGGGGTACGCTGCAGAGCCTGGTCCCCAGGAAGGGGTCACACCCAGAATTCCTGATCATTCACAGAACAAGTCAAGAGGCAGAAGGACCCAGGTAAGGGTGTGAATTTAGAGGACCTGATGGCCTGAGGCTGTCTACATTAAAACAAGCACATGCCATCCCCAGATGTGCCTGCCTGAAGAAGCCCATGGTCACCCAAGGCCACAAAATGTTAGCAGCAGAAGTAGCCTTGTCATGTTCAAGTGACACGTGCAAACAGCAATATGTTCACATGGTGGAACGCTGACATGTTATTAAGGAAAGTCCGACATCTTCAAGTCCACACAACACCATGAGTCTCAAGAGTGACAGAAGCCAGAAACAAAGAGTACAGACCCCATGATTTCATTCACATGAGTCCACAGCTGGGTGGCGTTCCAAGTCATTAGCAGATGGTTTGCCTGAGCAAGGTGTGCAAAAGGACACCCAGTCACCAGAGGCAGGCAGTCACCTGCCTTTGGTCTGTCTATACTGCAGTGTGCACACTCAGCCTTCAGTGCAAGGGTTGCTGGGAAGAAAACACAGAAAGAAGACAGAATGAACACAAATACCTGCAGCCATGTTCTAGAATATTCCACAGTGCCAGCCACACTAGGAAAGGCCAAAGGTCCATCTGGAGGAGAATGGATGGGAACATTATAGTATATTCACTCCTCAATCATAGAAGTTACCAAGGAATGAATGCTATCAATAAGGATGGACAGCCAAAGTGTGAAGTTAGGACAAAAACAAGGAGCTGCAGGAGGCTGGAGAGATGGCTCTGCAGTTAAGAGTGCTTGCTGCTCTTGTAGAGGACCCGGGTTCAGTTTCTAGCACCTACATGGCAGGTCATAACCACCTGTAACTCCAGCTCCAGGGATTGATGCCCTCTTCTCAACTCCACAGGTACTGCATGCACATGGCACATTTACATACATGTAGGCAAACACACACATAAAATAAATCTTAAAAGCAAAATACACAAAGAAGTCACAAACACGTGCCTCAGTAAAACACAAGTAAGAGTGAGAAGGCTGAACAGTGTTTAGGAGAGACACGGGACACACACGTTTGTGCACACAGTAACCCTAGAGAGGATTTCCTCACACTGGGAGGCAGGGCAGGCAGCTCCTCTCACAGTGCTGTTCTGTTTCTTCCACAAGGAACCAGCCAACAGAGTCCAGTTCACAGCACCTCTGCACCCAGAATGTTCACAAGAAGCATGTGTCATGAAGGAAAAAGTGTGAGGGCAGCACAGAGGCCTCTGGACAGAGAGGGCATAACTGACTCCACACCCACAGCCTTGTTGTGCGCAACTACAGGAGCACAGGCGCCACTGGGCGTAGAGCCCTGTAGCCCAGGCAGCTTTGCATAGGCCCACTCAACTGCCTGGATGGTAACCTGGCAGTGCTGGGGCAGAGGAGAGGCTGCACCTGTTAACAAGGTCTCCAAAATGAAAACTGCCAGCCAGCCATGGTGGCACACACCTTTCGTCCCAGCACTTGGAAAGCTGAGGCAGCTGGCCTCTGTGAGTTCAAAGCTAGCCTGGTCTACAGAGCAACTTCTGGCCCAACCAGGGCTACATAGTGAGACTATGTATCAGAAAGGGAAGAGAGATGAAAGGCAACAGGGAGGGAACAGAAGGAGGAAGGGGAGGGAACAGAAGGAGGAAGGGGAGAAGAGGGGAAGGGAGGGAAGGAGAGGGGAGGGGAGAAGAGGGGAGGGAAGGGAAGGAGAAGGAAGGGGAGGGGAGCCAATGTTGTATAAATACATAATATATCAGAATTTGACCAGGACATTCAGCAAGGTATGCTGCATGAGCCCTCCCCCAGCACCACACCTCTTCTAGGCCTTCACTGGGGACACTGACCATCGTACACAGCACCCACTTCCTGCCCACAGTCCTTCCAGGGCCACAGGAACCTACAACTAGTCTGTGGCCTCCAGCTCTCATGGGTGGCCTGCCTCCCCTTTCCCTTTTCCTGACTCCTACCCTACCACGCACAAGGAGATACGGGTTACCACTCCTGCAGGTTAGGAGTGGATGGGTCTTAGGGTACCCTTAGGGACATAGGGTACCCTTTCCACAGAGCAGATCCAGAACCCAGCAGGCACTGTGGACAAACCTGCTGTGGCCTCTGGGAATGGATATCACATCACAACTCCTCTGCATGGATAGAGCGTCAGGGCACAGTGCTGCCCACCTCCTGACCCCCCCACACCCCACCCCCATGGCAGAGGCTTTAAGACTGTAGGAATCTCACTGAAGTCTGAAAATAGCCCTAACTCAGAGGACATTTCATAGAAGAGAGCATGGAAAGGGACATCTCACAGGCTTCCAGTAAGCACGAAGGCCAGACTGCCCTCATCTCGCAAGACATTTAATCTGTGCAGCTTGCTCACAGTAACACAGGCAAAGCAGATCCAAGACACAGCCCAGAGTAGGGAATCTAGGCCTGGGCTGGGCAGATGGCTCAGTTGGGAAAGTGCTTGCCTTGCAAGCAATGAGGCGCTTAGGTTCAAACCCCAGAGCCCATGTCAAAAAGCCAGGGACAATGGTTTGTGTATGTAACCTCAGATTTGGGGAGGAGGAGACAGGTGGATCCCTGAGGCTTGCCACCTAGCCAGTCAAGCCTACTTGGTGAACTCTAGGCCAGTGAGAGACTGTGTTTCAAAAGACAAGGGCCAGCAAGATAGATCACTGGATAAGGTGTTTGCTGCTAAGTCTGATGACCTTTGTTTGATTCCTGGAATCACAGGGTGAGGAGAACCAACAGTCAAAAGTTGTCCACGCACCTCCACACAAGTGCTGAAGAATAACACCCAAGACTGACCACTGGCCCCCACATGTACACATAAACATGTGTACCCATAATAACATGAAGCCACATTTGCACACATGTGTGCAAAAAAAAAAATCATGCACATAAAACACAAGTACGGGCCTGGTAAAACTCCAAAGTATTAAAGTAATCCCACACTTAAGCGTCCTGAGGCAGGATGTCACCACAACAACCAGATGATGGGCTTCACTGGCCACCAAAAAGCTGACATTCACCACTCAGGGCCCAAAAAGCTATACCTCTCCAGGTCTACTCTCTAGGTCCTGTGTCCCCAATGACTGCTCCCCTGGGTATCTTGAGGGACCAAGAAGGGAAGAAGGAGGGGTTTCTTGTACAACAAGAAAATCGAAATCTAGCTAAAAGTTAGCTTTTATGCTTACATTCTATAAATGATTCTGCAACCATGTTGTAGAATATTAGGGCGTGCTGGAAATAGCGTACCTCAAATAGGAAAATGGTTTGTGTTCACCCAGTTCCAGAAGCCAATTTTCAATTGCTTAAAATAGTCATGATATTTTACCAAGGTAATTATACTCTTAGCTATCAGTAACAATTAACTCCTTAGACTGGAGCTGCTTAATAAAGGTCTCAAGATGAAATTGCGCATTCCAAGCACTGTAAATTGAAATGTCAAGCAGGCAAAGAAGCCCCTCAGACAGGACACTGAGGCTGAGCACCATAGCTGGGTCCAGGGCTGGGGGGTAGTTGGCTGGGACCCGAGTTCTCCCCTTATGGAGGCAGGGTAGAGATCCTGGGGGGCAAGGTCGGGTAGGCATGAGCAATTGAAAGCACCCAAGGAAGGACCAGGGGAAGCCTCCACAGGGGACACAGAAAAAGGGGCACTGCTTCACAACAGGCAAGTCACAATGCAGTCCAAGATGGCCAGGCCAGGCACTTAGGAGGTAGATACCAGCAGAGGAAATCGCATTGCCCAAGCCATTATGTGGCAAAGTTCTGGGGGCCTCCCCAGAGCAGCCTAATGAACAGTTTCATCACGCCAGCCTACCAGTAAGTCAAATCCCTGCATCCCCAGCCCAGAGCTGGGAAGGCCATGGTTACTGACCCATCCAACCCTCTTCTGAGGGACAGTGAGTATAGATAATCAGTCAGTATCAGGTAATCAATAACTACTTTCCTACTCACTCAAAGTGAGGCTGGGAGCCTAGTATGGGTCAGGGTGAGGCCAATTTGGACCAGAGACCCATCGGTTTTCTATCTGCAGAGAAAAGTAGAAATTTCCTGACTTGAGAACACCAGGTGGGGAAGGATGCCAGGCATAAGCCTCTTGGAGTCAGGGGATCTGCAGGGACACCACAGGAGCTCAGCCTCCACAGCAACAGGGGTCCATACTACCTCAGCACTATTGGAAGCAATGCCCATTGTCACCTAAGTCCTAAACCTGAAATGAAGCCAGAACAGTCACCAAGTTCACAGAGCTCTGATGAAACAGCAGAGGCCACAAACAGTCACAGGGAGAAACACCCCCTCCCAAGAATATACTGAACCATGTGGGTGTAAATACCTCCCCCCGCCATCAGACATTAGAAAGCCGATGGCTCTTACAAGACAGAATGGCTGGAGCTGCCCAGCCCACCCAAGGGATTCTAGCTCTTCAAGTTCCATTCCCACTATTCCAGCACAGAAGATATCTGAGCTTTCAAACCACAGCTTCTATACTTCCCATCCCTGATCAAGTATTAACAGGTCAAGTGACTCACACAAGATGTCCAGGCTGTATGCCTAGAACTAGGAACAGGTGGCCAGGCAAGCATGGAACTCCACAGGCGTAACTGAAAGCCCAGACATCCTAAGAGCTTTGAAATTTTATTTCATTTTATTTTATTTATGGGCTGGAGAGATGGTTCAGCAATTAAGAATATACACTGCTCTTCCATAGGACCTAAGTTCAGTTCCTGGAACCTATGCCAGACAGCTCATGGCCACCTTTATAACTCCAGCTCCAGGGGATCCTACACCCTCTTCTGGCCTCTGTGAACACTGCAGTAATGTACACAAACCCAAACACACATACAATAAATAAAAAATATTTTAGAAAAAAGATAAATGATCATGAAAATAATTGAGAATTTAAACTTTTATTATTATGTGCACACATGCATGCACATGTGGAAATCGAAGGACAACCTCGTAAAGTCTTTTCTCTCCTTCCACCATGTGGGTTCTGGAGATCAAATTCAAGTTGCTAGCTTTACCCACTGAGCTTTCTTGTCCCCTCAATTCCCAGAAGCTTTTAAAAACAGAACAAAAGGGGTGTGGTGGCACATGCTTTTAATCCCAGCTATTGGGAGGTAGAGGCAGTCTTTAAGACTGAGGCCAGCCTGGTCCACATAGTGAGTTTCAGGTCAGCTGGGGCTACAGGGAGACCTATCTCCAAAAGAAAAAAAAAAAAAAAGAAAGAAAGAAAGAAAAAAAAAAAAAAAACAATTTTTCTAAAAAGCCAGAGGGGCTGGCACGGGAGACCTATCTCCAAAAAAAAAAAAAAAAAAAGAAAGAAAGAAAGAAAAGAAAAGAAACAACAATTTCTCTAACAAGTCAGAGGGCTTGTCAAAGTGGGAAGACCCAGGCATTGGGTGCACCTCTACCGCACTGGCTAGGGCGGGGGGACAGGAAGCAGGAGAAGAGCATGTACTGACACAGTCTCCTTCCTGGCCAGCACACAGCACAGGCAGCTTGGTCTCCTGGCCTGTACTACACAGAGCCTCCCTGGGAGGGAGAAGGTCTTTCCTACTGAATTTGTACAATGCTTCAAGAAGCCTGGTACCCTGAGCCCAGTAGTAGGCTCTGTAGGGCACATGAAAGGCCTCAAGACCATTCGTTGAGCCAGCTTTTTTGAAGACTGAAAAATGATTCTGAGATCACAGAGAGTGGTCAAGCCCCAGCCCTAACCTCCCTCTCTTTGTTCAACAAGAAGTCTGCAGGCTTCCAGGTCATGGGACACAAGCACATCGTTCACTTAAGATCTCCACTGAGCAGGTCTCTCCCAGATAACATAGCCTCACTCCCTTACCTGACTCCCAACAGCAGCCTGTCTTCCCACCCCACAGACACACCCCTACACCACTGTGGTATGCTGCTCCATGAGCCGGTGGACCAGGGCATCTGCCACCTCCTGCCTCCATGCACCTGCATGCTGACATCAGGCAGCTGACCACCTATTTTCCCCAACCATGGCTCTGTATGGAAAGGGCCAGCTCTGCTCACACGCTCCGGTAAACAGTAAATCCTCCAGGTCTTTGCTTAAGCCTCACCTCTGACAGCACCTCCCATGTCACTGTGAGCCGCACTGTTTGTCTTTGTCACAGCTGGTGAGAGCTTACGGCTGAGTGCTCTGCCTCTTTCCAACTGCACTGTCAAGCCTGAGGGCCATGACCACATATACCCATCACATGGCCTTCACATGGATACCAGTGACAGGCATTGGGCAGGAAAGGAGGATGGCCTGGCAGAGTAGCCATGCTGACAGGCCAAGTGCTGAAGCTGAGCTGCTGCAGGCTGAAAATCTGGCCAGCTTTCTTTGTGAGCCACCTGTAGGGCCTCTGGAGCCTGGAGAGGGGACTCAACCCCTTCCAGTACTAGGAAGCCCTGCGTGAAGCCAAGAAAAATGTGAAGTCTTGTATCTGTCTGTCTGTCTGTCTACATGTACCATGCTGTGCAAAAGTTAAGGGACAACTTGTAGAAGTCACTTCTCCCCTTCTACCACATGGGTCCCAGGACTCAAACTCAGATCATCAGACTTGTCAGCAAGTACCTTTAACCACTGAGCAATCTCAGCAGCCTGCAAGGTCTCCCAGTAAGAGACAGAGAGAGGCAGGGAAAGGGCTTTCAGAGGCAGCTGGGAAATTGCAGTGGGAAGTGAGAGAAAAATGACTCATTTTACAACAGCTTCCTAACCAGGAGGTGCCAGGGACAAAAAAGCCTGGTTTCCATCAGACAGCAAACAGCACAGACAGAGCTGGTCAGCTCAGGGGTACATCATCTTCCCTGGTTCCACATCCACACTGTAAGGCTGGGTCTACTACACCCACCCTCATCTGGAGAGAACCTGGGGACAGATTTGGCTTTTCCTTCCTCGAGCTATGAAAACTCAAGAGTCCATGTTACACTTTCAATAACACTAGGAACCTCTCATACCCAAAGGCCTCAGTGTATCATGTAACTCATCAGAAGGCCTTTCTGACAGATGCTGAAAGAGATCTGGGCACCAGCACAAGCCCACCACTAATCTGGGAACCACAGCACTCACCCTATGCACCCGCAGACAAGTTGCTACCTCATACCACTGCAGGATAAAACCCACTCCAGGTTCCTCTGCTGTGCTCGCCACAAAGGACAAAGGCCTCCTGCCACTGAGGAGAAACAACGGTTATAGGAAAAGGTCCCCTTTGACACTACACCAGACCTGGAGGTCAGGACACCCAGGGACAGTTTTTGGAAGACTGGTCTTGTTGTTTTGAGATGGCCTGTCCATAGAGGCCAGGCTGGCTTTGAACTTCCCATTTCCCTCCCTGTCCCAGCCTCCCAGGTTCTCAGATTACAGGTGTGTGCCACCACTCCAGGCACCGAATCACTCTTTCTCAAATCTGGATCAAGTGTACAGCCTGACCAAACCATCCCAATACAGCCTGCAGCAGGGTAAGGACCAGCCCTGTGCCTACCCTGTGGTAAGGGCAACTGTGGACACAGCAAGAGAAAATACAGTGTGGACCATGAGTGAGAGAGGCACACAGCTTCAGAGGTCTGGACAAAGGTGGAGAGCCAGAGAAGGCCAGGCGTGGGAAGAGCAGAACCCAGCTGTCCTTGAGTGAGCTGTACCTTGGTCAGCAGCTGGTTGCGCTTTTGGAGTCTTCGGGCCTGGGCCTCGTGCATCTCCCGCTTCTTCCTCTCCTCCAGCAGCTGTGCACTGACCTGCCGGACTTCATCCTGGAGCTGCTGCTGGACCTTCTCCAGTCCCCGGGCACTGCAGGGAAGGCAAGAGGGCAGAGTCATGAGGTCTGGCCTGACCACCTCCTCACCAGGGTTAGGGATGCACACCTCCCAGCACGAGCCTCGAGGAGACATCCTAAAATAGAGCTGCACGTGCATCTACCTCGCTGCCGTTTCCTCGTTCCTGAATAGCTACTTAGTGCCTTTCAGGAGGTTCTGGATTTCAAATAGACACCCAGGGTGATCCCAGAACATGGTGCAAGGGGGAGGGAGACGCGACTCCACACACAATGGGAAAGATTGTCAGTAGCAAGGCACTTCAGGACGGCACTTCTGAATGAGCTAAATTGCCAGCGCAAGCACTTCCCATGTGAGTCACAGTCGGCACAGATGTGAAGCATGGGGGGGAGCAAAGCAAGGCCCCCGCGGCAGGCGCTGGGCCTGAAGACTTTCTGAAGAAGAAGCCCAGCCACACACTAGGCCCTGGGCTTGTGGAATGAGGAAAGATGCCAGGACATCCTCTGGTGCTGGCACCTGACCATCTCTGCTCTCCATTATGTATGAATGGGTTTTTGGAGACAAAGGGCTGAACTTAGGGCCCCATGAGTGCTAAGCAAGACCTCTGTCACCGAGCCATGCTCCCAGATCCTAGCCTCACACTGGGGGATTCTAGGCAGGTGCTCTACCACTGAGTCGCATCCCCAGTCCCTTATTGCAGGATTCTAAGTGCTCTACCACTGAGCTATATCCCTAACCATCTATCTTTCAATTTTAAGATATGATCTTATTAAGTTTTCCAGGTTGAATTTGAACTTGGAATCCCCTGCTTCAACCTCCAGAGAACCCAGGCTGTGTCACTAGGCCTAACTTCCTTTTTCAGTATTCCCTTTCTTCTCTTGTGTCTCTGTGGCTCTCAACCTTGGTCACTTTTCCCCTACATCAAGAGAAATCTCCCATAGTCCTTGATCAGCTATCTCTTCAGACTTCAGAGAACCAGGTCTCTGAGGGCTGCCCACCACTTCAGGTTGACCTCAAATATCCTGGTATAGAACCAGGAAGGGACCCTTGCTACTTCTCAATGCTACTATCTCCTGTCACTGCCTAATGCAGCTTCTGTGCTTGTTGGTCTTTCACAGGACAGCTCAGCACGTGGAAGGCATTACCCAGGAACACCATGGCAAGAATCTATCAGTGCTCGAATGCTTTCCCCTCACCCCATGGGCCCTGAGCTCCAGCCCACCCTTACAAACATACCTGAGGAAGACAAGGCCATGGCCAAGAGAAACAGCTCAGACAAAGGGTGTGGTTGGGGTAGAACCAACCCCAGCAATGAAGATGGTGCAATACCAGCTGCTTGATGAACCGACAGCTGGAACAGGGTGTTTGTGCTGTCAGAAGTAGGAAACTCATTCCAAAAGGAATCCTAAATAATCCTCAAAAACTAAACATGGGGACTGGGGAGACGGTTCAGCTGGCAAAGTGTGTGCCTCATAAACATGAGGACCTGAGTTCTGACCTCCAGAATCCATGCAAAAAGCTGGGCACAGCAGCACATGCCTGTACTCCCAATGATGGTGAGATAGGAGGTGGAGACAGGCCTATAAACTCACTGGGCAGCAGGCCTGGCAGACATGGTCAAGTCCCAGGCCAATGAGAGACCATGTCTCAAGCTAAAGGTAGATGATGCCTGAGGACCAAGAGGAGGTTGTCCTCTGACCTCCATATGTTTGCTATGCATATGCTGTGTGTGTGCACACACACACACACACACTCTTAACATATAAGCAAGGTATCAGAATTCTGTTGTCAGATGACATCTATAAAACTCTTACAAAGTGACTGTAGCCAGAACACTGAGGCTACTTTTATTTATTTTTATTTAGTTTTATGTATATGAATTTTGCCTCTGTGTGTGTGTGTGTGTGTGTGTGTGTGTGTGTGTGTGCGTGCGTGCAATGTCCATGGAGGCCAGGAGAGGGCATCAATCACCTGGGTCTGGAGTTAGGGACAGTTGTTAGCTGTCAAGTGGGTGCTGAGAACTGAATCTGGGTCTTCTGCAAGAGCAGCCAGTGCTCTTAATAGCTGAGTCATCTCTCCCCCAGGCTACTTTGAAAATGGACAAATTGGGCGTAGGGCCTTCAAGGGACATGAGTAGCCCCAGATCATTCGAACACCCAATTATTTTTGTTGGCTTTGATTACACAATTTCAAGAAAACCTGAATTCACAAGGGTGTCAGGGAGTGCTTTTGTTAGAGGTGGTTGCTACCGCAGATACATCTATTTCACATCTGAATGAACACAGAGTTTTGTAAATTATAACTTAGTAAATTCACTTAAATAACTGGTGTATAATTTGAAAGTGAATTTAAGTCAAACATTCATGAAACTTTAAAAGGGACTTGCACTGCTTGTGTGTGGCAGGGAACCCTCCTCTGGGCACCCTGCGTGAACACAGTACCACAGTCAACTTTGTAATATCAAGGGTGCTGGAATCATATCAGCCACTTTGTCTCAGGAAGGCTGGAGCTGTCTTTTAACCCACTGAGCGTCAGCCACCTGCTACCTGCATCTTTAGGTGTGCCACAACCAAAAACATACAGCAAGTGCAAATATTCTTGGGAAGCAGGCGTACGCAGGGGCTATTCTGAGTTCCAGTTCAATTTAAAACTATTCATAGACCAATTTAATAATCAAGGACTGTGAAATCGACTCTTGAATCATTGAATTCAGGTGGGGAGGTTCACAAGCGCCTTAAATCACTGCTCCAAAGTGGGTAATTTAATTGGAAGAATGGCAGCATTCGCTCTGCTGTGTAAGAATGAGGCCCACAAAGACAGAAGTGTCACCGTTCAGATGACAGGGCTCGGCATGATCCAGGGTAGGACTGAGGAGTCCAGGGCCCCTCTGAGAAGCTATCCTTAGCACAAGGGTTCAGAGAAGCCTTGCAGAAGACTGCCAAACCCAAGCTGGAATTTGGGGACTTCCAGCTGCCCAGGGCCCTGCCCACACAAAGCAGATGTAAACACACCAAAGGCCATGCCATAATGGCCACCTTGAAGGGACTCTTGGGGGATCAAGGCTCAATTTAACAGAACCAGGCAGCAGGACCAAACCCTAGGAAATCAGACTCTTGTCTGAGCCAGCTACCAACCTCCATACTGCAGCTGGGCCTGGTTACCTAAGGGAGGTAAGGACACAGATAAGAGGTGGCCCAACCTTAGCCCTCACCCAAGTCAATATGTGAAAGCACAACTACAGTCTGTGTGCCCAGGGCTCCACAGGAGAGGACAGGGTCTTTAACAGTGTAGGAAGGCCCAGCGTTAAACATTAGATTTTAAAGAAATCTCTCCCCCCATTTCTCTTCCCCCCGTCCCCTGGATCATCCTTCCCTTCTCCTCCCAGGAGTGATGGATATCAAACCCAGGACCTCAGGCATGCTAGGCAAACACCGGACCATTAAGCTGCAGCCCCAGCCCCAGGCCTTCTTCACTCTTCTTGTGTTGAGTAACTGTACACACATGTGTTCATTTGTGGAAGAAGAGGCACAATACAAGATCTCAGAAGAACACATGGCCCTACAGAAGATTCCAGAACAGCAGACAGGACTGCAGACCGTGGCACAGCCCACAAAAGAAGAGACAAGTCTTTTCAAGACCCATCAGGCTGGGTGTAGTCAGGGCTTCAAATCAGGGCTGAGACCAGGTCCTAATCATGCTCCACCTTACTTTTTTTTTTTTTTTCAACAGGGTCTCTCACTGAACCTAAGGCTCACTGTTTCTACTAGGCTAGCTGGCCAGTGAGGCCCTGGGATTCGCTTGTCTGTTTCCCAAGGCTGGGGTTATAGGGGTATATCACTGTGCCCAGCTTTTACATGGGTTCTGGGATCTGAATTCAGGTCCTGTGATTAGACAGCAGGTGCTTTACTCAGTGAGTCATCTCCCTAGTCCTCATACTCTCTCTTTATAGCAAAACACAATTCATCCATTGTGGAGGGCAAGCCAAGATGTCAGAGGAATGCATGGTCTTCCTACAGGAGACCCCATACAGCAGGTAGGTGCAGCAAATACCACAGTCCCAATTCAGGTGACATGTGGAAGCAATTAGGCAGGAGGCCCTAGGTTGAGCCAGGCAGTGCACCGGGCCCTGCACCCTTCTCTGGCACCTGCCGCAGACTAACAAAGGTGCCAGCTGACATGGCAGACAAGGGTAGAACAGAGCAGAGCAGAACAGGAAGCAGTGAACTGGAGCTGAGGCATTGGCTGCCTCACTGGCAATGAAGAAAGGAGTGTTTCGATACCCAGCAAGAAAGGGTAGAAGAAATGGGACGTCCTACAAGGCAGGCAAAATGCTCATGACAGTCAGGGGATGGGGGACAATGGGAGCTGTCTTCAGCGTTCAGAGTCAAAGTCCTTGCCCAGCAGGCAGTGAGGACAAGGAACAAAGTCAGAAACAGAGATGAAGTACAGTCAGAGAGAAACCTCATGGAAGCTCAAGAGGAAGAGAGAGGTACGCCAGCCCTATTCAGATGCCTGCTGAACAGAGGCAACAGAAAGCAGGCTGGTAGAAGGAAAGTGAGGGTCCAGAGGTACTGGGTCCTGCATAAAAATGGGAAGTGGCACAGAGGTGGGTGAGCATGCCCCAAGGACAGGTTCCATGGAGGGGACAGAGACCTACAGACAAGCAAGGTGCAACTTAGCATGAGAAGGGCAGAGATATAATGTCCAGTTAGGACACCGAAGCCAGGCCCACTAAATGGCCCTACATACCAAGGGGCTCAGGGACACAAGAACTGAGGGATGCAGGATGCAGGGACACGGGGATTGAGACACGCAGGGATGGGTGACACATGGACCTCAGGTTGAAGGGACCTCTGCCACAGCGCCCCATGAGCACTACCAAGAGTCTCTACAGCTCGAAGCATTTGGGCAACCTCATCCCAACTCACAGCCCCATCGGCTCCCCAGGTTGCTGGTTCTCCCTCCTGCCTGTCCCCCTAGGGAGGTTCTCTCCATTCAATTCCAGCCTTTCTTCCAAGGAAAGCTCATAAAAAATTAAAGCTCGAGCTCTGCAGCACACTGAACTCTGAGGGCAGCGGCATTTCCGTGAACCTCTGGGACTTCACAGCGAAGTTCTTGGTGCTTCAAGGAGAAGCTGAGCGTATGTATCGATCGACACTTTCTGAAGCAGCATCTGCTGAGAGAAACAAGTCCAAGTCTTTGAAAGCCATCTTTGGATGTGGCAGGCCACTGCCTCTCACTTTCAAGTGAGCTCTGTCAGAAACCCTGGCCTAAGAATATCTACTTTTAAGGAACCAGGCCAGGCCAGGAGGCAGTCCACAGAGGCAGGAGACATTTTAATGACCTTTTCCAAGACACCAAGGCATCTCTGCTTCTAGTTCCTTCTCTCTTGACCCAGCATCTCACAGCCCTAATGTCTGCCTTCTCCCAGCTCCAGAGCCTGCAGCACACACTTGGGGTGGGGGGAGCGCCCCCAGACACTGTGGCCACCATAGACCAGCTCTAAGAAGTCAGGGTCAGTACCATGACATCTTTGGGGCCCTAGATGAGGGGCTGCACACCAGGTCACAGTGTGTCATGCACATTATACTGGTAAACTGTCATGTGCTGTTTGAGCTCATTGAGAGGCGGGCTCTACCTCCACACTTCAGACCCAAGCATGTTTGCCTCATAAGTGTCCTCTGAGGCCCCTTGTCTAGGGATGGGCTGCTCCACCCCTGCAGCTCTGTCACAAAGAGGGAAGAGAAGAGCAAACCAGCCCAAGAGTAACAACACCGTGTCCCTGAGAACAGCTAGAAGGTGAACCATTCCCAGCAGAGGTTACCATTGTTTATCCGTGACAGAAAGTGTCCGCAGTGGGAAAGAGAAGCCGGAAGTCCAGCCATGGGAAGCCCAGGCACAGAGAGAAAGTTCAATGGAACTCCAGCTGGCTGCCTCAACTTCCCCAGTGGGTTTCTGATGGATAATGTGAATCCTCAATTTGATGTTTTGTTATCTATCCATCACTCACTCATTCAAAAACCAAAAGTATGTCTATCATAGATCTTTCTCCACACAGTACTTGGGAGGTTCCTGGTGAGAAACACCTGGTGCAGAAACAGAGCATGTTCATGTGTCTGCAGACATGGCCAGGCCCAGGTTCAAAGTGAGAAAAACTGAGGGCGTGTGGTGTAGCTCTGTTGGTAAAGTGCTGGCCTAGTACAGGTGAAGCCCTGGGTTCCTTCTCCAGCACTGCATCAGTCAGGCATGTTGGTGCACATCTGTAATCCTAGCACGTGGGAGGCAGAGGCAGGAGGATCAGGAGTTCAAGATCATCCTTGGCTACATAACAAATTCAAGGTCAGCAAGGGTTACATGTGACCCTGGAAGGAGGAAGAGGAGGCGGGAGAGGAGGAGAAGAATGAGAAAGAGGGGGGGAAGAGGAAGGAGCAAGGGTTAGGGAGCAGGGAGAGGGAAAGAAGGCAAAGAAGGAAAGAGGAGGGGAAGAAGGGAGGAAGAGGAGAAGAGGGGATGGGGAAAAAGGGGAGAGGGAGGGAAAGGAAGACAATTACTACAGTCTGAGGGAAGGACCTCCTCTGCGAACTGGGGGTTTCTGTGAAGCCCTAATCCCCAACATGATGGTGCTGGAAAGGGCATGGACAGTCAGGGAGAGAGTGGGTGTGATGGACAACAGGCCTTATAAACCACCCTCAGGAGCTGATGCCAAGCAGAAAAAAAACAACCCTCCTCAGGTGCACATCTACCAGCACTGTGACTGGAACTGCTTGGCTTGGGAACCCTGAGGAAGACGTGTTGGTTGTTCATGAGCCCTGACTCTACAGTGGTGTGACAGGAGCTAGAACGCACTGAGACAACTCTTGGCAATATTTCTCTCTCTCTCTCTCTCTCTCTCTCTCTCTCTCTCTCTCT
>NW_008354274.1:3746260-3763464 GCF_000622305.1 Nannospalax galili | reverse complement strand
CACACACACACACACACATCCCATGGCTGCCTGAAGCATTAGTAAGTATAACTGTACATGTGGTGGTCTCTAATGGGTTAACATAATAATGAAATTCCATGTGCTTGGTGATTTCTTGTATGAGGTTAGGAGAAAACTAGTAAAATTTGATTCAAACTGTTGCAAGATCCCTAAAGTACCTTTATTCTTAGAGAGCTGACCAGCTTAACACAAATCATTTCTAACCTTGGCCATTATGTGACTGAGTCACTTCCCAGAGGCCACTGTGTCCACACCAGGAGACAGCAATGTTCACATTCCCTGGCCTCTGGGTGCTGTGCCAGGAATGGACTACAGTGCTGACCTCAGACATTCCAGGTCAGGCTAAGCCACGACCACCAAGTGCCTCAGGCATAAAGGTCAGTGAACACCCCCATGTTAAGAAGAAAGGTTCAAGGGTGTAGGGTGTCGGCCCCCATATCTGAAGCCTCTGTGCAGAAACTGTTGAGAGGCTGTCACCCTCAGTCCCCATGCCATGCTGCACACAGCAGCAGGTCAGCATGCCCCTGCTCCCTCCCAGTCCACCAGTCTCTAGAAGCTGAAAAGTAATTCTAGAAGTTGACTGACTGGTTAGTGGAAAATCAACAGTGTAAGTCAAGCCCCATTCCCGGGGCTAGAAAAGAGTCAAATGTGCTATAAGGACAAGCACGGACAGAACCAAAGCGTATGGGGTCTAGCAGTCAGTGAGCAGGCAACAACTGGATGGGATAGAAATACCACGATGCTCTGGGGCAGGATGGAAGATCGTGGCTGCCTTGTCTGGAAGCAGAGCTTTGTTTTGTCTTGATTATTTTTAAATGTATGAGTGTTTTGTCTGCATGTATGTTAAATGTACCACATGTGTGCAATGTCTACAGAGGTCAGAATAGAGCACTGGATTCCACAGAACGGGAGTTATGGATGGTTGCTAGTCATGTGGGTGCTGGGAACCAAACCTGAGTCCTCTATTAAGAGTGGCAGTACTCTTAACCACCTCTCCAGCCCACACCAGCAGAGCTTTGAAAAGGACAAGGACACTTAAGCCAGGGCATGGTGACATGGAAGAGGGAGCAGAGGGTGCTAGGGAATCCCTCTGAAGAGAGACCAGAAGCAGGCACATGGAAGAAAGGGGTGGAGCTGCACAGAGGACAATGAAACCAGAAAGGGATGTGATAGAGACCTCAAACTCAGGCCATCCCAGGAGAGAAGGTTACTTGCTGAGACCCTGACAGCAGACCAGATCATCCATCAGGAGGGACCTCCAGATGGTCAGCACTGCTGATGGCCAGACTCTGCTGGTGGCCAGACTTCAGGCAACTCTAAAAGGTGGCCAGGGAACTCTACATTCAACAGAAGGTGTAGAAGAAGCAAATCCAAGTTAGCCAGATTCCTGCCCAGTCTGGGACTTAGTAAGGCCTAGTGCTTCCTGTGTCCCCATCAGATCCCACACCATTGAATAGCCATTGGCTATCTTTTCCCAGCTGCCCCCACAGAAAGGTATTTCATTTCCAGAAGACTTTCAACAAGATCAGAAAGGTCCCAGCATCAAGCACAGAGAAGTTCATAGATGCCACGAGTGCAGGGTGAGGTAGTCAGACCAGCGCCCCTGAGGCAGCCACAGGCTCTGGTCCCAGGCCTATGTTCCTTCTGTGTAAGGGTCAATCCACAAACTCCAGCAAGAGGGAGGCCACAGACCAGAGCAGGGCAAGATCCACCAGCTTCAAAAGAGCAGGCCCAGAGGAAACTCAGAGGTGCTGGGATGAGGAAAGTGAGGGGCCAGGGCTGGAACAGTTTTCTAAGACAATCAAAACCAACCCTAGTCAGCACAGAACAGATGACTGGAGAGAGCCACAGACAGGCTGGGAATGGGAACCAGGAAAAATGCAGTACCCAAGACCTGGAAGCCCAGGCTGAGAAGAAGTATAGCAAGGGCATGCTCATCCCAGAATCCTCCAGCCTCTGTGAAGAAAGTACCACTACCTAAGGGCACACCAGCACAAAGTGGCCTCTATGATGTGCCACTTTCTGTGACACACAAGGAATAATGACACGCCCAGACACACTTGGAGTGGTGACAGTGGCCACAGCCTCTCTGTAGCTGCCACCTCTGTTCTGTAAAGCCCCCAGTTTCCCTGAGCAAACACAACCCATCTCCTCTGGCCACAGTATCCCTCAAGCCCCTCCTCTCTCTGCTGTGAACACACAATCTGATCTTACCACCCAACCTCTATACCCCAGCTCCACACCAAGGTTTCAGACATGCCACACTCTGGCCACTCTGTAGACACCTAGAGCCAGACTCATGTGCTGCATGCATGACCTGAGTGGCTATCCCCCTGCTGAGCGTTGGCGGTCTCTGTGTGATGTCCTCCTCATACAGCCTCCTTCCCTCCCTGGCCTGAGTTCAAGTTACCGCCACTGTCCTAGCTCTGGGCAGGTCTTCCACTCTGTGCCCCAATTAGTTAGACCAAAGTGTATCTGTCTAGTGGGCCATGTTCATCTTCTCCTGCATGCTAAAAGGGTGAGGTGGTGTTGGGCCCATTCTCTGCTCTACACCCAGCAGGTGACAGGAGGCCAGCTACTCCTGGACATGTAGGAGAGAGAGAGAGGGTCCCCAGGCCTTATGGTAGGTGCCATGGACATTCACAGGGGCCCGAGGTAAATGGCATAAGCAGGCAGTATCCTTCTTCACAGGGGCCCTTGGGGACAAGGGACAGTGGGCAGGCCCAGAAGACAGACAGGAGCCAAGAGGACTATTCCCAGCAGACAAACGTGGGCATAGCTCCAGAGGGATCCATGCATCACAAAGAGTATCACAAGCCAGGCCACATGTGCCAGCCACACAAAGCCCACCAAGAGCCACGGGACAAGGTTGCAGGAGGCTATGTGGCAGCTGGGCAACTCAGTGATACTTTGAGATGAATCACAAACAGGTTTAAGAAACACTCTCCCAGAAGATCGGGGCTTCCAGAAGGGCATAGGCCCCACTGTCCATCCCCACCAGGCCCCTAGACCACTTCCCTGGCACAGACAAGCACACAGGGCCACTGTGGAGTACAGTTACCCTGCAATGGCACAGCAGGCCTAGGCACACCCATGTTCCAGGGGCTCTACAAAGGGGTGAGAGCAACCCCTTCTGGAGAGAAACAGAGAGGCAGGGCCAGAGCTTCCATCAGAGCTCCTCTCTGGAACCCCAGGACACCTGACCTGCCGAGCAGCTCTGCATGTGACATCTTGTCTGACCTCTCACCATCTCACCAACACTCAAAGTCACAAAAGTCCACCTGCCTAAGGAGTAAATGGAATGTAAGCTTTGGGGGGAAATTCTGAGCACAAAGTGGTCAGTAGACATCAGTGCCCTGCTTTAACAAGAGAAGCAACCCCTATCTGAGTCCAGCTGGGGCATAAAGGCCCTAAATATACCTGAAAGATACCCTGATAATAACAGGGTGGAGACGCACCACAGCCTGCATTACTGAATCTGTGCAGGCATACAGAATGTTCTCAGTAGGTTAAACAGGGCCCCACAGGTTAAAGGACACTCCTGACCCACTCTTGGGTGTCTCTACAAGACTCCGAGGGTCCTTAGATATGGAGCAAACTTCATGGGGGCCACATGCACACCTTGCCTAAGCCATGAGGGAGCTTTAGGCAATGGGTTTTCTAACTTGTGGGAGGAGGGACACAGGAGGGATCACAGACTCTCAGAGGGAGCAGCAAGCTTCCGCCAGAACCCTTGATGACCAGCTTCAGCATGGTTAGGTTATACCACCTAATTCCAAATCTGTAATGCCTCTAAGTGTCATTACATATTTTTCTGATGACAACAACAACAAGAATATTAAACAGTGGAGACAAAACCAAAGAATGAGGAAGAGAGGCTGAAATAATTACCAATCAAAGGCATGGCCAAGTGAGCAGGCCATGGCCCAGCCTCTGGTCACTGGACTCTCTGCCTCTGAGGAGCACCGTTCTTAACCTCTCATCAATTCCAACCATTAAATTCAATTTGCATTCCCAGATAAACAGAGGCCATGGGTAAATACTCTCATCTGACCTTGAAATGTGAGAAGGAAAACCACTTCTTGCAATTTCAATTTACTTCCAACCATATAAAATAATCCAATTTGGCTAATGGGTTACGAACCTGCAACTCCTAGGGTGAGGCAGAGCTCACATGCAGACTACAGAGACTCAGGTGAGGATGTAGAGACCAAAGGGCAAGTCATCCCTCAAGGCCTTGAGGAGTAACAACTGTGTGCCCTCCTATCAACTTTTGAAATAAACGGTGTAGTTGGATACTTAGAAACAGCCTGAGGGCTGGGAATGTGGTTCCACAGCAGAGCACTTGACCAGCATTTATGAAGCCCTTGGTATTCAAAGAGTTAATAAAAAGCCAGAAGCCAGGGAGAGATGCCTTAGGGATTAAGAGTGATTGCTGTTCTTTCACAGGGCCCAAGTTTAGTTCCCAGCACCCACATCAGGCAGCTCACAACTGCCAGTAACTTCACCTTCAGGGGATCTGATGGCCTCTTTTAGCCTCCTCAGGCACCTGTACTTACAAGTGCATACCCACACAGACACATAAAGAGAACAGAACAAATCATTAAAACCCAGAAGTTGGGGCTACAGAGATGGCTCAGTGGCTAAGAGCATTTACTGCTCTTTCAGAGGACCCGAGTTCAATTCCCAGTACTCACATCAGGGGGCTATCAACTACCTGTAATTCCAGCTCCAGAGGATACACCTTTGGTCTTCATGGACTCCAGTACTGGTATACAAACATATACACATGATTAAAAATAAAACAATCCTTTAAAACAAAAACAAAACACCAGAAGCTATAACCGACACAGAGACAAGTGGCAGGTGTCTGGAGCCACTCAGGCCCAGCTTCACAGAGGTAGGCAGAGCAGCACTCTCTCATGCATCGTCTTAGCCTTAATACGACTGAAGAAGAGGAGCTGGGTATATGGACCTCTAGAAAAGTCATACAAACTACTTGTAGCAGAGCCAGGCAGGAGCTCAGTCAAAACCCCATGTCCTTTCCTATATACCTAAGCAGTCAGCAAACAGCCTTCCTCTCTTTGTAAATCTAGTAGGACAGAGCAACACCATTGTTGACATGTTGTCTGTGGCAGCTTTCCTATGATAGGCTGTGTGGCCTGACAAGTAAACACCTTTACCATGTCATCTGGCCAATGGCAACAATTTACTTTCAAAACTCTTGTGGGGGTATCACATTCACATGTACCAATGATCCAGTTCAATCTTGTTTGGCTCCTAGGCTAGAGGCTTCAGAAGTTCCTAATGGCCTGACCTAGCCACAGGCCCCACTGACGCATGAATTCTAACCAAATAAAATATTCCCTGCAAACTAGGGAGTCAGCCAGTTCTACTCAATGCTACTGCCTTTGCCTAGCATGCAAAAGGCCCTGGTGAATTCTCTGCACTGCAAAAACAGAGAGACAGAAAGACAGATAAGTGATAGGTAGATAGATGACAGGTATGTATGTATGTAGATAGACAGACAAGCAGACAGACAGGGGAAACAAGTAACAGATCACCTCCAGGTCCCCTCATAGCTGGCATCTCCCCTTTATATCAATGTCTCCTTGCAAGAATCCCCCTGAGCTCCTAGGAAGTCTACCTCTTCATGCAAACAGGACTCAGAGCAGCCCTGAGCCCCACTCCAAGCCCACCGCAGACAGGCTGAAGAGGACCAGGAAGCATGTAGAGGAGGCTCTCCCCCATCTCCTAATTGAAATCCTGTTTGGGGCACAGGGAAACTCTTATTTCATCCAGAAGCACCCTGAGCACCTATCAGGAACAGCAGACTCTTGACCCTGTGTTCCAGGCCTGTGTTCCAACACAGGCCTGTGTTCCAGCTACAGACACAGATGCTAGGGGGAGGATCACAATGCTCCAGGGAAACACTACTTCCAAGTGATGAGGCTGGGACAAGAGCTACACCTCCACATGTTATACCTTAGGCTGGCTAAGCTCAGCTGCCTCTAGATTAGATGGACGGACGGACGGATGGATGGATGATAGACAAAGACATTCTCCCACCTCTCAACCTTCTGAAATCCAGACTGTCTCCTTCCCTGGACCCAAACTCTGAGAAGATAAATGCAGGCAGATGGCAAAAGCCCAAGCCTGGGAAGAAAGAGAGAAAGAACACCTATGGCCTTCCAGTAGAGACTGTAAGCCGAGGGATGTCAGGAGATACCACGATGGAGAACAGGACAGTGGCACTCAGCAGAAAGGGAGGGTTCAGGTTAGGGACCATGGCTCCTGACAGGCAAGGGCAGCTGCCATCGAAAGCCAGGGACTCCACACTGGGCTTTTTGTCCCTCATCTAAACAGCTCTGACAAATCCATCAAGTTCCCTCCAAACAGACTTTCTAAGATGCAAGATGCAAACATGCAATCGGCCATCAGCAGCCCTGCCCTACCAAAGCACCTCAAACTCCACCAGCACCACCCACTGCATGCACCAAGAAGTACCTTGCAGAAGTCCTGGAGGGAGAAGAACTTGTGGTTGATGAAGAGTGGGAGTGCGGAAGGAGCCGTCTGGAGCTAGAGGCAGGGCACTTCTAGACTCTTGGGTCAGATAAAGGAGTCATACATATGTACCAGGCTGGCTGGGCAGCTCCCATGCCAGTCTTGCCTAAGCCTCTTTTGTTCATTCCTTCATTCCCTTGCTCTGTCCCTGTCAGCATCTCTGAACCTCCTCTGTGCACCCCTCTAGCCACTGCATGACTTGGGCTAGTGCAGCCCTGAGAGATCACAGGTACACACAAGGCCTCAGGACCAGATGACATAAAGATGTAAGTATAGAGGTGGAGAAGCACTGGGCCCTGCCATGGTCTAGAAGTCACCTGCATTACCCAAGCATGCATGAGTCAGCAGTCAGGGTCATGCACAGGGTGAAGAGACATTAAAGAGGTGGCGTTTGGGGGTCGGGGGGATCAGTTCCAGAAGGAGCCACCCTCAAAGAGGACTGTGGCACTGTCCCTCTTTACTTCCTGGCCTGAGACACAAATGCTGTTGCTTCACCATGCATTCCCACTATGATACATGCCATCACCAGAGACCCAAACACGTGGACCCAAAGCTGTGGGGCTGCCCAATTGTGGGCTGTAACCACCACACAGGAGCTAAGTAAACCTTCCCTTTGTAATACAGTTACTTGCCCTGGGTATTTCACTACAGTGCTAGAAAGCTGTGAATGTGGATGAACAGCAGTCAGAAGCCAATGTGTATAAAAGCATGAGTGTCTGTCAACAAGTGACTACCATATGAAGCAGGAGGGGGCCCAGAGGAGCTTGACTGCAGTGCCTATCAATGCAGTGACTTCAGTCACCATCTTGGAGGTCATTTGGTTCGTGAAAGTGCAGAGCTGGGTCGGCATCTCTTGAGTCTGGGTCTGAGTCTCAGGATAAGATGAGGGGCTCAGGTTGCACTGAGGGACCAGGCCAAAGAGAGAGGCACCATGAGGAGCGAGAAACCAGGTATGGGCTTAATTGAGATGGTGAGTTAAATCAGACAAGCAGTTAGGAAAGGAGACAGTTGTCTCAGCAACATCTCTCTCATTGGAATCACCCGGTAGCCCAATTAGCAGTTCTGATGCTGAGGTTCCCGGTACAGTGCGGTCGATAGCAGCCTGCTGGCCAACATGGCCAGAGCGCCTGCACTGGACACGCCATCAATCGACACCTCAGCTCTGTTTTAATCTCTGCAGCTGCCTTGGTGGAGCCTGATTAATAAAACCCATTCTAGTGTTTATTCTCCCATTGATTTGGCTGTCCTCAGCCCGAAGCCCGAAGTCAATAACCAGTTGGGTAAGGCAGCATCCTGGGCCTCTGCTGTCTCCCTGGGCGAGGAGTATCACCTGCTCCGTCAATCACATGTTACAGCAGAGGGACACTGAGGAGTAGAGACATCTATGCATGTGTGGGACATTGTAGGCAACGGGGCACACAACTTTAAATGCTGTCACTCAACTAATAAAGAAGCATCTCCAAAGTGGTCCCCATGCTGAAAAGCAAGAGGAGAAAATGAGTTTCAGGTCCCCAGTGTCCCGTCCATCCACTGCTTCGAGAGAGCCAGGAGCAGGGAGGCGCCTACTGACCGATGGCTGTGTCAAAATGGCCACTCATTTATTAATCTCACTTCCCCTCCCTGCAGGCTCGAGCTTGGAGAGTTGACACTTGGTTTGAGAAATGCCAGCCCTAAGCAGTTTATTTCCTCTTGAACTTTAAGAGTTGACTGAGACAGGAGTGACCTTTAAAAGGGAGGGTTAGAGCTTGTTGGGCCTAGTGCATACTTCTCTACGCACATAACACGCTAGGAAACAGAGACTTCCACCAGTGTCCTGGTGACTCTGGGGCTTCAAGGGGAAGTGCTGCGATAGGTGGGTCAAAAGAGGAGGTCCAAGGTGGTTGGGCCAGGTGATGGCCAGCTTGGAGGATGGAGCCAGCAGTGGGAGCCTCCAAACCCACCAAATACATGAGCCCTGGGCAAAGGCTGAAGAGGTGTGGTGGCTGGTGAGAGCAAAACCAGCACACCAAGGGCTAGGACCAGGTCTGAGTCACTTGCTAGTGGCAGGCAGCTCATTCATAAGAAGGATGCAACTTCACTCTTCCCAGATAAGCCCATGGTGAAGAATCTGCAGGGCTCCACTCCGGCCACCTACTGATTCTGTGGGTCTTTTCCAAATGCTCCTAAGGAACCTACTTATTATGGTCTGGTGCTGGGTACTTGCTGCCCCTGAGACTCTGTGATGCCTGCGGTGACAGTGGAGGCTGTGACCCAGAGCTAAGAGCAAGGGTTGAAAAGGAAAAGCAAGGGGTCCTGAGAAGGCAAGCAGGCCCAGATCCCAGAAAACCACCACCAGGAGATCATAAGAAAGTGGATCAGACCAGGGCCAGCAGTGGGCATCCCCTTTATGGAAGGAAACAGCACAGCCAAAACGGCAGTGGGGTCAGCACCCAGCCAGAATAGGGCATTCATAGCACAGAGCAACCATCATAGGGTTCCAGAAAAAGCTGCACAGTCATGAGCCCCTGGAGGTGAGGGGAGCAGGTGACCCCAGCAAATCCATAGTCACTAGCAAGAACCACTGACAAAGATCCCAGCCCTGAGATTAGCTGCGTTAAAGCCTAGGAGTGGGTTGTCCTCCATATGGACCCACACCAAGGGCCACTATCTTCCCCATGGAGCAACCCTGGGCCTCATAATAAATAAGCAGCAGATTGCTTGTGCCACCAAAAAGGTGCTCTGTGGTAACAGAGCTAGACAAGGAAGGGTGCAGATGACTGAGTGTTCAACTCGTGAAAGGTTCTGGTTACAGATTCATAAAACAACTAGACACATAACGTGAAAGGACGCAGGTCTGCTGGGACTGAGCATTATTAGTCCATTTTCTCAAGGTCTGTAGAGGGTACAAGAGAGAGTTGCAAGGTACAGTCCTGAGTGGCCATGGAGATAACCACAGGTCTACAGAGAACACCTTCAGCCAGGAAGAGACCCTGGTGACCTTCACTCACTGGAAGGGTTCCAGGTTTCCCTGCCAGCTCTACAGGGTGAGGAGCTGGGGACACCAGGACTATACAGTGGGGCAAGCTGCAGAGTAGGGCCCTGGAGTTACCTGCACAGCCTCCTACACCCCAGCCTCAAGACAGAGCACAGCAGAGCACAGTGGAGTGGGGCAGCTGCTGACCAGATACCCCACCAGGTCCATCTGCTGAGCACAGATTAGAGTAAGAAAATGCAGTTCAGCTTGAGAAAACACATTTCCTGAGACATTGTTTGAGTCCCCGGCTGCTAGCGGTGTCACTCAATCAGCAATGTGGAGTAAGTTTAATAACTTTTAGAAGACACTCAGAATGGACCTCCGTCCTTTCAATACCTGCTCCGTGCACTTCCTGTCTGAAGGCCCAGAGCGGCCCCTGAGGCTGAAGGTCATAGGTAATATAGGGCAGAACTGATAACAGACATTATGCTGGTAAATGGCACATCCTGTTTGAGCTTACTGAGAAACCAGTTCTAGAATTGGGGTTGCCCCTCCCCCATCTCAGAACCAAACATTTCTGTCTCAAAGTGTCCTCCAAGACCCAGGCACAAGCTGGCCACCCTGGCTTTGCAATCTCGAGTCAGAAAAATAGCAAAAGTGAAAAACACTGAGCCCTTGAGAACAGCTAGGTAAATCACTTCCAACAGAAGCTACTCTATTTAAGCTATGGTATGAAAATGTTTACAGCTGGGCGTGGTGGTGCACGCCTTTAATCCCAGCACTCAAGAGGCAGAGGCAGGCAGATCTCTTCCAGTTCAAGGCCAGCCTGGTCTACATAGTAAGTTCCAGGACAGCTGGGGCTACTGGGAGACCCTGTGTCAAAAAAGACCAAAAAAAAAAAAGACTGTGTTTTGTTTGGCCGGGCATAGTGGCAAATGCCTTTAATCCCAGCACTCGGGAGGCAGAGGCAGGTGGATCTCTGTGAGTTCAAGGACAGCTGGGGCTACAGGGAGACCCTGTCTCAAAAAGACAAAAAGGAAAAAAAAAAAGCCTACAGTGAGATAGTTCAAACTTCGGCTACCTGCCTCAACTTTCCAGTCCATTTCTGTTGGATGTTATGAGCACTGGACTTGATGGTAGTGATTATTTGCGCTCTCAATCAGGCTCTCCAGCTATTTCTGCTGGATGCTGTAAGCCCCCGATTTGATAATGATGGCTGTCTGCTCTTTCAGGCAGGTGCCACCCCAACCGTCTCTGCTAGATGCTGTAAGCACCTGATTTTACCATGTTTTTTCCACCTGCTGCTTCTGTCTCTACCTGCCACTTGCCTGTCCTTTTACTGTTGCTTGCTATACACTTAATAAACTCACTCATCAGAAACCAAAAACACAGGACTGTAGAGAGGAAAGTGTCCTATAACACTGGCTACATTGTTGGACAGAGGCCCCAAGCATCACCAATCTTGTAGATGAAGGACATCTCCACATCTTCACTTCTAGACCATCTATCATCTCCTTTACTTCTACTCAAGTGCTAAGGCCTCCCCCTACAGAGGAAGGATCCCTGGCAGGGACATCAAGAGAGGAGGGCAATCACTGACATGGTCTGCATGTGAAGTGCTCCCACAGGCTCCTGTGTTTGAACATTTGGTCCCTACTGGGGATGCCACTTGTGGAGGTTGTAGAACCTTTCAAGAGGTGGAGCCTGACCACAGACAGTAGTTGCTGGGAGGTGGGCCCTGTGGGTTATAGGCTGGCCTGGCCTGGGACTGTTCACTGATCCATAGCTATAAATGGTCAAAAGCTTCACCATGCCTTCCTTACCACGACAGACTTACCCTCTTAGACGGTGACCCAAAATAAACCTAACTCCCCTGTTCATATATTTTTATCATAGAAACAAGTAACAAATGCAGTCTAATACCTCAAACATCAGGGAATTCAAAGAAGTAAATGTAACCCCCACACCCACAAGTCAGCTCTGGGACTCATTCTTCCCTATGGGAAAACAAAGGGGAACCACAGCCTGCCGCAGCCTCAATCTTAAACATTCAGGCTCCAGGACTGTAAGAAATAGGTTTCTGCCTGGCATGGTGGTACAGGCCTTTAGTTCCAGCACTCGGGAGGCAGAGGCAGGCAGATCTCTGTGAGTTCAAGGCCAGCCTGGTCTACATAGTGAGTTCCACGCCAGCTGGGGCTACAGGGGGACCCTGTCTCAAGAAGAAGAAGAAGAAGAAGAAGAAGGAGGAGGAGGAGGAGGAGGAGGAGGGGAAGGAGAAGGAGAAGAAGAAGAAGAAGAAGAAGAAGAAGAAGAAGAAGAAGAAGAGGAGGAGGAGGAGAAGGAGAAGGAGAAGGAGAAGGAGAAGGAGAAGAAGAAGAAGAAGAAGAAGAAGAAGAAGAAGAAGAAGAAGAAGAAGAAGAAGAAGAAGAAGAAGAAGAAGAAGAAACAGGTTTCTGTGGTATGTGAGCTGTCAGGCTAATGCAGTCAAAATAACTCAGAGCAAGCTTATATCCAAAGACACAACCAATAACTTTAGACATGAAAGTCAGAACCATAACAGGAAAATGCAAAAGAAAGCCTTAATAATCAGGAAAGAGAAGGTTTTTCTGTATACACCGAAAATCAAAGCACTAGTTGTATTCTGAATATACAAGAATTGGAAATTGAAGATGGTTTTTTACTCAAGAGAAAAAAAATGTCAAATTGGGAGGTGGGCTGGGGGCGTGGTGGTATGGGCCTATCATCCCAGCACTCAAGGGGCTGAGACAGAAGGGAAATGGACTAGCCAGGGCTACAGAGACTGTCGCAAAAGGGGGAGGGGCAGGGTCATATTTTCCAAAAGATATTTAACTTTAGAGACAGAAAAATAGCAAAACATTATAAACAGAAAGTGTAACAGAAGGGTACTAAGGGCAGTCGAGTGGCTAATGAGCATGTGGAAAGATGTCCACACAATCTACATATGGCAGTTGCATGTCCGATGAGCACAGGCAAATGAATTCCACACAACTGATTATCAGGAAAACCAAAATTCAACACACAGGCCTCCCCACCCAGTGTTTCTGGGGGGCCAGAATCCTCACATAGCTGTGTGAAGGGGCAACAGGACCCATAGATAGGCCTCCAGTCTTCCTCAGCTAGCTCTCAGCACTGCCATCATAGGTTTGTGGCAAGGCATAGGCATGAGTGCTCAAAGACTCTCACACTGAAACCCTAACTCATTAAGGTCAAAACCCAGCATTAACCCAGACATCTATGACAGATGCACAAACTCTGCTCACCCATGTCAAGGAACACTTCTTGACACAGAGGGATAATGTACTGACCCTTCTGGATGCAGAGCAGCGACCTCTGCCAGGTGTGTTTGGGGTCAGGCATGCTATGGAGTCCTGTCAGAGCCCACCACCCTCTTCTGATATGACACATGAATATGCTTGAAGTTCAGGACGGGGTGGGCCACACGAAGGTAGAGAAACCCCAGCAGCAGTGCCTTCTACCAGGGGTTTAGACAGCAAGAGCTGGTAGCCTGACACTGCGTTCTACCACCTAGAAATCAGACTTCAATAAGGTACTAGAACTTTTGTGGTCACCCTCAGCTGTCATTCTTCAGGGACCGTCACCTTGTTTTGTGAGACAGAGTCTATTACTGTCCTGCAACTCACCTATCAGGCCAGCTGGGAGGCCATCCAACCCCAGGCATCCACCTGGCTCTGCCTCCCATCTCACCACCGCTGGGATTATAATGCACACCACCATGAACAGCTTTTCATGAGGATTCTGGGGCTCAAACTCAGGTCCTCAAATTTGTAAGGCAAAAACTTTACCAACTGATCCATTTCCTCAGCCCCAGGACTGACTGTTTTATTATGAAACATGGAACTCTTCCTGTAGCCCCAGCTGGCCCGGAACTCACTACATAGTCCAGACTGGCCTCAAACTCAGAGATCTGCCTGTCTCTGCCCCCCAAGTGCTGGAACACCATAGCTGGCTGGTTTGTTTTTTTGTAAGTCAATCTGATTCACCATTCTCACTTAAAATTAAGTTTCACCTCACAAAATCAGAGTCAGAGGGCACGATGTTGTGACAGGCTATAAGAAAGGGACATTCTCATGGATCATGGCCCTCAGTAGTTCTGGTCCCTGTCTCAGTAAAGCACACCCCCTGCTTCTCATGTCACCAACCCTGCCTGGGACATGACACTAGCATTTGTCATAGGAGACAACACCTCCTTCCTGCAGGCCCACAAGCCAGGATCTGACAGTACAGGGATACAGGCATACCTTCTGCCAAGAGAACAGGATAGCCAATAGGGACAGAGCTAACGCTGGCCCTCTTCCTCCCCAGCTGTATTCAACTGGGTGCTTTGCAGAGAATCATTAAAGAACTGGCACAACCCCACTCCTGCCATAGCTACGAACTAACCAAGTCTTTAAAATGTGGTAATTAGGAAGAGCTGCCAGTGTCCTATAACAAGAGAACGCTGACAAATTGCTGGGCAGGTGATGAGGAGCAGGACAAAGCTCCAACAGGGACAGCCTGAGACCAATCACGAAACTGCCTGTCCTGTGCCCCTACAGGAGGCCCTGGTAACAACTGCCACCAGGTGATGGACTGGACAGCCTATAATTGCTCTTATCTGCTTGGACTGGAGCACTCAGAGAACAGGGAGATATGGTCAGAAATCCTCAGAGTGACACTATCACCAAGGGGAGATCACCCTGTGTTGGCAAAGAACACAAATTCCTTGGCTTCAGGAAAGTGGCTTTGGGCCTCACTGGACTGTGCCCTGAGAGACCTTTGCACACGGCTGCTGGGTGGAAGTGGGGCTGGCCCAGGGGTAGCAACAGGATCCTGAGGTGATGCCTCCTTCCTCACCTCCTTCTTCAGGGGCAGACATCAGAACATGTAAGGTAGTTTTTCAAGACCCACACAGAACCATACATCATAGTTTCACTACCAATAAATAAAAATCCATCAGAACATGGGAACACCAATGGAAGACCAGCAGTTAAGAGACACTTTAGACACAGGACTGCCAAGTCCCAGGGGAGCCAAGGTCCTCAGCCTGTGTGGCTCAGAGAGAAGACAGACAAGTTTCTCTTTGTGAGAAAGCAAACACTGCTTGCCAGCCAAGGGCAGAGAGCTGAAGTAGTCAGAAGTGTGTATTGAGAGAGATCCTGGGGCCTATAGAGAGCAATGGGGTAAGAAAGTAGCTCGGAGGGCTAGGGATGTGTCTCAGATGGTATAGCACTTGCCTAGCATGCACAGAGCCTTGGGCTCTAGCCTTAGCACTTTACAAATCCAGTGTGGTGGTACATGCCTATAATCCCATCACACTGGAGGCAGAGGCAGAAGGACCAGGTCATCCTTGGCTACACAGGTGAGTTTGAGGTCAACCTGGGCACCAAGAGACTATTGAAAGAAATAAGGAAGGGGAAGGGGGGAGGGGGGAGCTGAAGGGGGGAGGAAAGGAGGGAGGGAGGGAGGGAGGGAGGGAAGGAGGGAGGAGGCGGAGAGATGGCTCAGCAGTTAAGAGCACTGGCTGCTCTTGCAGAGGATCTGGGTTCAATTCCCAGCACCCACATGGAAGCTACAATCATCCATTAACTCCAGTTCCAGGGAATCCGACACCCTCTTCTGACCTCCAAGGGCACTGCACGACATGAGTGCACCTACCTACAGAGATTGGAGGGGAAGAAACCTGAACCAAGCCCATGCTTATGACCAGAAGTTCAGATCTGGCCAGTATTGGATAGCTGGGGCACACAGTGCCCTGCTCTGGGGTACATGGTGCCCTGCTCTGGGGCATACTCCCCAAGGGTGCCCCATCTCAGCACACACCATCTCTCAGTGCTCTGTGGCAGGCTGGTTCCATCATTACCTCTGACAGAAAAGGAAATAGAAACACAAAGATGTCAACTAACTTGACCAAAATTTGCTATGTGGTAAATGGAGAGTGAGAGTTGGAACTCAGGTTGTTAGGCCTCCAGACCTGACCTGTGAACCCCAGTTTTACCAACTCTCCAACAAGCCAAGTGCCCTGCCCTCTTTGAGCCTCAAGTTCACTAGTAGCTAAGGGGGAGAACAACAGCCAGTGAGTGGTGAGAGAAAAGTAATCCAACCCCATGTTTGAGCTCTACTTGAGAATCAACCAAGTGCAAGCTGACAGCCTTTCCTGGTGGGTCTCTTGCCACAGCAGACCTGTAGCCAGGACACCCAGGAAGACAGGTACAACATAATCACAAGCTTACAAACTGGACTGCAGAGCTGGGGTTGCAGGTCAGTGGGTAGAGTGCTTTCTTAGCATGTACAAAGTCCTGAGTTCCATCCCCAGAACTGCATAAACCAGACATGGTGGTGCACATCTTGTGATCCCTGCACTCGGGAGTTCAAGGTTTGGTATGTACATGCTCTAGGGATTGAAACTGTCAGGGAAACTAAGTCAGGGACCCATGAAACTTGTATATTTGAGAGGCAAAAGGTCAGAGAAGTGGCTTAGGTGTGAATGAGGGCAGCTGAGAAGTCTCAGAGGCAGCAGTGGCCAGGCTGAGACAGGGCTTGTGAGCCAGAGGACTGCTCCTCAGAGGAAGAGGAGGCTTGTATTGATGGTACAGAAGCATGAAGGGCTCTAAGACCATCACCACTGACAGAGGGCCCTCCCCTCCACCACAGCATAGCTGCCTAACATCTGCCAGCAGAACACCAAAGTTTGGGCCTCTCCATACACCTCACCTCTGTTCTTCTGTGTGGAGTTTTAAAAAGGAGATAAGGTCTGTGGAGTTTGCAGTCAGATCACTCCCTCTCTCCCTCCCTACCCCCCTGACCCCCCTCATTCTGAATGAGTCTCACAGCCAAGGCTGGTCTCAAACTTACCATGCAATATGGATGTCTTAGAATTTTGATTCTCCTGCCTCTACCTCCAGAGTGCTGGGATTACAGGTGTGCACCACCATGCCTGGTTTATGTAGTGCTGGGGATGGACACAGGGTTTTGGGCATGCTAAGCAAGCACTCTACTCACTGAGCTGCAGGCCTAGCTCTAATACAGTTGATTTACCAAGTCTTCTCTTGCAACCATTTGTTTCTGGTGTAGGAACTTTTATAACAGTCTGCGGTCTGACCCAAGGCCACACAGACACATTCTTCTTTCTGCTGGCTGAGCGAAGGGCCTTCTTGACCATAAGGAAGACAATGTAGGCAAATGCACCAGGCTAGGGCTAACTGTTCTGAAATGGCTGGCTTTCAAAGTTATGACAACTTCTTAATCCACAATTCTGCTTTTAGGAGTTTTTCTCGAGGAAATAATGAGCAATTACATGAGCAGAGATTTGGAGACATCTATTAATCAGAGTATTGTTTATAATAGAGGTGAAAAACTAAGGATGATTAAACAATAAAGTACTCCTAATGAGAGCAATTTCTAGGCAGAAGTTGGAAAGAGGTTGGTGCCAGAAATGGATCTCAGGTCTTCCTTGGATGCTAGGAGTGCACTCTGTGCTATGGCTCAACTCAGAAAGTTGTTTTGAAACGACATTTAAGTTGCAAAGTATTCCATGAAAGATTATTCCACAAATAGGCAGACTCACCAAATCATACACATGGTATTGAATTTTTTCCTAAAACCTATCTCAGGAACATATTTTTATAGACAAATACACACACACACA
>NW_008354274.1:3699080-3746222 GCF_000622305.1 Nannospalax galili | reverse complement strand
ACACACACACACACACACACACACACACACACACACACACACAAATGTCAGGCAGAGTCTAAGCCCACATATTTAGACTGGCTTTCACCTGGCAGAGGGATTATGGGAAAGCTTTCTTCTCATCTTTTCTGTTTGTTTCCGCTACACTGTCAAATGTTCTAAATGAAACTGGATTCTTTTTGTAGTCAGACCCAAAACAGGTTATTCAAATGCATGGTTGACATCCTCTCCTTCCTCCCAGGTGGGTTTTGGGGGGAGGCACCCAGCTGCAGGGAAGTGGGGAAGGCAGATACAGGAAATCTGAGAAAGAGCAAGGACAGCCAAGGACCATGGTGCCTGGGCTCTTCCACCCTCAGCCTGCGACACCAGGAAAACTCCTAGAGCTAAGCCAACTCGCAGCATGAGGGTGCCAAAGGAAAGCCAAATGAGGGCCACAGAGAAGCAAAAGACAGAACAGGAGCCCACCAGTGGTGTCTACTGCTCCCAGAGACTGGATGCTGAAACACCCCAGATTCCTACTGCCACCAGGCACTTCTGGAGCACGAGGGCAGAAAGAGGCTAAGCCGGCAGCACAGAGCCCAGGGCTGGCAGGGGTGCCCACCACAAGAAAAGCATGGCATGCCAGGAGGCAGGGTCATAAGGCTAGGAGGTTGCAGAAAGGGCAGGAAGGACCCATGACTCCACAGGGCTCTGATCCACAAACCAGGAACTGGAGGCATACTCCATAATCTCAACACTTACCATGTGCTGGGTTCTGTGGAGGGCCTGGCCAATGGGTTGGGAAGTTTGGGAAGTGCACCTTCACTTGACAAGTGCACATTCTAAGGCTGTTTAGAGTCAACCACACACACTCCACACAGCCTCAACACATGCCACGGATCAGCCACACACGCTCTACACAGCCTCAACATACATCATATGTCAACAGCACATGCTCCATACAGTCTCAACATATGCCATCTGTCAACTGCACATGCTCTATACAGTCTCAACACACACTAAAGGTCAACCACACACACTCTACACAGCCTCACAACATGCCACAGGTAAACCACACAACTTTCACATAGCCTCAATACATATGTCAACTACACAAACTCCACACAGCCTAAAGACCCACCATGTGTCAATTTAACACAGACTCTAAACAGCCTTAGCATGTGCCACTTGTCAAGTGAATGTGCACTTCCCAAACTTCCCAACCCACTGGCCAGGCCCTCCACAGAACCCAACCATAAAGAGGAGGGAATGGACTGGCTCCAGGCTGCCTCTGCCCCAGTCCTGTGCCCAAGTAGGGGCTAAAAGCACCACTCCATGGCAAAGCATGGCGATGAAAAGGGCTCGTGTCCTTGACAAATGGAATACCACTGGGAAAAGTTGCAGTGCCCTGGTGCGGCTGGTTAGGGAGGCCCAGGACAAACACTGCACTGCCCTGACATGGCAACACACAGGGGACTTCAATCATCATGTCCTTTGGCTCACAGCAGCAGTCACCCAAGTGCGGAACAGCACAGCTGATTATGTGGCCATATGCAACAGAGAATATAGATATACTGCATATAGATATATGGAGCACACATGTACACGCACGTGGGTCTATATATTCATGTGCACATGGATGTGTATGGTCTTGCCAGTCTGACAGGTAAGAATAGAGTTACACTGAAGGGGACGCTATCCCAGATGCCTCAGCTGCACATCACTTGACTGTGTCCAGCACAGGTCTGGTCACAGGGGACATGTTCAGTCCTTGGAGAGAGCTTCCTGGTGTAGGAAAACTGCTCCCTAGCAAGGAGCTCACCAGTTTGTGAGGAACGGGGCTGGGAAGTGGAAGGGATGCCAGGATGAGACACACCCTCTGCACACCACTGCCCCACCCAGGGTCCTGCTGTTCCCAGGAGGGCCCAAACAAGAGAGAGCATTAGAAGAAAAGACACACAGAGGGGTCAAAGAACCCACAGTTTAGACTGGACCTGAAAGCCAAGCTGACTAAACTCGGAATGGGGCAGCCTTCTGACAAGACAGAGCAGGACGGGGGGGACTGAGATGCACAGCAAAAGAGGGGGAACTGTGTCCCCAGGAGTCACCGAGCTGACACCTTTCTGGGTACAGCGGGAACACGATGGGGCCATCTCTGCAATGAGCACTGCAAGTGAGGCTGACAAGTGACCTGGGGCTCTGGAGGTCAAGGTCATTCTGCTCCCTCAGCACCTGGCTACAGTGCCAACACTGACCAACTTTCACTTAGCTCTGAAAGAGCACGTCGCCCCGTGCTTTCATGCCACCCCCACATCCTCAATATTCAGCATCCACAAAGTTCTCGCTCCCACCTTCTTTTGTGCAACGGAGATAAGTAACATTCCTAATCTCTGCTATCGCCCAGCTGCAAATGTTCCAGCGTTTTTCACTTTTTCCTTTTACTTAAAAAAAAATGAAATCTCATTTTAGATTTTCAAAGGAGACAGCCACCAATCTTTACTGTACTGAAAACCTGCCACCCAGAGGCCAGGCAAAGAGTGTGAGCGGAAGGAAGAGTCAGACAGGGAGATGTCTGAACTATAGACCTCTCTTGCCCAAGAATCCACCAGCAGGGCTTGCAGGAACTCACACTTGGGGACAGTTTCCCAGGAGCCAGTAACCTGTAGAAAGTCTCTGGAACAGGCAGCCCACTTCCTGGTCCACAGCACAGAATGCAGGAGGGGAAGGGTCACCTCTAAGGTGCTATCAGTCCATGTAGCAAACACAGTTTGGCCCAGTGTGGCAGTACATGCCTGGATTTCCAGCACTTGGGAGGCTGAAGCAGGAGGATCACAAATTCAAGGCCAGCCTGGGCTACATAGCAAGACCCTGACTCAAAGCCTAGCATGGTGGTACACACCTTTAATCCCAGCACCTGGAAGGGAGAGGCAGGAAGATTTCTGTGAATTCAAAGCCAACCTGGTCTATACAGCAAGTTCCAGGCTAGTCAGGGTTACACAGTAGGACCCTTTCTCAAAAAACAGAAAGAAAAATGCAGTTTAAAAGAACTGAGAATGATGTCATGCTCCATGTCCCCTGGTGTCAGCTAAGGCTGACCTTCCACACAGGTTCTCCAAGTATTCACACATCTCATCTGCCAGCAGGCTGCAAACTCCCTGCGAAAAGAGGGTTGCCTTCTTATACTCTGTCCTCAGTCACATGAAGCCTAACAACAGGTGTTTCATGCTGGTCTGCTGGCAGGTCGGAGAGACAGACAGAGCCCACCTCTTGCAAAGAGGGATGTGCACTGGTCAACTGAGCTATAGCAAGAGACCCCCACTGCTTTCCAGCCATGAATGCTAAAGGAGCACAAAGCCTGTTTCTGCGCAGAGCTGACATGTCACCTCTGAGCAGCTCTCTGAACACTCGGTCATCTCTGACAGCCAATGAGAGGAGGTGGCCTTTCAGAGTCTGGTTTCCTACAGATATTACAAGGCATGGCACATGGGTTTGGGGCTGTAGCTTGATTGGCAGTGTGCTTATCTAGCATTCATGAAGCTCTGGATTCCATCCCCAGCCCAGTGCAAACTGGGCGTGTTGGTACATTCCTATAATTCCAATACCTGGGAGGTGGAGCCAGGAGTATCAGAAGTTCAGGGCCAGTCTGGGCTATGTAAGACCAACTCAAATAAAAACGAAAGCATTACAGAATAGCACTCCCCACGCACAAGCCACCTGCTTCCCAGAGGTTGTGAGTCCAATCACCAGGGCCTGACAGCTCCCTCCCTGAGGCACATCCTGCTCTGTGGAGTCACAGCATATGGGAGTAACATAAGCCTCTCAGCTGTGAAACTCTGTGTTGGATTCCTATTCCTGAAAGTCACAGCAGTCCCCAGTCACCTGGGCCTTATCCTTCTGACACTGGGGTAGGGTTCTGCTCTGTGGAGTCACAAGCCTGGACCCCAGTAGAGAATATGGAATAGCTATTCTTCCTTACTCCCTCAGCCTCAGGATTCTGAGCCTAGACCTGGATGGGGCCTATACAGCAACAGCTCTCCTGAGCACCAGCAAGGATGCTGGATCCTAGCTGGAACCCAGAAAGCCCTTAGAAACAGTATAGATTTGAACAGAACCAAGGCAGCAGGTAGGAAAAAGCCTCAGGTCCCACACTTGGTCACTTACCATTTTTAAACAACTAAGTAACCTGCTGGGATGGGGTGGGGGCTCAGCACCTCCCAAGGCTCACCTGCCTTATCTAGGCACACCTGACAACTTGACATGGGTGTTAAAATTTGATCATTTATGTAACAGTTCCCTTACTAACGAAGGCTCATTTGCACGTGTCAGAGAAGAGAAAAATCACCTAATTAACCACTTTCCCCATCAGCAACACGGAGCAGGGAGGGCTGCCAATGTGTTTCAAATGCTTGCTTCCTATCCTCAGAGGCTGCCTCCCCTTTAATAGAAAAGATTTATAATCCTTTGTCATAAGGGATTGAAAAACTCTCCTTCCAATTACCAGAGTGTTAGCTCTACACCAACTCCAATGTTGTCTTTTGCTATGGGGTCTGCCATCAGGGGAGGCCAAGTGCACAGTGGAGTTCCTGGGCACCCTTGTCCAGTGCTGGCTCCCTTCTAGAGGGCAGGCTCAGTAACAGCAAGACAGTGTAGTGCATCTGTGGGCAGCTTCAGGAGACAGCAATCTTTTATTCTTTGTTTGGTTTTTGTTTTTTCAATTGTGGTACCAGGAATGAAACAGGGTCTTGCAAATGTTTGGCAAGTACTCTGTTCAGAACCATGGCCCCAGCCCCTCACTGGGGGATTCTAGGCAGGTGCTCTACCACTGAGCCACACCCCAGACACTCACTGGGGGATTCTAGGTAGATGCTCTACCACTGAGCCACACCCCCAGCCCCTCACTGGGGGATTCTAGGCAGGTGCTCCACCACTGAGTCACACCCCAGCCCCTCACTGGGGGATTCTAGGCAGGTGCTCCACCATTGAGCCACACCCAGCCCCTCACTGGGGGATTCTAGGCAGGTGCTCTACCACTGAGCCACACCCCAGCCCCTCACTGGGGGATTCTAGGCAGGTGCTCTACCACTGAGCCACACCCAGCCCCTCACTGGGGGATTCTAGGCAGGTGCTCTACCACTGAGCCACACCCCCAACCCCTCGCTGGGGGATTCTAGGCAGGTGCTCCACCATTGAGCCACACCCCCAGCTCCTCACTGGGGGATTCTAGGCACGAGCTCTACCACTGACCTATAGTCCTATCTCTAGGCTCAATATCTAAGGATGCTTCTGTTGACAGCAAAGTGAAGCGAGAGAAAGATAGATATGAGGGAGAGAAAGAAGCAAGAGACCACACTAAGAGACTTATTCCAACTGTATGCCAACTCATACATCTAGGAAGTGAGGGCTTTGCCATCTCATACCACGTCCACAGCATGTTGAGGTGCAGGGTGTGGCAGGCACTGAGGCACAGCCCACCAGGTGGCTCAAGTACTCCCTGGAACAAGAAGTTCCCAGGCAGAGAAAAGCCAGGACAGACCCCAAGAGGTCACAGCGGCAGAAAGTAACAAAACAAGGCACATCAACTAGTGGGCACCCTAGCAGCTGGCCCCAGCAGCCACCTGAACCTCTGCAGAAGAGGCCTCTCCACACCCCCAGGCAGACTAAAGGCCTCACAGACAGTATCATAGCTCTAAAGAAGTCATGGGGGAAGGCGATGGGAAAAGAAAACCTCTACACATCCCTAATTATGACTGCATGACATAAATACCCCAAAAGAGAATAGCAGCAAGCCTGTAGCCAGAGACTGAAACCCCAGAAAAAAGGATAGTCGTGTCTCCAGGGAGAAAGCCCTATTGGCGCTTTCTAGGCAGAATGACAACACCACAGCCAATACCTGTCCCTGGAACTGCTAGATCTGACAGCCAGAGACCTGGGTGCAGCCAACACAGACTACGGGTTCCCTATGGGAACCAGGAAAGGTGAAGCAGAGCAGCCCACTGCCACCCAGAGGCACGTGAGTGACCACGCACAGCTCCAGGAGGTACATGGGCCTGGTGAGAGAAGCGCATAGCGGCAGCCTCCAGCCTTCACAGAAGAGGCACAGACAGACCAGGGAGGCTTGGCCTGGCTCCCCAGCTTAAGGAGGAACCCATTGCTTCAGGCAGATTCCATGTCACACATGCCACTGCCTCCAGCAGGTAACTTGGCACCCGGCAGCACAGAAACCAGGAGAGGAACAGGCTGAGAAGGGAGGAGGAGGAACTGTGGGAAGAAGTGTCATGCAACAGGCTATCTGGGCAGAAAGCTCCAGAAGACAGCTGGGGTTTAAATTAATCAACTCTCAGTTAAATGGCAAACCTGAATACACCACTGAAAAGGTATCACAGCCAAGTTGCCCAAGTTCAGGGCCCACATATCATCTGGCCTCCACTTAGGCTAGGCTGGCACTGTCTCTGCTTCCAACACACATGAAGAGCAAGATTCCATCCCCAGGATTGGGGACTCTTCCTGCTGAAACCAGGAGGGCCTGGACACTGGAGCCTCAATACTCACTGAGGAGCAGTCCAGCCAAGGACAGGGGCTGCCTCACCCCGTGGCAGGTGCAGGAAGCCGGCGCTCTGGGGAAAAGCCAAGGCTGAGTCTGGTGGTGAGACATACCTACAGACTGCAAGGTCCCCGCCCCTCTCAGAGACCACAAAGGAGATACTGCCTCTGCCTCCCTGGGCATGCCAAGGTGAGGGTGGTCACATAAGGACAGGAGGTTCTGACAATGGGAATGATAGACTAACAGTGAGCAGACACAGGCAATAAAGGTCTTAGGTCAAACTGAGGGAAGAATCAGCACAGGGATGGAACACCCCTTCCCCTTAATACACCCAGGCCCCACAAAGCCAGGTCCTTGGGGGTTGGGCCTTCAGCCCTGGCACCCTCCTGCAGTTTACCGCCACCGGGTGGGAAATAAGAGAAGCAGACTCTCCCTCTGCAGGACACAAGCCAATCTGTGCCACTGTTCTTGGAATGTGACTCCTGGGCCACTGGAACAAGAGGATCCTATGAACAGCTGCCCGGCTAACTGGGTCCTCCCAAGGGTAGTTTAAAACTGAGGAGGAAGCACTGGCTCCAGTCTGCCAGGAAGGAAGAATGGGAAAGCTGCTGCAGCTCTCCCAGAAATTCTCCCGTCTCCCACTCCAACCTGGCCTGGATGGCCAGTCAGTCCCTCCCTCACACTTGTGGCACTTCTGCACAAAAAGTGTCTGTACCCTAAGTCAAAGGGTAAGTCCCGCTTTCATCCTTTCTGTAGCTAGTAAGGCGCAGAGGTTACCTTCCCACCCAGTTGGGAAGCACTTTAATCCCAGCTCTGCTAGGCAGGGCCTGATACTCTTAGCTAAGGAGGCAGCAGCCTTCTCTGTAGCTACAGGACTCATAATGGAGATCCCCTTGGGTCCTGACAGATCAGCAATAAAGGCCCTGGCAGGGCCCTGGGGATAAGTAAAGCTGACCCAATTCAACTCTAAAGACTTTCAGTCTCTAGAGATGAGGCAGATCATCAAGTCTGCGCATGCTCATAAATGAGGCCCAGGTGCCACAGCCTGGCTCTGGAGGATGCAGAAGGGTACTCGTGCCCAGAGTCTGGCTGGCTGGTACCTCCCGTTCCCTGGGCAACTGTAAAGGTCTAGGAGACAAGAGGGAACCAGGAAGCAACAGGGAGTCATGTGTTCCTTTCTGCAGGTGGACATCTTTAAGAAACAAGAGCTGATGAGACCCCACTACAGGGAATGGAGCGGGACAAGAAGGGACTGAAGACCCTAAAAGGAGGCAGCAGCCCAGGGGCAGAGTGGAGAGAGTCCTGCTACTGTGACTGGTGACCCCTGGTAGGCACCAGTGACTTTCCTGCTTCCCCAGACAATGCAGGCTGTTCCTCTAAATAAGCCAACTAAACTACAACCATCAAAGGCATGCTTCCGATCTTCACCTGGCTGACCACAGCAACCAGAGCCACACCTGCCCCATTCTCCTGACAAAAGCCTCTTCCTCAGGTCTCAGCTAGGACACTGCCTTGCCAGAGGCCATTCAGGCCCCCTAGGAGGTCCCTGCCCACTTGTATTCACTCTTCTTTCACAGGACTTTGGACGATCTGTTTGTATGCACGATTGTATGTCTGTCCATGGGTGTGTGATACTTGTACATACAGGTGCATACATGTGGAAGCCAGAGATCAAGGCTGAGTGTCTTCCTCAATCACTCTCCACTTTATTTTGGGGAACAGTCTCTTACTGAACCTGGAGCTCAGGGACTCATCTACACTGGCTGGGAAACAAACTCCAGGATCCTCTTGTCTCTGCCCTCCTAGCACTGGGATTAAGGGCATGCACTGCCATGCCTGGTTTTTGACAGTGTTCTAGGAGATCTAATCCTCATGCTTGCATGGCAAACATTTTACTGACTGAGCCATCTCCTGAGCCCCTACAATTTTTTTTCAGTGTTGGGATGAAACCCAGGGTCTCATGCATAACAACCAAGTACTCTAAAACTGAGCTTAGCTTGAGCCCTTTTCACAACTGGCAACAGGTAGGGGTGGAGGTAGGGTTTGAGGCAGGCACTAACGTAAGCTTGCAAAGGTCCTCCTGCCTCAGCCTCCTGAAAGTGAGATGTGTTTTCTTCACTCATGAGAGGGCATCTGGGGGCAAGGTGGGTAAACAGATGAAAGTAGAGCTAGCTGTCACACCAATTCTCAGGCTGAGGATGTGGCTGCCTTGGTAGACTGTTTGCCTACCATGCATGAACCCTGGGTTCCATCCCCAGCCCTGCATAAACTGGGCATGGCGGTGCATGCCTATAATCCCAGCACCTAGTAGCAGGGGCAGGAGGGTCAGAAGTTCAAGCTCTCCTCGCTGCACAGTGTGTTTGAAGCCAGCCTGAGATACCTAAGAACCTTTCTCAAACAACAAAAGAAGCAAAAGAGCAGCTCTCAGCCACCAATGCCAATCTAAGGCTGCAAAATGGTGCCTGTGAGTTTGGTGGCTGGCCTCTGCTACTAGAAACTGCCAGAGCTGCGCCCCCAGCAGCACAGTTCTCCAAATGGTGGTGGGGCGCCAAGGTACACTGGAGCTGCTCAGAGGGTCAATGCGCCCATCCAGGTGTGCAGTACATGCCTGTTAAAACTTGCTGACCAGACACTCTGACACAGATGCTCCTGAGATCCGAACGGGAGGAGTTGTGTCTTTTCATCATGCAGGAACAGCATCTCTATGAGGAAGAACAAACTCAGGGCCGCACAGATCTGCTCGGTGGGATTCACGTCGCCCTGCTTGGCTATTCAGCCTTCCTCGTCAGCAGCTAAATCGGCATTTCATCTGCATTGTGTCTGAGAAGGGGATGAGGTGCAATTATGGGGGGGAGCGCTCCCCGGCTTGGCTTAATTCATCTTTCCATGCATCAGAATGAGCGCAGATGTTCCACTGGGGGGACAGGAGGGTGATGAGCGCTTTCATGAAGGACTTTGTTCCTTTAAAACTTTATTTAAGATGAAAAAGTGATTTAAGTGAAATTTACACACAGTGTTTTTTTTCCTTTGTTTGATTTGCTATGGGGCATTCACTTTCAAAGGCTGGTTCCGCTTAATTTGATTTCTCATTTTCAAATGAACATCTGTGTTTAGGTCTAAAAAGCTCTTTGTTTAAACATACAGAGCCAGAGAGAGGGTCTGAACAAAGGCTCTTCTGTAAACACTTGCTTACCAGGAAGGCCCGCTCTAGGGGACCAGGATCCGCGGGGTGGGAGCCTGAGACTGGCTTAAAGCCCTGCTTTAGGGGGACTGGGATCCATGCTCTGCAGGGCACAGTCTGTGCCTCAGCTTACCAGCAAGGCCTACTTCACACACAGGGATCTGCACTCTGCAGGATGGAGTCGGTACCTGGGTTTACCAAGAAGGCTTGTTCCATACACAGGGATTCAGGCTCTGCAGAGTGCAGCCTGTTCCTCAGCTTTCACTGGCACCAGGAAGAACTTGGTCTCCTTCCCGGTCAGGAACACCCTGGCCTAGCTGGGTTCACTGCTCAGCCTAGGACCTCTTTCCAAGGAACACTGCCAGGAATGGCTGCTGGAAGTAGAACGCCATGGTCTCCAGGGATCAGCGGGCAGGAAGCCTGAGGCTGCTGACACATTCCCAAGCTCACTGTAACTTCTGGGTGCATGTGGAGCAGCTGAGAACACTATGCAAGGTCTTTTGCCTGTCTTCTCCATTCACCCTTTATTTAGTACTAGGTGTGATGGCTAAACTTGAGTGCCAACTGGATAGACTTTAGAATCACCATGGAAACACATTTCTGGGCCTGTCTGTGAAGGAGTTTCTAGATTAGGTTAACTGAGGAGGGCAGACCCACCCTGAATGTGGGCAGCACCATCCCATGGGCTGGGGTCCTGGACTGAATAAAAAGGAGAAAGTGAGCTGAGCACCAGCATGCATCTCTCTGCTTCCTGACTGTGGATGCCATGTGAGCAGCTGCCTCAGGCTCCTGCAGCCGTCATGCCTTCTCTGCCATGATGAAACGGTGCGGCAAAATAAACTGTTCCTTCCTTGGGCTGCTTTTTTAAAAATATTTTTATTTATTATTTTTATTTTATGTGTATGAGTGTATTGCCTGCATGTATGTGAGTGCACCCATGTCATGCAATGCCACGGAGGATAGAAGAGGCAGTCAGATCCCCTGGAACTGGAGTTACGAACAGTTGTTAGCTGCCATGTAGGTGCTGGGATTCGAACCTGGGTCTTCTGTAAGAACAACCAGTGTTCTTAACTGCTAAGCCATCTCTCCAGTCCTCCTTGGGCTGCTTTTGTCAGGTGTTTGGTCACAACTATGAGACAAGTGACTAATACGTGCTGTTTGAACCCAGGACCTTGAGGGTGCTGGCAAGCACTCTACCACTGAACTACACCCAGCCCTCCTTTAACTTATTTTGAGACAGGTCTCAGTAAATTGGGCAGGCTAGCTTTAACTCACACTATAATCCAGGCAGGCCTTCAACTTGTATTTCCCCTCCTCAGCCTCCCTAGTTTTGCTGAGATTGCTCAGACTCCTACCAGAGGACAGGCTCTATCTCTGGGACCCCATGACCTGAACTCTAGAAGGTGACCACCTCCCAACTCTGCTCCTCCTGCAAGTCAGGCCTCAAGTGTGGTGAATACCACCTCAAACCTTAATGTTTCCTGCCCACATGATAACTCCCATTCTAATCTTTCTACAAAACCACCTCAGACTCACACACAAGCAGAGTGAGGGCCACCAGGGCAAGGAACACAGTCAGAACTCAAATAATCTTGCCTGCCCTTGGGGTTCCACATCAATCAAGTATAGTGTAGCATACATAGCCCAAGGATTCTACAGATGTCAGAATTCACAGGCCTGAAGGTGCAAGGTCTGTGGGTACCAGGAACACCTTCCAACTGCCTCCATGACACTTTATTTTGGAGGGTCAGTAAGAAATCAGATGATTTCTCTACAGTCACATCTGTTAATAAGAAGGTTTAATCAGCTGGCTGTGGTGGTGCAGCCTTTAATCCCAGTACTCAGGAGGCAGAGGCAAACGGATCTCTGTGACATCAAGGCCAACATGATCTACATAGTGAGTTCCAGGCCAGCTGAAGCTACAGAAAGACGCTGTCTCAAAAAAAAAAAGAAAAGAAAAAGAAAAGAAAAGAAAACTAAAACTAAGTAGATAGAGATATAGATATAAATAAATAAATAAATGGAGGCTTAGCACAGCCCACTGCAACAGTATGAATCTAAATCATTTGCAACACTTCTGTGTTTTTATCCCACTATATTTAGAAGTCTCTAAATAAAACCCACAGAGAGTGTGGCAATAATATACATTTTTTAAACTCACTAATTGAATGTTGCCATTACGAGTGCTATTTTGGACCATCTGCTAAATGTGTAATTTAGGAATTAAGATTCATATCTTACAAGGATACTAATTATTCCCTGAATCCATGTGGGGATGTTTGGAGTACACACTAGAAGTCCCACAGTTGACAAGGACATCTACTGTGGTCACAAAGCAGAGACCAAGCTGTTCACAGGCACAGCTAGGCCACCAAAAGGGCTGACAGGAGGCCCTAGGCCTTGTCAACCCAAAAGGCGGATGACTGGGGCTCAATGGTGACAGGAACTTGTGTATGTTAAGACAGCCCATCTCAGTCTGGGTCATAGAGGCTTCAGTTTATGGTGGGTGATGGTGAATGCATACACTTATATCTGGTCAATGCACTGAGAGGAGCTGACTGTCTAGTGCTCAGCTCTAGGTAGAATGTCTACATCACTCCCTCCAGGCTCAGGGAACATTGTGAAGAGGGGGCAGAAAGACTGTAAGAGTCAGAGGATGGGAGAAGCATGTGAAACCATCTTCCGGACATGGCGTGGCTGTTGCACTCGTGAACTCACAGCAGCTGTGATTACTGCACAAGACTGGGCCTATCAACATTCCCTCATGGATAGGGGAGAAATCCAAGAGGCGCCCCAGACCTCCCTGAGGAGCTATTGGCAGTTGATGATAGGGAAGGAAGAGTCCTCTTTCTCAATGGTGTAGCTACTGGTAAGCTGCCTTTGCCAAGTAAGTGATCCCTGCATGACCCATGCTCATGCAGGCAACCCTAAATGAATACAGTGGGCCAAGAAAGAGACATGAGGATGGGGACTTGGGTAGAAGGGGTTCACCTTAGTAGAGGTTAACTGGAGGATGTAATCAAAGTACATTTCCATATACATAAAATTGTGAAAGAGTAGTTTTTTAAAGATTCAGTTTAAGATTTTATTTTTATTTTACAAGAATGAATGTTTTGCCTGCGTGTATCTAAGTGCACTCATGTGCAATGCCCACAAAGGCCAGAGAGGGCATTAGCTCCCCAAGAACTACAGTTACAAACAATTACTGGCCACCATGTGGGTTCTGGGAACAGAGCCCAGGTCCTCTGCAAGAGCAGCAAGTGCTTTTAGCTGTTGAGCCATCTCTCCAGCCCCAAGAATAAAGTTCTACAGTTTCTTTTTTAAGACACAGCAATGTGTTCCTGAGGTTTCCTCCAGTCCTCAATCTTGCACGGCTCAGTGAAGAGACATGGAAGGCTAAATAAAGTCGATATTGTCCCTACACAAGTCCCAACACCACATTTAGTGTCAGACCATGAGGTGCTGGCTGCCCCGAGGTACTGCACCATGCCTCACTACCTAGACACAGCAGAGGCAGAGCTACTGCAAAGGACAGAGACTCATGCAAAACAGAAGAAGACCAGGGGAGATGGCTCAGTGGGTAAAGCACTTGGCATGGACCAGACTCACTCGGTTCCTTGGTTCCCACATAAAAGCCCGTGCAGGGGCATACATCTGTAACCCAAGCATTGGGGGTGCCAAAAAAAGAGGATCTCCCCTGTCTACTGGCCAGCCAGCCTAGATGGATCAGTGAGTTCCAGATTCAGTGAGGCCCTGTCTCAAAAATAAAGTGGATAGGCTGAAGGAATGGCTCAGTGGTCAAGAACACTTGATCATCTTCTCTGAGATGAGTTCCCAGCACCCATGTCAAGCAGCTCACAACCATCTGTTACTCCTGCTGAAGGAGATCCAACTTCTGGCCTCCACGGGCACCTGCATTCTTGTGCACATACACACACACAGAGACACATACATACACATAATTTTTAAAAAATAATAAATCTCCAAAATAAATAAGATGGTGAGTGATTGAGGAAGATACCCAACATTGACCTCTGGTCTCCACATGCACACTCAGACATGTGCACATATACATGAACACCCATGCAGGCATACACAACACACACATACATACTTTACAAAGAAAAGAAAAAGTAGAAAAGGGCTAGAGAAGAAGCTCCAGCAGGAAGGATGGGCACCTAGGTTCCTTGGGTCATGAGCATGCCTGATGCCATGCCCCACACATCACACACTACTGGCACACTGGTGTCACACCATGTGCCTTACATCACATTGCACACATCATGCCACACCTCGTGCCACCCTTCTTGACAATGTGACAGGCCCAAGGACAAGGAAGCTCAGGAAGGCCCAATCTCCCTCAGCCTACACAGACCAGAGTCTAGTACCTATTCCAGACACCACACCACTGGGTACCGGTCCTATCTGAGACCCTTATGGCTCAGTTACCATGCAGCACCACAGTCAGGGGCAGAGCCTCTGATGAACCAGGGACTTGGCTCCCTGAAGCCATGAGAGTCCTGAGCCAAATGAAAAAGAAGGCTGAGAGACAAAAGGAAGATAAACGGCCATGGGGCTGCTGGAGTGTGTTAAGAGAGGGAACAAAACCTGAATCTTGCAGCTGAGATTGGATCTTGACATCCAGGGAATCAGATGAGGAAAACTAGCTACGACTGGAGGACTGTCAGAGAAATGGAAAATTCCAGAGGGAGTGAGGGCTGGGGAGCCGTACAGGGAAATTCACCTGTAGCCCACACGTCTGTGGGGATGGCTGAACCTACAGTGTGTCCAGCATCAGCACAGGTGAGGACAAGAAGTGGCTGGGACCCCACACAGTGGCACAGACTCAGATAAGGATGTTCATGGCAGAATTATCTGCCATTTCTCATGAGCCTGAAAGGGAGCCATGACCTGAAATCCCAAGACCTCCCCAAGGACAGATGAATGGTTATGTCCAAGGCCGTGCCAGTAGCAGCTTTATCCGTCCCACAAAGCCCAGAAACAGCTCAGATTAGAATGGATGAGAAAGCTGGGGTAGGCCCTTGCAGTGGAATACTATGCCGCAATGACAGTGGTACTCTATCTACTCATGTAACCACATAATGAACCTTCAACTGTGGTGTGACAAGCCACAATAGCCAGATTTCCCTCCCATGGATATCTCTGGGTAGGCCTGAGCTTCAAGGGGCTCAGTGGGGAGGGGGAATTGCTAAGCCATGATGTGGTAGAGCTCACACTGGAAAGATGCAAACCCAGAGAGGGTACATGATAAAGAGCAGAAGTTTTTTAATGTACATTTTTTAAAATTATAAATGTGTGTGCATGTGTCAGTGTAGGTATGTACACAGAAGTGCAGGTGCCTGCATAGGCCAAAAGAGGTCATCAAATTCTCTGGAGCTGAAGTTACAGGTGGCAGTGCGTCACCTGATATGGGTGCTAGGAACCAAACTTGGATCCTCTGCAAGAGCAGTAAGTGCTCTAAACTGCTGAGCATCTCTCCAACTCCCCTTTACTATTTATTTATTTATTTATTTACTTATTTATTTTTGAGATAGGATCTGCCTGTAGCCCCAGCTGGCCTGGAACTCACTATGTAGACCAGACTGGCCTTGAATTCACAGAGATCTGCCTGCCTCTGCCTCCCACGTGCTGGGATTAGAGTCTGCACCTCCACACCCGGCTTTTTAAAAGGAAAAACAAACAAACAAACAAACAAACAAACAAACAAACACCAGAATGGCCAAGGCTCACAATGAAAGGCAAAAGGTACAGAAGGAGAGTGGAGAGCAAGCTGCCTCCAACAAGGCAGGTAGGCCAGATGCCATAGGCAGAAGCACTGCTTCCTTGACAGATGAGCAGGTCTGTAAGGTCTGTGGAAAGTCTCGGAGTGCTCAAACATGGACACAGCTTGAGGGTATCAACAGCTGAGTTTCTCTGCTTCAAAGACAGAAACTACAAGAGGAAGAGGGAAAGAGGACAGCCCAGTGCTTCCAGATGAGAAACAAGCACCAGGATGCACTCCTGGCTTTGCATAGACACACAGAGGGGAGAGGCAGACACAAATACAGGCAGATGTGTGAGCACAGGTTAGCACACACACATATGTTTACCAGCTCTGTCTACTGAGAAACCCAGAAGCAGTGGCCAGATCTGGGACCATAAGCACCCAGAACTCAGTTCCAAAAATCACTGCTCTCTAGCAAAAAGAAACAGGAGCCTCAAAAACTGGTTCATCTTTTGGGGGAGGAGAGAAAATGGTAAGTACAAAAAACTCAGAAAGTTCCAGGAAGTGAGAAGATGATTGACATCAGAAGAGGTCACAGCAAGAGGTCCAAGGGTCAATGTGATGGAGTTCCCAGGGGACAGCAATGCTAAGCAAAGGAAATGCATGGTCACAGGCCTGAGTGCAGCCACAAATGACCACATAAGCCCACTTGACTAAGTACATGGAGAGCCTGACGGTCTCCTCCAGCAGAGAGCCCCAATTAATAGAAGCAGAAAGCATAAGGTCAACAGAAAATCGTTACTGGCACTGGCACAGCAGTGTGGACTGTAGACGGTGAGAGCCACCACAAAGGCTGAAACCTGGTGGGTGAGACTGTGAGAAGAAACGGGCGTTTACATGGTCCTGACAAATCTTTCCTGATGGCCCTGGGGAGATGGCTCGGTTGGTAAAGCACTTGCCTTCCAAGCATGAGGACCCGAGTTCAGATGCCCAGAACCCATGAAAAAAATTGGACACAGTGGCACAAGCCTGTGACTCCAATGATGGCAAGATGGAAAATGGAGACAGGCTGATCCTTAGGCGCTCTGGGCCAATCAGAGACCCTACCTCACACACATTATAGAAGGTGCTTGAAGAACAACTCCTGAGACTGTCCTGACTGCCACACAAGTGCCATACATGCACACAGGTGTACCTACACCCACTGACCTCCACATGTGCCATTCACACACGTGTACTTACATGCACTAGAACGCACACACATATGCATGCATGCACACACACAAAAGAATCTCCTGCAACATATTCATTAACTACAAGGGAAAAAAACCACTAACCTTACAGTAAGTGCAACAGCAGATACTACCTCCATCTGGACTAAGTGGATCACCAGTGACATGAGATGGGTACATACCCACGAACTTACAGAGCCCTGAGAGGGTCTGCAGCATCATTTTTGTGGCATCCACCCCAAAAAGGCACAAGAATCTAATCATGGAATCAGGGGATGTCAGGCACGCCCATCGAAGGAAAAGCTACAGAATGCAAAGCCAGTGCTCCCTGATTGTCCAAGGCTTGAAAGACGAGGAAAAACAGGGATGCTGTGAGAGGCACAGAAGACTTAGGGGACACCAGGACAACACACAGGGAATCCCGGCAACCGTTCAAAACCAAGACAGGACACAGTAAAGAAAGTGGCACACATTGTAGCATTTGACCCCTATCCTGCGCTATTCAGACACAGGGCACAGAGGAATGGGTGACAGGTGTCCAAGAATTTGCCACTAGCTTTCCATACTTCCACACTACTCCGAGAGAAAGGTCTGAAAAGAACGTAAGACACATTTAAAAGAAAAGAAAAGAAAAGAAAAGAAAAGAAAAGAAAAGAAAAGAAAGAAAGAAAGAAAGAAAGAAAGAAAGAAAGAAAGAAAGAAAAAGAAGACAAGGGGCCAGGTGTGGTGGTGCACACCTTTAGTCCCAGCACTCAGGAGGCAGAGGTAGGCGGATCTCTGTGAGTTCAAGGCCAGCCTGGTCTACAAAGGGAGTTCCAGGAAAGATGGGACTACAGGGGGACCCTGTCTCAAAAAGAAAAAAAAAAAAAAAAAAGAAAGGAGCTGAAGAGACAGCTCGGTGGTTAGAAGGATTGACTGCTCAGTTCCCCGCATCCGCATGGTGGTTAACAACCATCTGTGACTCCAGTTCCAGGGATATCCAACACCCTCTTCTGGCCTCTACAGATATGGCATGCACATGGTGTATTTATATATATATGTAGGCAAAACACTCATACACATCAATAAAAATAAATTCCCCCCCACCCCCAAATGTTTTAAGACAAAAGAGGGGCTAGGGAGGTGGCCTAATGAGTAAAGTGCTTGTCACACAAGCATGAGGTCCTGAGTTCAAATCCCCAGAACCCACATAAAGTCAGGCACAGAAGCACATCTATAATCCTTCAGCAAGATTAGAGGCAGAGACAGGAGAATCCAGAAGTTTGTGGGTCAGTTAGCTTAGTGTATGCGGTAGCTAACAATAAGAGCATGTCTCGAATGAGCTGGAAGCTGAGGATTGTCCTCTGACTTCCGCACGCATGCCAGAGAACACAGGTGCTGGCACTCACACACACAACAGTTATAAAAGAAAGACAAAAGGCCAGGTATGGTGGCACACACCTGTTATCCCAGCACTCACAAGTCTGAAACAGAATCATCAGGAGGCAGCCTGGGCTACACAGGATCCTCTCTCAAAAGCACAAAAAGTGCCAAGGGTTCAGACTCATCCCAGGGGCTGCATCAACATTCTGCCCAGCATCCAGGCTAGACAGAGAACCCCAGCACCTTCCCAAAGCCAGACACAACTCTGTCTTCCTACCCTGCCTGGTCAGGCTCTGAAATCAGCAGGCAATGTTCTCAGCAAGCCCATAAGACGTAGACCCAAGGTAGCATTCTATAAAGAACTGAGAGGACTGAACCCAGACCATGCTCACTGCATCAACTGGACCACTAGGGCACTGTAACAGTTAACTATGATTGTCAACGTCACAGGATCTACAGTAATCTATGAGACAAACTTGTGGTGTGTCTGTGTATCTGGGTGTGTCTGGATTCTGTCAACTGAGTGGGACAGACCCACCCTGAACGTGGGCAGCACCATCCCATAGGCTGAGGTCCCAGACTGAGCGCCAGCATTCATCTCTCTGCTTCCTGACTGTGGACAACATGTGAGCAGCTGCCTCACGCTCCTGCCGCCATGCCTTCCCTCCATGATAGACTGCACCCTCACACTGTGAACTAAAATCAACCCTTCCTTCCTCAAGCTGCTTTTGTCAAGTATCCTGTCACAGCAATGAGAGAAGTCACTAGTACAGATCATCTTCCCACAGAGAAGTCTACACTATGTACATGCTACCTGACAGGTAAACACGTCACTAAGAAGAATGTGTCCCTGATTGGAAACACACTTTGTTGTTTTCTTTTTTTCTTCTTGAGATGGAGTCTCACTGTGTATCCCAGACTGACCTGGAACTCACTATGTAGACCAGGCTGGCCTTGAACTCACAGAGATCCACCTGCCTCTGCTCTGATATACTGGGATTAAAAGTGTGCTCATCACGCCTGCCCTGGCAACACTCTTCACAGGCACCAGCCAACTGTGGACTGAGGGACAAGTCTGTTTGGATGAAGGTTCACGAGCACAGTCAGGCAGATTTAAACCCAAAAGTCCCTGCCACTCTCCTCACACTGTGATACCATGCTGAGTATCTGCAACACTCTGGCCCTTCACAGAAGAAGCCATCCCCAGTTTCTGGGGCCGGCAGGGAGCTCTAAGCCTCCAGAAAGGCTCCATCTTCCTAATGGAAGGGACCAATGCCTCACCTAAGAAAGTGCTACTGCACCAGCTTCAGAAGATCTGCTCATAGGCCATATGGGAAAAAGAGCTCCTGCAACTGGAGGGAGCAGTAACCTGGGAGTCCAGGGTTAGAAAGGTGCTGCTCACCCCTTGCCTGGCTGCGCCAGCATGCTCTGCTCTAGGAAGTGTCCACATGGAGATACGAGAGAGGGTTCAAACAAAAGGGTGCCAGCTCAGACTCCTGCCCATGATCCTGGGGAACACCACACAAAGAAATGACAGGATGGCAGCCACTGTACAGCTCAACTGCTACCATCACGGAACTACGGAGCGTGCAGTCTCTGGGCCTGCAAGTGCTTGGCCAGGGCAGCACCTGGTCTCAAACTGTGTCTATCCATGTCCACTGGAAGCTGTGGCCTCTGAGGCCAGAAGCCTGGGGAAGGAAAATGCTGGTGTGTGTGTAAATGGCCGCAGCAGAGCTGACCAGCCAAGTTCAAGGAGGAGGGATTGGGCTAAGCCCATGAGGAGGAAGAAGAGGGCTGTCTACATCCACTTGTGCTCAGATGCTGTTCACATCCCCTTCCTAGAACACACCTGTCAGTGGATCCTACCACCTTAGACAGAAACAGTGGCTGGGCTGAGGAAGGGGGGGGACACAGGAATTGGTCTTGAGGGAGGTGGCCCAGCCCTGCTGCCTGCCGCTAGACCAAGTTCAACCCGAGTATTCCTCCTCCCCTCCCCACTGGAAATGAAAATGGAGGCAGCCACAGAAAGAACTGGAGGAGCAGAGTCTGTGGGAGGGCAGGAGTGAGAACACAGAAACCAGCAGAGTCCTGTCGGTATCAGGTGCATGACCCTAAGGCAGGTGTTCCACATACACTACCCAGCAAGGGAAGCCAGAGCCTCTGTCTAGGACAGAGAGACTAGGAGACTAGAGTCCTAAGAGACTAGGACTCAATCAGAACAACTCTGGAAAAGACCAGGAAAGAAAGGACGCAGCCCAGACTACAGACAAGAGAGAACACCCTGGACCCTCAGGGAGGGGCTTAGCAGAGGGGCAGGGCAGGGGCCAGATGGGTCATACCCCTCCATCTCTCCATTTCCCCACCTGCCCCAGATGGCATCGACTTCCTGGATGAAGCACAGATGGAGACTCAGCATGTCCCTACTAAACCCACATCAATTTCATGTCAACAGGTAGACACACAAATGGACCAGCAGAATCCCGTTATCCCTTGACAGGTTATAGCTTTTGACTGAGGGAGAACACTTTGTCACTGGGGAGTATTCTGTCTCTCCACCTGAGTGGATTTGGGGTTCAGAGAATCCCAGTCAGGTTCCCAAAATCCCCAGAGTTGGTGCTCACTTGAGACACTACCTTGAACACAAGATGGCAGCTCCCAGGCTATGGTGCCCTCATATCTCTATACAGTTAGGTCCCCATCCCACACCTTTCCTTCAAAGACGCACACCAGTGAAGGGCATGGGGTGGAAGCCTTCCACTGGCCCCTGGACACTGTGTACAGGGACTGCTAAAGTCTGCTCATTTCAACTGCGCAAGGTGGGGAGAAGCTTCCAGAAGTGCTTCTCCCCAAACAGCCTTTCCAGGCCCAAGTTCACTCCCTACACAGAAGCCAGAAGCAGTTAGCCCTCTCCAGCAGCTCTCCTCAGGAGGACAGGGCTTGAGAGGCAGGGGCCTGGGGAAACTGCTTAGCCAGTAAAGTGCTACCTCACAAACATGAGAACCTGAGTTTGGATGCCCAAAAATCCATGTGTGGTAGCAGGTGCCTGGACTCCCAGCACAGTGAGAGAGGAAATAGGCCCTCAGATCCCTGGAGCTCACTGACCAGTCAGCCTAACAGAATTGTTGAATACTGGGCTCAGTGAGGGACTGTCAAAAAATAAGTCGATTGGGGCAGAGATGGCTCAGCAGTGAGAGTACTGCTCTTGCAGAAGACCTGAATTTGGTTCCCCACACCCACATCAGGCAGCTCACAACTGCCTGAAACTCCAGTTCCAAAGGGATTGATGCCTCTGGCCTCTAAGGGCAACTACACTAACATGAACATACCCACACATAGACAAATACACATAGATATAATTAAAATTGCAACACATCTTTTAAAATGGAAGAAATCTGGTGGAGAACAATTGAGGAAGTACAAAAGGTCAAATCCCAGCATCCATACATACATGCACATGTGCACGCACACACAAACTTTGGAGATAATCTCTGCTGGTAATGCTGCAACCGAAAGCTCAAGTTCCTGCTCCTGCCCCATCTCTGCCTGGTCCCCACATCTCCCAGACACACTGTCTCCACCAACTCTAGAAAGCCTCCTCATCACTAGCACCCAGGATTCATGCCTTGTGTCTCACCCTCCTTCCAAGTACCTTGGCTAAAAGCTGCTGGCCCCCAAGGCCTATCTGACATCCTCCTCCAGTACCCCAAGAAGCCAGTCGCTCCTTCCTGAAGCTTAACCGTTATATCCACTGCTCAAGCGCCACTCTTGGGGACCTGGAGAGAGCTCACATTCTCAGGCACCTGCTCACCCCTGGGGCCTTTGCTCTGGCCACCCTCCCCAATCCCTCTGTGCAGTCTGGAATCATGTCTTGTACCCAGGCCCTGGCTCCAATTCACTGCTCGCCTCTTACTTTCCCATCCCATAAACTAAACTAAGTGCAGCTGACCACACCTCTCATGCCCAAACCATCCCTAATTTCTCCTACAGGGACAGAAGAGGTAGTTCCACATTCTTACTTCCACATCTTTTTAATATTTTAGTTCTTATTTTCACTTTATGTGTATGAGTGTGTAAGTGCACCTACGTCATGCAATGACCTCGGAGGTCAGAAGAGAGTGTCGGCATCCCCTGAACTAGAGTTACCTATGATTGTTAGCCACCATGTGAATGCTGGGAATCGAACCCAGTTCTTCTGCAAGAGCAGCCAGTGTTCTTAATCACTGAGCCATCTCTCCAGCCCCTCTCACTGTCTCATCTTGCCACCATACACAACATCCTCCAGACAGCCTGACACAGGGCTGCAGGCACCAGAGCCAGCAGGGGACTACTGCCCCAGGATATAACAAGTGAGGAATTGAGCATAGGAGAGAGCAGGCTTCATGTAAACAGCCCCAACAAAGCTTCCTCAACCCAGGAGCCATCTCTTGTGATTTATTTCCAAATATCAGTCTTTCTTAAAAACACAAGTGGGGTCTAGAGAAATGGTTCAGTGGTTAAGGGCACTGGCTGCTCTTACAGAGGACCTAGGTTTAATTCCCAGCACCTACATGATGGCTAAAAACTGTCATTCCAGTTACAGGGGATCTGATGCCTCTTCTGGCCTCTGCAGGCATTGTATACACAAGTACACCTAAACACTCATACAGATAAAATAAAAATAAATCGATAAATAAAAATGTAAACACAAGCAGCCTCGTTTCAAGAGATGTAGCAATGAGCCTGTGGGAAGGCTGGGCTGGACCAACAGGGGCAGAGAGGCGGCCTCTGGGCCACATCTGTAGGAAAGATGAGGTGGTCTGGTGGCAGAGAGGTGCCTCTCACTGGCTTCAAGACTGCAGTATGGGAATAATTGATCCTGCTGGGCCTGTGTGGCCTCCACAGGCAGAGCAGAGAGCCCCATTCATAGTGCCAGAGCCCACTTGGGTCATGTCAGGCACAAAAGTCATCCTGAATAAGGCCAGCCTAGGAAGGCAGGAAGGGCTCACCACAGCATCTGGGTCTCAAAGAGGTGACAGTGGTGTCGCCCACATAAACTGTGAAGTCATACGACACAGGGCTCACTACAGGTGTGAACTATGAGGGCCTTAGGAAAGCCCTGACTGTGGCAACACAGACCTGCAGGGGCAGCCAGGATCCAGGTATCAAGTGCTGAGGGCTAAGCCTGCTGGCACCATCCAAGAGGCAGAACCAAACAGGCAGCAGGGGTTCTTCCAGGTCTGAGATCCCTCAGAAGATGACCTCCAGTAGCTGACCCTGTTCACACATCAGGAGCTAGTGCTGCCACATGTAACATGCCTCAAACCCATGTCAGCACAAAGCCTGATGTGTCCGGCCCCCATGACAGGGATGAAGAGAGGCTCAGGGAAAACATGCACCTGTTCATATGCATTGCCCCCCACACACACCCGTTTAGTCTACAAAGTCAAGGCATACTCCCCTGCCTGAAGATTCACCAGTGGGTGACTAGCACAGCCTCACAGCTCCACAAAGATGGCTCATTAGCAGAGCCATTGATCTTATTTTGAGGGGTAAGCAGACTTAAGCTCCATGCAGAGGGAGGAGGCATAGAACTATTGCTGTGGATTCAGGCAGTCCAAGAACTGTGTCCAGCAGGAAGACTCAAAGTCAAGCAAGCCTGAGGACATCAGTCACCAGCCCCAGCAGCAGGTAGCACAATAGCTTCCAAGCCCAGAAGTCTCTAGTGAGAAGCCCCAGGATGGGACGGGGGGGTTTCAGAGCATAATGTGATAGAAGCAGGAGAGCTGTCTCCACATGTCCAACAGAGAGACACATCAGCCATTCTCTGTTCCTTCCCTGGCACGGGCTGATACAAAAGTACATATGACACAGGCAGGCACAGACAGACATGCATGGATGGACGGCCTGAGAAGCAAGCAGTAAAGTAACAGAAACACAAGTGGAGACTGGCCAAGTCTAGGGATTGCTAATTGCCTGAACTGACTGTCCTAGAGGAAGGCCTGGCTTAGACCTCAGGTAAAAATAACCCCACACAGGTAGGGGTTATCTCTAATGCTTCATCCTTAAACAAACAGGAAATAGGGAAACATCATACTGTAATGGAATGATCTAGATGGTTCCCTATGACAAAACAAGAGGTCCGGGGGTGGGGTACTGTCTCCCCCTCCCCCCACGACATCAGAGCTCCCACCTCAAACACAGAAGAGTCTCATCGGTCTGCCTCACCTACAAAAATGCAAGGAATCTGAGCACTGGACAGACAGGGATGGTATCTGTTCCCAGGGGCCAATTTGAAGCTTGGCATATAAAAACCCACATACAGTAAACATCTGACCACTGTGAGAGGGGGCCAGCAGTGCAGAGGCAGAAGGCGCTGGCCGGCCCTGAGCTGTCTTTGCCTCAGCCACCATGTTTCTCTGACCCCCTGAAATTGTTACAGATGGGCTTCTTTCCCTAACAACCTGGGGAGTACACCTAGTGGCCCTGGACCACTAGGGTCAGAGAGTGGACAGCACCCAGATGGAGTTGTGGGACTTCACTCCTGGGGAGGGCCAGACCCTGGGCATGCAGAGGAACACCACCATATACACAGCTGGCTGGGGGCTGGTGTGAGCAGGCCAGTCTTGAGGCAATTAAGCCCGCTCCTGAGTGGGTTTGGCAGGCGGTGCCCAATCGATGGGCTCCCCCAGGCGCGCCTGCAGGTAAGGAATCAATCAGGCGCGCACCTCCTGCCTGTTCCCGCTGAGCACAGAATCAAAGCTGTTTACCATCCAGGCCCGGAAATAAATAAATAAAGCCATCAATTAGTCAGCACCTTTGTCTCTCTGGCAAGAGTTTTTCAGCTCCTTCCAGAAAGCCAGTGCTCCTACAAGGCCTTCCATTAGGCCTGCAGGCAACGTGGGGCTCAGGACAAGGAAGAGGCGGGTGGAGGGCTGAGACTCCAGATATGGGCTACAGCTGGATGGGGGGGATTGCCCAGGTTCAAAGCTCAGAAACCAAGGGGCGCACAAACAATGCCAGAGCCCCCTGCCCTCACACACCTGCCCACACCCCAGGCAAATACAGTGCACAAGCAATTCTGGAAGGTGGTCTTTTGTCCCAAAGGTTAAATGTCCATTTAACTCAGTGTAGGTGTCTGCCCTAGGTTCCCATCCCCAAGGCCACCTAAGCACAGAGTCAGCACACAGGTAAAAATATCCTATCGCCCCACGAGATGGTCCCTTAGATACCTGCACCAGCCCCTTTTAACCCAAAGGCATCTCAAAGCTGGGCATGGTGGCACACACCTTTAATCCCAGCACTTGGGAGGTAGAGGCAGGCACATACCTGTGAGTCTGAGGCCAGCCTGGTGTACACAGTGAGTTTCAGGCCAGTTGGGGCCAAAAAGTGAGACTTGGTCTCAAACAAACAAATAAATGAACAAATAAAAACAGGCATCAAACGAGATGTGGGGATGGGGGCGCCAGTGGGTGTGGACAAAGGCAACGAGCCCAGACCCACAATAAAAGTGAGGCAGCCCCAGGCCACGCCTACATCCTGTTCACCTCTCCCCTCAGCAGAAGAGGACTGGACAGACAGTGCATGCTAGGCAGGCCACAGAGCACAGTGCCCAGACCTTTGGACCCACAGGCACTGGGCAGAAGGTGCTTTCCACCCTTCTAAACCCCAGGGGCCAGGGCTCCCAAAGTCCCACTACTTCATCAAAACATACAAAAATGGGGGTGACACCAGGAGGCCTGGAAACTGGATTCAGTAAAAGGTCAATTGGCCAGCTAGCACAGATGTCCTCAGAGCTGTCAGCAGTGCTCCCACCCCAGGGGAGGTGGGTGGACAATGAAAGGCTCAAACAGAGCCAGTGGGGTGTACAGGGAGGAGCTGCCCTGAGAATCAACCAAAAACAGGAACAGATGGCACAGGGGAGACAGAATATGAGGGATCCATTCAGCTAGGCAGGAGGCTCGGGAAGTTCCTCAGCCACACCCCAAGCCCAGGGGATGCTTGAGGGGGAAGTAAAATCAGCTTGGATGAAACCATCACCCACAGTTGTACCCCACTCCACACCACCCATGACTACCTATTCAGGAAACCTCCACTGACTTGCAGCCACAAGTGAGTATCAGACACACCAATGAGGAGACACAGTGCTGTGAGGGAGACACTGCACAGACATACACAGGGATGTGGGACACTGGATGGAACCTAGGGACCACAAGACCCTGAGAACTTAAGAAGATGAAGACATGGGATATGGGTGAGGCAGACAGCCTGGTGCCGAGAAGGGACCAGAACAGATGCGCATGTGCACACACACACACACACACACACACACACACACGCACGCACGCACGCACGCACGCACACACACGCGCGCACGCACACACACATGCGCGGCAGGGCAAGTGGGCCATGGCTGTGGTGGGGTGTGAGGGCAAACAGAAGAGGGTCACAATGGCAATTATGATTGGCTGGGGCTCCTGTGAGTCAGGCTCCCTCGTACATCACAAGAAGACAATGTTTACAGCCACCAAGAGGACTTGTGACCCGGAGGAGGAGTCTGTCCCAGCGAACACTCTCAGTAGGCAAACTGGAGATCAATGTGGTGATGGACCCAGGATATGGCTCACTTGGCAAAGTCCCTGCCTGCCACACAAAGCTCAGTGCTCAAAACCCAGCATAACCTAGGTGTGGTTGTAGACGCCTAGAATCCTAGCACTTGATGGGGGCAGGATCAGAAGTTCAAGGTCAACCTCAGCTACCAAGCAAGTCTGACACCAGACGAAGTACACGAAACTCTGGAGAGAGGGAGAGGAAGGAAGGTGAGGGCAGGGGGTGGGGGAACTAAGAAAAAGAAAAACACCACCAACAACAAGAAAAAAAAAACGCCTGGCAGCCTGGACAGTGAACACATGGGGCTGGGTGGCCAGGGGTAAACTGAGGTTGAGCAGAGGACAGACTATGGACAGAACTCAGAGAAGTCCACCAGGTGTTTCCAGCCACCTCTGTAGTCCTCTGAGCACCCCTAATAGATCCTGGATTTGGAGAAGAAGGAGGACCACAGAGCAGGTGCCAGCGAGGAAGGGAGACTGCAGGAGGGAAGGAGGGCCTCATCCCTACACTGGGCTCTGCTGGTAGGAGCCAAGACAGCCTGTGATGGATGGCCCTGGTGACACTTCAAGTCATCACAAGTTATGCCTTCCTCCCCAGCCTGGGAACCAAGATTTCAGGAGTACTTCCATAATTTCCAACAGGAAATACCTGTGCATAGTTATGAGATCTTGCCCACTCAAGTGAGCCTGAGGATTCATTTAGCTCACTCGATCCTCACTCCGTAAGAAGTACTAACTGGGGCCGGAGAGATGGCTCAGCAGTTAAGAACACTGGTTGCTCTTGAAGTAAGGCCTGGGTTCGAATCCCAGTACCCGCATGGCAACTAACACTGTCTGTAACCCCAGTCCCAGGGGATTCCACAGCCTCTTCTGACCTCCACGGGCATTGCATGACAAGGGTGCACTTACATGCAGGCAATACACATAAAATAAAAGTAATAAATTTATTTTTAAATGTTAAAAAACAAAAAATGAAGCACTAACTGTGGAGCAGAAGGCCAGGCATTGCAAATATTCCTGACAGGGGGTGATGACAGTTGCCTGCCATCTGCCTTATGGCAGAGGGGTGTACTTGGGAAGCCCAAGAATCTGAGTGGTGTGAGTTCTCTGGGACTGTCTAAAGACCAGACAGGGCCACTTTCGTCTCCAATAATGGCCTCTAGGATCTCTTCAAAAAGACGAAAGCTATGGTGTGGAGAAGCCTCCTGACATTTGTCTAGTGTTGGAATCTCAGAGCAGACAGCAGGAAGGCCAGCTTAAAGCAACTACTTAAAAGGGAGCCCGCCTGCAGCTTCCAAGCGCACAGCCAATTAGTGCACAGACCTCCATCGCTTGGCTTCCTGACATTTACAGCCCTGTGCTGAGAAGCTGCGGCGGCCGGAGTCTTAGATGAGGGTTGATGACCCCACACTGCTGTCCACGTGGAGTTGTGCAGGCAGAAGGAAGGGTGTACCACAGGCCCAGCCTCAGGCCTTACTGCTTCCTCCAATGACAGCATGGGGGAAGCCGGCCACCTGAGAGGTTGGTGAGGCACCCAACTGCTGGGATTTGACAAAAACCTAACAACAACCACAGAACACATGAGAAATGAGAAAGAGCTGCAACAAGCACTGATCAGCAGTCAAGAACTGCTACAAAGCCACTCGGGACTAGGAAGATGGTCCACTGGGTGAAACACATGTCGTGTGAATCTGGACCCCCAAATCCAGGACAGCCAGAGAGTAGTGAAGTTTGTGAGCCAGTCAGCTGGCCAGCGAGAGTTCCTGCCTCAAACCCATGCATTCGTAGCATGGATGGTTACCTCCAGAAGACTGAACCTATCAACATCCCCACTCCTGAGTAGCTACAGGCAGTTAATGTCCACTGGGAGAGAAGAGTCATGGTCCTCAGCGGGGGAGTCACTGGCAAGTTGCCATTGCTCAAGTCAATAATTTCCCACTCATGCGCATGCAAACAACCTGAATTAAATGCAGCGGGCCACATACACAAAAGGCATGAGAGGACTACTTGCAAGGACAAGGGTTCAGTGGCAGGGACAGAAGAGGGAGAATAATAAGGAGAAAAATGAACAAGGCACATCATATACATATGAAATTGTAAAAGAATTAATACTTTTTTTTGGTCTTTTTGAGACAGGGTCTCCTTGTAGCCCCAGCTGGCCTGGAACTCACTATATAGAACAGGCTGGCCTTGAACTCACAGAGATCTGCCGGCCTCCTGAGTGTTGGGTTCAAAGGTGTGTGCCACAACATCCAGCTAAAATTACATTAAAAAAAAAAATGGAACCACTTGTTACAGAAATATATGGAGGCTGCTCCAAGTCACAGTAAATTGTCAATCTGGTCCAGACCCTTCCACAACTGAGCACTTCACTGGCTGCTGGAGTCTCCACTCCAGATTGCTGCCAAACCAATTTGGCTTTCATGAACCAGGTGATTATTCCATCTTCTACATATTCTTTATAGCTCTCTGGTTCCAGACTAATTATTCCACATCTCTGTCACTAAGCAGTGTTTGTCACCAGCCACTCAATCACCTCCCATCACACCAGATGACTCTGCTCGAAGACTGGCAGCCCATCCACAGGGTCTGGCATCGGTCACTCGCAGGACACTGGGGAGGCCATCCCAGTGTGGAGAACCAGGCAGCTCATCAGTCAAGGAGTCACGTCACCAGAAGCTGGGGTCACATAGGCTGCATCAAGAAAATGACCTTCACAGGAGCCCTGTTCAGCCACTATGAGTCAGATGCCTCTCACCATCACATCAGGAGGTCCTTGACAGCAGTGAGAGGGCCCTATTGGGCCTCCAAAGGGTATGTCTGAGGCAGAACTAGAGAATAAAGATGACCAGTTCTCAGGCATAGTGGCATATGCCTTTAATCCCAGCCCTCAGGAGGCAGAGGCAGGCAGAGCTCTGTGAAATTGGGGTCAGCTTGGTCTACATGGCAAGGTCCAGGCCACCTGGGGCTACAGGAAAACCCAGTCTTTTTCTTTTTTTTAAAAAAAAGGGGGGGGGCGGTGGAGAGATGGCTCAATTGTTAAAGTGCTTGCTGCACAAGCCTAAGGACCTCTAGAACCCACGTATAATGGCAGTCCTGTAATCCTAGCACTGAGAGGCAGAGACGAGGATCCCTGAGCTCACTGCAGTGAGCCTCGTTAACAAATGAGGCCTATGAAAAAGATTCTGTCCCCAAACAATAGGTGGACAGATTCCTAGGGAATAATACCTAAGGTTGACCTCTGGCTTCCACCACCTGTACCTATGAGTGCAGGCATGCATGAACACGTGTGCACGAGACACACACACACACACACACACACACACACACACACACAAATAAAGGTTGGATATGCACCTTGGTCACTGCAGGGTTCCTCCTGCAAATACTGAGTCAGGTGTGACTGACAGCTACCCAGCATCGGCATGAAAGTATGTACTTGGCCAGGGTTCAGGCCAGTCCACCTCTACAGGCCTCTCTATTATCCAAGCAGGACCACCGCAGCTAGGGTCTGCCCTCAGTCTGTTGAAATAGAGCTCCCTTAAAACTCTAGAGCCCCCTGATCCTGCCAACTCTTGCAGCCCAGGGGCAGAAAGTCCCCGCATGGAGGACTGACGTACTCGGTGCCTGCCTACTCTTCACACAGGCCAGCCAGGAAGAAAATAGTTGTTGCAGGGTGGGGTCAACAGCAAGGATGTTGTGTAGCAATGTCTTCCATCCCATCCTGGAGGGAAGCTCCTTAAGACTCAGAAAGTTAGTGCTGGAGAGCTGGCTGCTCTTGCAGAAGATCTGGGTTTCATTTCCAGCATCCACATGGCAGCTAACAATCATCCATAACTTCAATTCCAAGGGATCCAACACCCTCTTCTGGCCTCTTTGGGCACTGCACACACATAGTGCACTTCCACATGGTGCAGGCAAAACACTCATACACATAAAAGACAAAATTAAATTTAAAAAGACTCAAAGTTCTAAAGGAAGGTTCTTTAAAACTCAGGGTGGAAATAACTCAAGTCTCAGAAGTCTCGGAAATAGACCTGATGCACATAGCCCTTCCCTCCCTAAGGTTCTATAAGCAGTGAGGAGTGCCCATGGGAGGAAACTCTCCAACCTGTCAGCTGCCTGCAAGGTGTGCAGTGAGCTCCAGGGCTCCAGCCTTTGTGAGTCATTTCCCATGCTGGGGTGGGTTTTGGGTAATGCAGCTGTCTTCCAGTCATCTGTGCTTCTGTAAGCAATCCCATTAAACTCACTGATTCATTAAGTTAGACTTTGACAGAATCCTTACATTGGTCTGTCATGGTTGCTATCGGGGGTGAGTAGACAGTTGTTCACATCTCCACAAAAAAGTGTCAAAAAACATGAGAAGACCAACACCCTCATGGCCTCTACTCCAAGATGCACTTGTCCAATGCCTGCACTCTGAGGGAAGGACAGCAGTCAGCAAAGCCTCACAACGTCCCCTCCCCAGAGGGTTGCAGGACTGAGAGGGTGATGGGGCCAGGTGGGTGGCACCCCTGCAGAGGGAAACCTGATATTGTGGCTGGCACCTCTCCAGGCCCAGAACCACCAGGCCCTCTACTCAATACCTGGGAACAGCCAGGGCTGAAGCAGCCAGCATGCTCAGAGAATCCCTGAGCCCTAGGACACCAGCTGGATCCGACCTGGAGCAGTGGAGGGGTTGTGGAGGGAACACACATGAAGGGACTGCAAGATGCACGTGTCCTCAGAGAAGGGCCAAGGGTGGACTCTGGGGACAGCTGCCTGTGATGTAACAGGTACAGAACAAAAAGGTTTGCAAGACCAGGTCACTCGCTGCTTCCAAAGGCTCAGTCACCACTACTGACTGGTGACACCCTCCCTGTGCAGCTGATTCCATTACCAGCCAGCCTAGAAGATTCCCAGTGACACTGCACACAAGAACTCAGGATGGAAAGCCTAAAGATAGGACACATGGCCAAAAGATCCTCTAGATGCCACTGTCTGAGAGCAGGCAGCATGTAAACTATCACCTGCAGAATTCACACACGGGTGAGCTGACTGGCTCCCATCTCTGCCCAAAGATGAGAAAGACAAATGTGGCCATTTCTACCCAAATGCAAGATTAGTTTAAGGAGCTGGAGTCACAATCCTAAACATGGTGAACAGCCACCCCCCGAGGGTCCTGACTCAACAGGCAGGGTTGGGGATCAATGCAGCTACCCCTGTCAGAGGGGCAGACAGGCGGGAAGTGGGTGGACGGGCACAGAGGGACTTGCAGTGCTAGGGATGTGCTGCCAGCACGGCCCTGACGAGTTGGGTAAGCTGTCCTGTTAGAACTCAGTGAACTGCGAAGAAAATACTCCCTCAGGGGAAGAATGAACACCAGGATGGTCTGACAGATGGCAGGAGCCTTGTAGCAATGGAGATACCATAAGGCAGTGACCAGCATGCCTCAGACATACCAGGGACCTGGCCTCCAGGCAAGCTGAGGCCCACCCCAGGAGGGCATTGAGTCACCCTGTTGCTGCCTGGCCTCCTAGGCCACCTCAGTCTCCATCTGTGAGAGTCAGCCCTAAGCCACATTTCACCCAACAGATGCCACACTCCTCCTGAGTACCCTGCTGCCGGTGGCTCTATTGCTATGAGTGAACCAAGACCTGTGAGAATTAGACCTGCCTCTAAGCCCACAAGGCTGTCCAGAGCCTCAGCCTGCTGGAGGTCACAAGGAAGACTGTACTACTTAGCTTTCTGTTGCTGTGATAAAACACTAACCAAAACCAACTTGGGGTAAAAAAGGTTTACTTCATCTTATACATCCAAGGCACAGTCCATCACCAAGAGAAGTCAGGGCAGAAACTCAAGCAGAGACAATGGAGAAACGTTGCTTACTGGCTTGCCCCTGCCCCCCCTATTCCAACAGCCTTTTAAATATGGTAGCTAAAATTGCATTAGAAAACCTTTTTTTTTTTTTTGTCTTTTTGACACAGGGACTCCCTATAGCCCCAGCTGTCCTGGAACTCACTATGTAGACCAGGCTGGCCTTGAACTCCCAGAGATCCACCTGCCTCTGCTCCCTGAGTGCTGGAATTAAAGGTGTGTACTACCACGCCTGGCTCAGCTACCTTTCTTAAACAGCCCAGGCCCACCTGCCTACAGATGGCACCTCCCACAGTGGGCTGGGCTCTCCCACATCAATTAGCAATCAAGAAAAGGCCCCACAAACATGGCCACAGGCCAGTCTGATGGGAGAGAATTCCTCACTTAAGGGTCCCTCTTACCAGGTGTCTCTAGTTTGTGGTATCAAGTTGACAGAAACCAACCCGCACACAGGCAGAGTTCAGCACCGTCAGGTCAGGATGCAGTAGACACAGCAAGGCCTTAGTCAGCATCTGGCTTCATGGGTCTCTGCTTCCTGCAAGCCCCAGAAGATACATTACAACCTCTAGTCTACAAAGTCCCGGGCTCTTCTAGAAAAGCAACTGAACTGAGAATTGGAGAGCTGAGGTGCTAGGCCAGGCAGGAGGGGGCAGTCCCATCCACTGTAACTCCCACAGTGCCAGGAAGACTGGAATGCCTGACACCCTCAGAATCCAAGGGGTCAGACTTACTCATGAGGGACAAATTTTTGAAAGTATCTTCAAACTAACATTGAAGGGCCAACAAGATGGTTCAGCAGGTAAAGGTACTTCCCTCTAAGCCCCACAACCTGAGTTCTAGCCCCAGAATCTACAAAACAGATAAGCAGAACCAATTCCTGCAAGATGTTCTCTGACCTCCACATGCATGCCATGGCATGTGTACACTACCACACATACAACATACACAATCCTTCAATCAATCAAAATTAAAAAAAAAAATTCTTCTTGCCTTTTTTGATACAAGGTCTTCCCTGTAGCCCCAGATGGCCTGGAACTCGCTATGCAGACCAGGCTGACCTCAATCTCACAGAGATTCTCCTCCCTTGCCCCTGCCCCTGCCTCCCAAGTGCTAAGACTAAAGGTGTGCACCACCAGACCTAGCTGTTAAAAAAAATAATAATAAAATTAAACTAACACTGAGATATATGATAGAGCAAGTTATAAGAGAGTCATGGATTTTTTTAATTTTTATTTTATGTATATGAATGTTATGCCTGCCTGCATGTATGTATGTAGAACACCCGTGTCCACAGAGGTCAGAAGAAAGTGTTAAATCCCCTGGAACTGGTGTTACAGACAGTTGTTAGCTGCCATGTGGGTGCTAGGATTTGAACCTGGTCTTCTGCCAGAACAGCCAGTGTTCTTAACCGCTGAGCAATCTCTCCAGCCCCTAGTCATGGATTTATAAAATAAATCACAAAACATCACTCATAGGGCAGTTTTCCTGCATTACTGTACCACCTCCAGTAGGTGACAAGCTAGGTGCAACACAGAACAAACCTGATACACACTCTGAACCAAGTCACCACCTTTGAGGCTGCAGAGGGACTTACAGGTTCCACAGCATATCCAAAAAGGTTCTATAAGCCCTGAGACCTAGCATTCTAACAGTCTTCCCTAGGATGCACTCCTCGGGGACCCACTGAGTGAGGAGACTGGGCAGTATGGGGCTCAGAAGCCAACTTGAGAAGCCAGGAGTGAATTCTGTGTCATGTGTCACACAACCTTGGCCACAACCCTTTTTTCCAACTCCACTGTTTACAAATGCACCCAGATGTCTATGGGTCCCTCTGTGCTGCAAACTTCAGGCAGGACAAGCAAGGGCATAGCCACCTCTGGGGACAGCAAAGCCCATCAAGCGCTCATGGCAGACACTCCTCTCAGAGCCAGTATGCTGGCAAGAGGCACTTCCAGAACGCCCCCATGAGTGGCTAGGCCCAAGTGCTTGAATGGGTGGATGAGAGTTCCAAGGTCTGATGAGGCACAGGCCTCTCACTTCTCCAGCTTTTTTATGCGAATCTATATTAAAAATGGTTTAAACACAATAAAATCTGTTACATTTATGAGAAAATATGGAATGGCCATAAAATTAGCAGAGCATAGAAACAAGGTGCTAAATGTCCTCCGCTCTCTAACAGAAAGACAAGGAGACGGTTAGAGGCAAGGAATTTAAATCAATTTCAGATTCAAAGTGTTACTGCTGCTTCCCTGCCTCACCCCTTCCAGGGGACACTAGGCCCAGGCACAACCAGCATCTGCCTGTGGACCTATGCCTGTTCCCACCAAATGCCCAAAGGAGGCTTGAGTCTTTCTGCCTGAGCCTCTATGAGGGTGCTACCTGGGAGCCCTCCCCAGCCTGCATTTGACCTCCCACTTGATCTTCCAACAGTGCCCAGCTCTCCCTCAGTCTGACTCCCAGCTGCACCCACAAGTGAGTCTGGGGATGCAGTAATGGGGCTCCCTACTTCAGTCTCTCTGGTCACAGGACAAATTCACTCTCTCCAAAGGGCAATTCCTGCCCAGAAGCCTGGGTCACCCAACCAAAGACCAAGAGATCCACAGAGGCTGACCCTGACACGTGAGGGGACACTGGACCAAGGTGATCCTAGGACAAAACCAAGGAAGGCCTGGCTGCTGACACTCAGCTCAGCGTCTGCACCTCATGCTACCACTCAAGTTCCAAGGATTTAGGAGAAAGGATGGCCCATGGGTGGTCTCAGGAAGCTGACCACTAGGACAACTCTTTCTCTAATCCCATCTTAGTAATTGTGATACAAAAACTGGGATGAACCTAGAATCATCATGGAAACATATCTCTGAGCATGTCTATGAAGGAGGTTCTGGATTAAGTTAATTGATGGGGGAAAGACCCACCTAAGTGTGGGCAGCACCATTCCCTGGCTGGGGTCCTGGACTGAATAAAAAGGAGAGAGTGAGCTGAGCACCAGCATTCATCTCTCTGCTTCCTGACTGTGGATGCATGTGACCAGCTGCCTCAGGCTCCTGGCCCCATGTCTTCCCTCCATGATGGATTGCACCCTCACACTGTGAGCCAAAAATAAACCCTTCCTTCCTTACGTTGCTTTTGTGAGGTATTTGTTCACAGCAACAAGGAAAGTAACTGACACAATGATGTAACTTTCTTATGTACTAACAGATATTATTTAGGGAAATTTGGGGTTCATAAAAAACTGAACAGAATTCCTAGAAATCTCACAGACCCCTTGAGCCAGCTGGGCTCACCTGAAAATTCTTTCCCTTAGTGAAGTATACTTGTTAACATTTGATGAGCCAACATGGACAGGTGATTAACTAATGTTATACAACAATTTATGTTTTTGTGTCATAAGGTCTGGGTATAGAACGGCACATCACACCACTGTACTTTAATATGGAGTCATTTCACTGCCCTAAAGCTCCTGTGCTCCAGGGCTTAGAATATGGTTAGTGTGTGAAGCACTGGAGGCAAAAGCACAAGGATTCGAGTTCAGATCCCCAGCACCGACGTGGTGCCAAGCAGATGTGGCAGCCCAGCTACAACTCCAGCACTTAAGAGACAGTAAAAGGACCACCTAGAGCAAGCTGGCTGGTTAGACTAGCCAAACTGGTGAACTGTAGGTTCAAGCAAGAGACCCTGTCTCAGTAGACAAGGTGGAGACATCCAAAGAGACACTCAAGATTGACTTCAGGCTTCCATGCACACAGACACCCACACAGACACACACAGACACACACGCAGACACACACACACACACACCACACACACACAGACACACACACAGACACACACACACACACACCACACACACAGACACACCACACACACACACACCACACACACACAAAATACCCTGTGTCCCACCCACCCATCCCTTCTTCCCCCGAATCCACTAACTAGTGACCTTCTGGTGCATTTTCTAAAATGTCCTGTAGTTGAAATCACAGCCATCACACTGTCTCTTTCCACTTACAGTAAATATTTAAGGCTGCTCACTTCTCACTGCCTGAGAGCCTGCTTCTTTTTAGCACTGAACAGTAGTATCCTACTTTCGGGGTGTTCCACAGTTCATGTATCCACTTGCCTCCTCAATTCACCCTACCTGCTTCCAAGGCCTTGACAATGAAGAATAAAGCCTGGATTAGGGAGATGGCTTGGTGGTAAAGTACTTGCCATGCAAGCATGAGGACCTGAGTTTGGATCCACAGAAACCAGGAGAAGCTGAAGGTGGCAGTGCTCACCTGTAATCTCAGCACTCCTGTGCAGAGATGGGAGCCGACATGAGAATCCGCATAAGCTAGCAGACCATACAGCAGACATACACAGCTTGATATACACAGCAGAAAACCAACACAGACACCCTGTCTCACACAAGGTAGAAAGCAAGGAATGACAGCCAAGGTTGTCTTCTGACCTCCACACTATGGTATGCGCCCACACACACGCTCACATACACACACACAGATTTTTAAAAGAGAGTACAGGTGTTCTCCAGGTTTGCATGCAAGCTGCTGTTGGTGGAGGTTTTCAGTCCATCCAGGTATATTCCACAGGGCTCAACCACCGAAACATACGGTGAAAATATGTTCACTTCTGTAAGAAACTGCCAAACTGTCTTCCAAAACTACTGTGCCATCTCGCATTCCAACCAGCAAAGAACAAGAGCGGCTGTCTACTCCTTTGCGGGCATTTGGTACAACCAGTGTTCTGGATTTGAGACATCTGAATAGGGAGAGATGTCTCCTTTTAATTTACAATTCCCTAGTGACAGCGGTGTTGTGCGTCTTTTCAAACGCTTACTCACCATCTGCTTCTCTTCTTCAGAGGCCTGTCTGTTTGTATCTCTCACCCATTTCGTTACCTTGGTTGTGACTGCTAAGTCTTAACAGTACTCTGTGTGTCTGGTATTTTGAAAATAATCTTTTATTCAACATTTTTAACTTCTCTTTTTTAAGGGCCTATCGATTTCATTCCATGCCGCCCGCACGCTCCTGAATCGTGGGTCCATGTCCCAGAGTCTGGTCAATCTACCATCTGTAAGGAAAACTAACTCCCCTTCTCAGCCTCCATCAGTTGTCAATAGAGATCTTCAGCTAGGGCTGCAGCTTCCTGAGCACCTCCCTTCATCCATGCTGGGCCCCTGTCTGCCTTGGGTTTACACAAGTCTTATACGTGTCTTAAGTGTTATTAGCTCATAGTCCAACTGCCCTGTGGTGTCCAGACAACATAGTTTCCTTGCATTCATTCAATCCACCACCTCTGGCTCTTCCAATCTTTCCATCCCCTCTTTCACAATGATCTCTTAGCCTTGGGAGGAGAAAGTATGATAAAGATGCCCCATTTAGGGCCAAGCACCCCACTCTCATTCTCTGTATGTGTACCTGTTGAGGTCTCTGTGTTAACTGCCATCTGCTACAAGAAGAACCTTCTCTGGTGAGAGTTGAGAGATGTGCTAATCTATGGGTATAACAGTAAGTCAATAGGGGTCTGTTAAATATTATATCTACTTAGCTGAATGATAGTATTAGTTCTCTCCTCCAACTTGTGATTTGTCTAGACAGTTTTTCGCCCTGATAACAATTTCAGGTATGGACTCCCTGTTGTGAAGTGAGCCATAAATCTAATCAGAAGGTAGTTGGTTACTCCCATAATCAACATGTATTTTGCAAATATTTTCTCATGGTTCATGGCTGCTGCTTCTTTTTTAATTCAGTACTGAGAACTGAACCCTGGTCTTTTGCTATACAAGGTCTCTACCACTGAGCCACAACCCAGCCCCTCACTGGGGGATTCTAGGCAGGGCTCTACCACTGAGCCACACTGCCAACTCCCCACGGGAGGATTCTAGGCAGGTGCTCTACCACTGAACTATATCCAAAGTACTCTTTTTACTTTTGAATATGAAACAGGATCTCACTAAGTTGCCTAGGCTGAACTTGAACTCATGCTATATTCCAGGCAGGCCTTGAACTTGTGATCCTCTTGCCTCGGCCTCCCCAAGAGCTGGGATGACAGGCCTGAACTATGATATTCAGCTATGGCTTCTCTTTATATTCTTTGGCAGTATCTTCTGCAGAACAGACATTTTTAATTTTAATGAAGTCTAGCTTATCAATTATTTCTTTCAGGAATCCTGCCTTTGGTGTTCTATATTAAAAATCAACACAAAATTGAAGGTCAGCTAGATTTCCCTTCTACTTGTCACCTCCTAGGAATTTTCACATTTGTGCTTTACACTGAGGTCTATGGCCTCCAAAGTTAGCTTTTAGGAAAGGTGGAAGATCTGTATCTGGGTTTCCTTCCTGAGGAAGTTGAGTTATTGCTCTAGCAGCACCTGTGGAGAGGCCCCACCCTCCTCAGAACTGCCTTTTCATGTTGACATTCAGCAGGCTGTGCCATTGAGGACACTGCACCCTCCCACTCTCCTGTGAGGTCACAACACCTCTATCACTACCCTCAGTCCTGCAGTTAGATAATGTCAGTCAGGCCCTTCCATGCTTCCTCAAAGATGTGCTGACATTCTGGGTCTCTTGCTTTTCCATATAAGCTTTAGAACCTGTGTGCCAATACCTACAACACAGGGCTGGGAGAGATGTAGGTAAAGAACTTGCTGAGCAAGCTGAGGTTCTGAATTTGATCCTAAAAATCCACTATCTTGGGGGGGGGCACTAAGCATGGTGGCGCATGCCTTTAGTCCTAGTATTGAGGAGGCAGAGGCAGGCAGATCTTTATGGAGCTAGCCTTGTCTACATAGCAAATTCCAAGCCAGCTGGGAACATCAGGGAGATCCTTTCTCAAAAGAAAAAAAAAAGGGGGGGTATACTTGAAATATTGGAGCTGGGGAGGCAGAGACACTGGCCACCCAACCTAGCCTGTTTGGAGAGTTCCAGGACAGCAAGAGACCTCAAAAAATGGGGTGGGGAGATGGAGAGATGGCTCAGCGGTTAAGAACTGCTCTTGCAAAAGATCCAGCTTCAGTTGACAGCATCCACATAGTCACATAGTGGTTGATAATCATACAGTGGTTGATACAACACCTTCTTCTGGCCTCTGTGGGAATTAGACGACATGAGAGCACTTATATCCATGAAGGCAAAACACTCATATACATTAAAAAGAAAAAAAAGAATGAAAACAAAGAGGACAGCACCTGAGGAACAATAGCCCAAGTTGTCCTCTGGCCTCCATGTATATATAAAAATACATACTCCTACACCTGAAGACACAAGTACACCTGCACACTGCACACACACACACACACACACACACACACACACACACACACACAAACTTCTAGGATTGTGCTTGAGAGTCATGCTGCATCCAGATCAAGCCAGTCCTGATCTGGCATCTCTGTGACACTGTCTCTGGGACACTGACTCTTGCTATCCATGAACACTGGATGTCTCTCATGCATTTACATCCCTGATATAATTTTCCTCATACAGACTGTCCACATTTTTTTTTGGTTGGTTGGTCAGTTGTTTTTGCTTTGTTTCTTGGTGCTTATGGAAACAGTCAGGCATTTCTGAGCTTGCATGTTTGCTGCCACCACTGAGCAGCACACACTGGCCCATCTGCTGCTACCCTGGTCATCAGCCAGCAATCTGAAGCATTCTTGATGCTGAGGCTCTGCTGTTGGTGCCCCAAGATTCCTGCAGAGCCAGGCCTGCAAGGGAAGCCAGCTGTGCCTCCTGCTGCGCCTGCAGACCTCCTGCCACCTTCCCTTGTCTCAGCGCATCAGCTGGGGCCTGAGTGTGACCCAGAGCAGACGTGATGATGGGCATCCTGGCCTTGCTCCTGAGACTGTGAAAGACTGAGCTTCTTCGGGGCTAGAGAGATGGTTTAAAGGCACTGGTTGTTCTTGCAGAAGACCCAGGTTGAAATACCACCATCCAGATGGCAGCTATCAACCATCCATAACTCTAGTTCCAGAGGATCTGACCCCCTCTTCTGTCCTCCATGGGCAATGGATGACATGGGTACACAATACATGCATATACATAAAAATAAAGAAAAAAAGAAAAATTTTTAAATATGTAATTTAAAAAAGAAAGACTGAGTTTCTTACTTGGTTATAAGATGTAAATATCAGACAAATCATAGGAATTTAACTTTTCTATACTGTAACAGAATGAAATCTCTGCTAAACAGCAGTGCTGGCCACCAGCAAGCCCATGTAGGAGAAGTTTTACAGTCTCAGAAAGGCCGTCCTCAGAAAGCCAGGCTACCTTCCTGTCAAGGAGCCTAGCTGTGGTTTACCTGTATCACAGACCTCTGAAATCCACCCTTGCTCTGCAAAGCAAGCTGCCTGAACCTTTGCAATGAGAAATACCTTCCCAGAAAAAAAATCTCAAACTTGGGATATCTCCACAGATGCTTAATGACTGCTGTTCTTGAATTCCAAAGGAGAGACACCCCAACATGCTCTGTAGCTCACATCAGCATTTGAGGCACACATCACAGAGAAAAATAAAACTACAGTACTTAAAAAGTATCACCCCGGCACTGAGGGGTTCATGTGACTTCAACAGGCTGCCACACCAGACAGGCCACAGAAGCAGACACGAGAGTCCACTATCTCTCTGTTCATAAAAAGAGAAGCAGGCATGCAACACTGTGACATAGTGTCACTGTCCATGCCAAACCTTGCAGCATATTAGAAATACTCTTCCTATGGAGCGGGAAGAATGTAAGAGCTGGAGGAAGGGGTAGAGTGCCATGGAACTCTGACTTCCATGTGTGACACATCCACCGCACTCATAAACACACAGCCTTCACCATTACCTACATAAGATCCTCATGAGACTGGGCCTGTGAACACTCCATCACAGAGGCAAGAACAGGAGGCCTGCCCCTCTCTGAGGAGCTATTGGCAGTTCACAGTTGCCGGGATAGGTGACACTTTCTGCAGTGGTGTAGCCACTGGTAAGCTGTCTGTGCTCATGCAAGCAACCCTAATTAATCTCAGTGTGTCGCAGATACACACACAGAAAGACATCTAAGTAACAGGAGTCCAGCTGGGCAGAAACAGGAGTGGAAAGAAAAAAGGGTAATGGGTAAATATGATCAAACTACATTATTTACATGTACAAAATCCCATAATGAAAGCCATCATCATGTATAATTAACACACGCTAATAAAAAATTTTCTAAAAAATATTATTCTTGCCGGGCGTAGTGGCGCACGCCTTTAATCCCAGCACTTGGGAGGCAGAGGCAGGCGGATCTCTGTGAGTTCAAGGCCAGCCTGGTCTACATAGTGAGTTCCAGGACAGCTAGGGCTACAGGGAGACCCTGTCTCAAAAAGACCAAAAAATAAATAAATAAAAAATTCTTCTTAAGCATTTTTGGATATTCACAGGTAACAAGTGGCTTCAAATGAAATTACAATTTAACATGGATATAATTCTTTTTAATTTTTATCTTTATTTCCAAAAGAGATAAACATTGACACAATTCTCACAAATAAAAGTTCTTTGTCTTCAGTAACTGCTGTGGAGGGGTCCTGAGACCAAATGCCAAACTACACTGACGAGGGGCCAAGAGTGTGGCAGAGCTGAACCCCACCCACCACACCACTGTGAAGAGGGAGAGGCGCTTGCAGGAAGCCTGGGCGGGCCTGAACCTCTGGTGTCTCTGTCTGCCTCCTCACATTCTCCTCAAGCAGCCAAGTGGGAACCTATGAAACTGCCAACTAGTGGCTGAAATGGGCTCCCCAAGTACACCTCCCCCAGTCATCCCACAGATCCGTCAGTTTACCCTCCCTGTCAGAGAGAATACTCTCTGGATGGGGATTGCCTCATGCTCCTTGCTACACTGCAACACTGAGCACAGGGGCACAGGCAAGTGGCATGCATCAGCATAAGGACTAGCATCCCACAATCTCAGCAACATCAGCATCGTTCTTTCTACAGACTGCAAAACTGTTTCTGGGCCAGGACATTTAAGAGAGGTCAGGATCGGAGGTCTCATCACCTAAGGGAAGTGGTCCATGACTGACAGCTTGGAAAAGCACTGCCTAAGGAAATGTCATGAGATGGAGGTGAGTACAGGCTGAGGTGACAGACAGGCCCATGTTCAGCCCCAGAGAGCCACAATGTCTCTCTGGAAGAATTGTACCACCTAGCTGACAGTGCTGGGGTAAGGAGCCAGGTGGAGACAGGACCACAGAGCTTGGCTCTCTCCAGTTTCACAGCAGGCTCTATAGACTCCTCAGAAACACAGGGCACCAACACAATCCATGGCATCGTGCATACTAATGCCAGCCTCAAACAAGTCTACTCACAGTCGAACAGACTGACCCTGAGCTGGGAGCTGGGAGTGGAACTTGCTGCCCTGGGCCACAGAGAGGACAGCTATCTTCCAGACTTCTGGTGAGCAGCCTATCCCAAACCCAGGAAGGTGCATCTACCCTCAGGCAGCAAGCCTGCTCTCTTGGCTCTGGCCCTGAGAGCCATGCAAGCCACAGGGCACTCCCATCAGGCCAGGTGGGGAAGGCCAGGGCCAGGGTCTCAAAACAGAGGACCTGGTAGCAACTTGAGCACAAGGTACCTGGGCAATGCAAAAGCTAGCAGCACTGACTGCCCTCTGGTGACAGGGATAGCAAGTCACTCCTGAGGGGGTCCCACAGAGTCCCAGCAGTGTCTCGGCATTCCAGTGGTTACCAGGAGCACTGAGCAGTGAAGCCTGTGACCTGGTGACAAGCAAAGGGGCCCCTCGTGCCCTCAGATCTGTCTCATGGTTATAGTCCATAACTAAGAAATAAGCTATTTTGAGAACAGACAGTACCATTTGGCTTTTATTCTGTTTACAGTGTTTTATACCATGTCAGCTTTCAAATGTTTAATACAGTCAACTTTATCACTTTGTCTTCTAGGGTGTCCAAGGTGCCATGTGCTACCTAGGAAGGCCTCTCTGAGATGACAAAACACCATGTGATGTTTAGAAAACGGAAACTGAACCAAAGATGAGAGACTACACCTACTAGCTCTGATTTTGTCAAAGCAATATCAAGTGGAGTCCCTGGTCCTAAGTCCTGAGGACTCTTCCAGCCTTGAGTCCACTGCTCAGACCCTGGAGCCTGCACTGCCCCAACCCCTGCCATTCATTTCATCAGCCACTGGCCAGGAGTGTGCAACCATAACCCTGGAGTCCAAAGCTCCTGGCCCATGCTTGACCCACAAGGACCTCCCCCCAGCTGATGCTAGCCCACAGGTGCTCCTTCCTTGACCCCTTCATTCTCTGTCTACTACATCCTCCATGGGCTCCCCAGAGACAAACGTTCCAAAGTGTGGGCACAAAGACTCAAGAGCCCAGACAAAAAACCAGGAGCCCCAAGTAGCAGCCTGACCCATAACACTATGAGGAGAAAGGAGTGGGTGCATCTCCTCTCACAGAAAGGGGAAGGGAAAGGGACTGGTCCCTCAAAGCTCCAGCCATGGGCTGCAGAGCAAGGAGCACCAGAGGCCAGGACAGGGGCAATTAGTGACAGAGCCATCTCTGACTCCACCACTTCCAAAACAACTGGCTTCATCTGTCTTAGACTTTTCCTCAAAGGAAAGGAAATGTGAGACTGGGGAGGGGTGCCCAGTGGCTAAAGTGCAAGCATGAAGATGTGAGCTCAATCTCCAGCACCCACGTAAAAAGCCGGGGCAGTGATGGATGCCTGCAATCCCAGGACTGGGGAAATTGGGACAGAAGAACAGTTACTCTAGTTAAACCAGGGAGCTCCAGGTTCTGCAAGAGACTCAGGCTCAAAAAATTAAGGTGGAGACATTCAACACTGAACTCTATGAGCACCCAGGATGGTCTAGGTTTTCTTTGGGGTGGGGGGTGGGCACGCATGTGCACAAGTGCACATACACACCCCACATATATACATGCATGTGTGTACACACACCAAAAGAAAAAAAAAGAGAGAGAGAAGCCAGGTATGGTGGTGCACGCCTTTGATCCCAGCACTTGGAGGCACAGGCAGGCAGATCTCTGAGTTCAAGGCCAGTCTGGTCTACATAGTGAATTCCGGGCCAGCTGGGTCTACACAGAGACCCTGACTCAAAAAGACCAAAAAAAAGGAAATGACAGACAGTGTCTCTTAAGTCTCAGCAAGATGCAAGGCTCATAAAAGAGGAACCCAGGGTGGTGACAAGACCCAGGAAATGTCTGTAGGCTGGGGAATGGTGAGCTCTGCCATGCCAGCCTCTCTAAGAGCCTCTGCACAGGAGTCTCTGCAGGCAGGCGATGCAAGGCAGAGTTGAGAGAGGACCTGGGATGGGCTGGCTTCCAGAATAATCCCCCATGGTAACAGAGCTAACCACTCAGAAAGCAATTGCATAGGAGGGGTAGGGAGTGACATTTTCTCTGGTACTTGAATAAAAAAGGGAGTTTCATATTTTATCCACTTCCACATCCCTTAACAATAAAAACTTATTTTAAAATCCATGAATATGTAAATACATTTTAAATATGCATATGCAAGATACACAAAGCAACAGTACAGTACGGGTGTGAAATGTTAATGGCCGCTCTTCCAGTTGGAAAGTCAACACAAGCAGGCTGAGGGGGTCAATTCCTGATGGTCCAGGGGGGACCCTGGGCAGTGAGGAAAGGCAGTGTCCCGGCCATGAAGAGGGAGCATGCCCATCTACCCACCACACACAACACTTATACTAGCCCCTATGGAGGCCAATCCAGACCCCCTACCTGTGGCCCATCTGGGAGCACAGCTATGTCTCTAGGGAACATGATCACATGGCCTGGGCAGGATGGTAGGAAACCCAGCATATTGGATGAAGGGCCCAAATTTTGCTCTGGAACCCAGGGTGGTCTAGGTTTTCTTTGGGGTGGGGGGTGGGGGATCACAGGAGCAAGAGAGAGGCAGCCTGAGGGTGTTTGAACAGGGCCAGGGTCAAGCTGGAGTTTGGGGCACTTATATGTAGGTCACAGCCCCCAAGCCCAGGCATCTAAGTCCCTGAGCTGTACATGCATACACACAAACACTGCACTCACCAACACTCCCCAGGAAGGGATCAAAGGGTCATGATCATGCAGCACAGGATGGGAAGGAGGAGAAACTCTCCAGGAAAACATCCATGACAGGTGCCCGCTCATCTCAAGGTCTCTCCATTCTCTCCCTCCTCCACCCTCATCCCACTAATTGGTCACAAAATTTATAGACTTGGTACCAACACCAGCATTGGGAAGGCTCTGAGAGGAGTGAGCAGACAGGGCTCCAAGAGCTGCAGGCACCATCTCATGTACAAAGCTAGGCACTGTGGGCAGGTGCCAGGACCCTCTGATCCTGCCCTGTACTGCCGGTGTGAGAAAGGTCCAGCTCCACCACCCAATGGTCTTGGGAAGTGCTTTGGGATTCAGTTCCTACCAAAAGCCGAAAGCAAGAAGGGAGAGCATCTGAGTAAAATCTGGGCAGGAGTCCCCAGCTGTGCACTGTGGATACATGGGAGCAAACAAGTCACACTCCCACATCCAGGCAGGACACCTGCAGAAGCTCCCCACACCTTGCCACTATGTTCCCTTCAGGTTTACAACTATGGAGTACCCAGTATCCTGAGGGGCCTGTGTAAGCACTGTGGTGTCAAATAGCAAGCCACTGGGTCCCTAGCACCTTAACAACAGCACTCTGGGTCTGTCCTAAGACACAAGGAACTGACCAGATGGAAGACAAGTTTCCTGAGGGCAGGAACTAAGGAGACTTCTGGGAGTTGTCTTGACGCTGGGTGTGAGAAGAAAACAGGTACTATGCTTTGTGTGTTCCAAGCCCAGCCTAGGAAGCGTTTCAGCAGGCAAGATAGTGACTGTGGGCTGTTACCTGATGGGTAAGAGACCTGAGCCTGGGATAGCTCATCAGCCAGACACCACTGTGCCTAGTACATTCTGAAGCCCAGATCAATCTATCATGGGTGGCCACAGAGCCATGTCAGAGCCACTATGTAGATGGCTCATGAAAGACAGGCTCAGTAGCAACCCAGGGAGATCCGACACCCTCTTCTGACCTCCGTGAGCATGGAAGTACACAGCATGGGTGTACTTATAGACATGCAGGCAATACACTCATACACATAAAATAAAAATCATAAATTTTAAAAAAGAATAGGCACAAGACCGAAGGATTGGGGCAGGTTCTCCACCATCAGCTGGCACACCCAAGATGGGTCATGGAGCCCACCACCATGAGGAGGGGGAGGTTGGTGGGAGGCCACCAGGACATAGAGCCTCACTCCCATCTGCTTAAAGCCAGGTCTCACACAGAGCCTCACTCCTACCTGCTTAAAGCCAGGCCTCCCCATCTGACCATGGCTCCTGGTTGGGCGGTCTTGAGGCCGTAATGGGCTGACAGCGGCAGGCCGCCCACCCCAACTCCCGACTGTGAGTGCTGCAGAAGGCCCGAGACCAGGGTTCAGACTCGCCCAGCCATTCCTCACAGGCAGTACACCTCCCAGGTCGCTTTCTGTTCCATCTTGCTTTTCCTCCAAAATACCAGCTACAGTATCACAAGTCTAAACAAAACCTCCTCTACGCAATCATTCTGTGGCCATCTGCCACTGTAATGCACAAACCTTACACAGGTTCCATGCTTCTGTATCACTGCAAGCTTACACACACACACACACACACACACA